>NW_006207335.1:0-798 GCF_000334495.1 Tupaia belangeri chinensis | reverse complement strand
TGTGGAATCCAGTTAATTTTCTTTTCCTTGGGGGAGATCTCTCGTATAGTGATTATTAGCACTCATGACACATAGATGAGGGTGTTGGATTTGGAACTTGACTACCTGGTTCAAATCCTCCCTCCTCCACTTACTGGGCTCATGCTCTTTGGCAGTTACTCAACCCTTCTGTGCCTCAGGTTTTTCGATTGTAAATTGGGATGACAACAGACCATCCTCATGAAGTTTTATGAGGACTGAGTAAGTTTAAAAAATGCCAAATACTCAGCACAGTGCCTGACACCTTGTAGGCAACCAGTAAATGCTAGTCTTTCATTAATACTTGGAGACTGGTTAGATACCCTGAATGAGGAGATAAGCATATCTTATGAGAGTTCATCTGGACCAGCAGCTATGAGCAAATAGGTGAGAGACAGCTTGGTTCTATCAGAGCTGACTAATTCTAGTACACACACACACAAACACATATATATATTTTTTTCTTCTTTTTTTACATTTTGCTAGAGGATATGTGCTTACCTGAGAGAGAAGGAAAGTGAGAAAGCATCTCCTGTAGGGGATGATCACACTGCAATCTCTTCTCTTTCATTTCACTCTCCTTTCAAGATTTTGGGCATGCATCTATATGCACTCCATATGTTTTTCAAGCAACAAGGGTCTGGGAATCATCCACACAGTAGGTTATGTGGGATCCAGCCATTTTCACTGACATACCAGCATCTAGCCTTTTAATGATTATTTTAAGGTATTTAAAAAACAGGTAATGGTGGGGATGGTGGGTGGTGTGGTAGTTAAGGG
>NW_006207334.1:0-1527 GCF_000334495.1 Tupaia belangeri chinensis | reverse complement strand
TAAAATGAATTTTTTTTTAAATAGTATCTCAATTATATCTAAACACATTTTAAACCCTGTATTCTCATTTTAACAAATTAAATGTGGGCTACTGGCTTTACTATAGTATACTGATTTTTATTTTTAAAGTCATTTGCTCATTTAGTCATCTTTTACCCAGCCAATGAATATTTATTCAGATGATAATTATATAGAAATGCTGTCCTAGTCATGGAGAATACAAAAGAAAGTCACATCTACATATTTAGACAATCTCATCACTAAAATAATTTTTTTATTATAAAGATGATACATAAACAATTATTATTGTTATTATTTTTGGTTATAGGGTATGTATGCACTTTCTAAAGAGAGATAGAAACAGAGAGAGACAGAAAGTGACAAATAGTCACACAGAGACGAGCTATGCTGCAATCCCTTCTCCTTTACTCTCCTCTCAGGATTTGGGACATGCATGCACACATGCCTGGTGTGGTTTTCAAGTTGCTGGATTTGGGATTTGAACTACAGAGTTGGTCATGTGGAATTCAGTACCTTAACTAACATGCCACCTGCTGGCCCTAAACAAGTATTTTAAATCAGCTTCCCTCTTCTTCTCAAGTGATCATATGTTCATTTACCGAATAAATATTCACTGCATATATATTTTTTAAAAACCAATTTTAGAAGCTTATGAAATCCTGTAGTATGTGTTTCAAGTCTATAGATTTCAACTTTCTGTAGTTTAAAATTTTTATTTGAGATACAAAATGTATAAGGTAAGTTTGGTGTATCTAGCATATAGTACAGTGACCTCAGTAAGAAAGGCAGGAAACATTTCAATTCAAAAGTGGAAGGAGATTTTCTTTTTTTCTCCTGGAGCTGAGACAGTCTCCTGCTCTTAGATAGGAAATTCAGACCCTCTGGTGTTGGGATGCCAAGATTTACACCAGCAAACCCCCTTGATTCTCAGGCCATGGGCATCAGACCGAGAATTTTACCATTAATGCCCTGATTCTGGAGCTTTTGTACATGGACTGAGCCATGCTAATGACTTCCCAGGGAGTCTAGCTTGTATACATCCTGTCCTGTCTCAGTTTCCATTATTGTTGCTTGGGCTATCTGTGAGTGAAAACCCAGAAGACGACTTACAGTGCTTATTGGCAATGCAACTACTACAATCAGTGACCTGTGAAGATGAGGCTACAGAGTTCACACAGGAAAAGTAGATCCTGCTAAATCCATCCCAGAGAATACTATACAAATTTGGGATGCTGGAAAATATCAGTCATCTGTTGTCTGTGGGGTATCCACTCTAGATCAGATGTTATTTTGCAGTTAAAGCAGTTAAGAGCTGTGGAAGAAAGGAAGATAATTTCTCCATGGCCAGAGTTCAGGCAAGAAAAGTGCCCTTTGAAAACAAGAAATGATATCCATGTCACCAGGAAAAGCACATCTACCTTCATACCAATGAGATCTCACCCTCAAGAGGACTTTTTTCGCCCCATATGTGCACTCAACAGAGAGAGACAGTGAGAGGAAAAGTGA
>NW_006207333.1:0-4000 GCF_000334495.1 Tupaia belangeri chinensis | reverse complement strand
AGAAAAGTGTGATTCACAAGAGAACCTGAGGATCTATTTGACCATTTTGTTTTATTTGAAATTTGCCTGGTTAATGAGAACTTAGTCCTCCCTCTGACTAGGGGCTTCTAAGCAAGGTTGTGAAACTCTTTAGGACACACAGAAAATCTAATATGTGAACTACAGAGAAAACTGAAGCTCAAGTTTTAATGTCAACTAAGCAGTTTTCCATATGTCACTTTGTATGATTCATAGACTTCTTTTTTAAAAGTTATTATTTATTTAATTTTATTTGTCATCATTATTACTCAATTTGACCAGAGAAAGGAGGGAATGTGAGAAAGGAAGCTGGCAGGTCCAGGACTTGAACTGCAGAGGGCCATGTGTGAGTCCAGCATCCCAACCACCATGACACCTGCCTGCCCTGATTTATAGATTTCTATAAGGTTTTTGCTCATTTGGACAATAATAATGGAATCACACAGAAGGAACTAGTGTTAAACTCTAGGGTTTGAATGTGTTCTGTAATGTGCATGTGTTGGAAACTGGAACCCCAGTGCAGCACTGTTGGAGATGGGGTATAATAAGAGTGGTTGTTCTACTTTTTACATAGTTACCTTTCCCCCCTTGTGGTGTGAACACTTAGGATCTATTCTCTTAGAAAATTTCAAGTATAGGAACCAGCAGTTAGCGTAATGGCTATGTCGCTGGACTCCCACATAGTCGACAGTTCACGATCTAGACTTGGTGGTTCCACATAGTCGACAGTTCGCGTCCTGGACCCGGTGGTTTAAAACTCACACCGGGCACGTGTGCGTGCATGTCCAAGATCCCGAGAGGAGAATGGAGGAAAAGGGATTGAGGCATGGCCATCCCCCCTGGGGGGTGATTTCTCGCTTTCTGTCTCTCTGTTTCTCTCTATCTGTCCGGTGAGCACACGTGCCCTATAGCAAAAATAAATAAATAAAAAAATAAAAATTTCAAGTATACAATACAGTGTTATTAACTGTGGTCTCATGATGTACATTGGACTTCCAGAATGTATTCAGTCTATGTCATTGAAACTTTGTTCCCTTGGGCCAACTGTTCTCCATTTCCTGTATTCTATCCTCCTTTGTAACAACCTTTTTACTTTTTCTTTTATTAACTGGATATTTTTAAATTTCACATGTAAATGAGATGCACAGTTAGATTTTTTTTTCTGTACCTGTGTAATTTTACTTAATATAATATTCTGTGGTTTGTAACAAATGGAGGGATTTCCTTCTTTTTTAAGGCTGAATATATTCCGTGTTTTGTATGTGTGTATGACAAGTTTTGTATATATTAATAACCTATTGTTTCCATATATTAATAATGGTGAACAATGCTTTAATAAATGTGGAAGTGTGGATATTTAAAAAAAAATACATAAAAGACAGTTTTCTTAATCTTCAGTGGGTGAATGACAGCCAGATAGGCTGTGACCCATGTGAGCATGGCCCCCTATAAGTCTTTGCCCTTCTGTCTTCTACCATAGGATGATTCACAGGAAGGAGAGGAGAGAGAGAAAGAGAGAGAGAAAGCAACCACAATAGGACATGGTCACACCAAAATCTTTTACTCTCTGTTTTCCCACCCATGAAGATCTTTGACAAGCACATACACAGAGTCCACCTGTTTTTCAAGCTGTCAGGATGGAAATTTGAACCGTGGTTTCCCATGTGGGATCTGGTTCCCAATCACAGTACTTAACCTCTATGCTATGTGGCTGGCCCTGTTTTATTAATTTTGATTCTTTGGAAATTTTTTTCTATGTTTGGTATCACTTCTTTATGATGCCACTGACTGGGTGTTTTGTTCAAGGGAAGATGTTTGATCATCAAAAAGTTATCTGTATTTATGCATATGTATGACTGTGTATGTATCCTATACCCAGATACCTAAACTCTCTCTCAGTGGAGGATAGAAGAGCTCAAATATTCCTATGTGGACCTGGTTGTCAGGAGAGAATGTAGGAGGTTGGAATGCCCTCTGTGGTACCTTAAGAGAGGAGGAAGGGTGTGAGTAGCTATCCCTCTCTTTTCATTTGCTCCTAAAGGCCTTGGTGACCAATAAGTTAGGAAGGTAAGGAGCAGAGACATAGACTGTGACTGCAATGCCCCATATTTGGGCTGCTGGTCCTCATTTTGGCATTGAGACACTCCTTCCCCAAATGTACTGTATCCCCCAGTCTTCCCAATCAAGGTCTTTTCTGTGACATTGTCCCTGATGGGTGACTGTCCGTCTATGTCAACCAGAGGTGGCCTGTCTCACTGGGGTCAATGGAATCTGCATTTGTAAAGTCAAGATCAGGGGATCTTAAAAGGAGAAATTTTTTAGTATTTGGAAAAATATTGATAGAAATAAGAGAACTTCTCTAAGTACAATGTCAGTAAATTTATTTAACAGAGACAGAGTGAGACGCCATCACCTATGGTCTGTAAAGTTTTTGTTCCCCTTTCCCCACAGTCTGTGTCATTGTGATAAACATACTATATGCTATAGCACAGTAATAGTTGGCCTCATCCTCAGACTGCAGCCCAGCGATGTGCAGAACACCTGCATTGGCCGAGGTATCCTTGGATGCAGAGAAGCAGCTAGGGACTCCAAGTAGTGGTTCGGTAGATACCAGGGAGGGCTCTCAGGATTCCACTTGTACCATTTTATCCAGTAGTCACCAACATTAAAGCTACTGCTCAGCATGCAGGTGAGTCTGGCACATGCTCCAGAAGATGTAGAGAGGGAAGTCAGCTGAGTCAGCACAGTCTGAGAGAGGGAACCTGGAAACACAGACACTCATGACTAATGAGGCACGGAAGAGAATGATGATTCTCAGAAGTCTCAGCCAGAAGAGACTAAAACAGGCTGTGGGTTGCCCTGTGTCACCAGAGACCACACCTACCTGTGCAGTGAGAGAGGAGCATGAGGAGGAGAGGAGTCCAGGCCATGGTGGACACATTCTCTGATTCCCACATGGCCAGGCTGCCTGACGCCCCCTTTTGTTCCCACCCTCTGCCACAGGAGGGGCTCTTCATGCAAATGTCTGTCCATCTAGTGACTGTCCAGCCCCTTCTTGAGCCCTAGACTGGGGCTCAGCTCACACTGCAGACTGACTGGGAGGGAGTTTGACTTCACCCTTTGGGGATCCCTGGGAGGGAGGACCTGCTGAGACAACACAGTGGGCCTTGCTCAGGGGACTCTGCCAGTCAGAAAGGACACAGCTGCTGGGTCTCCATCAGGGAGCTCAGGAATAGCCCCAAACACAGCTCCTTTTTTTCCTCTTGAATTAAATTATACTTGTTACATGATACAATGTGATGCTTCAACACTTGCATGCATTGAATAATGGAGTCAAGGTGTTTAGCATAACTGTCACCTTAAATATTTAATATGTGCTTCTTAATTTTAATATTTTGTTTATGAGAGAGAGAGAGAGAAGCAGTGACATTATGGGAAGCAAGAGAGACAGACAGAGGTATTTCTGACAGGTCTTTCTGTGATGACCTTCTCCACAGCCTCCCTAATAGCCAGGATGCAAGTGTGGGCAGAACTTCAGGTTTGCAGGGACTAAACCTGGAATTCCATGCAGCTCCAGTCCCCCATCAGTGATGTTGCCTGTGTGTCCTGCAGGGAGGGCAACGATGTGCTACATTTGGAGGAAGAGCATCTAGAATGTTTGCTTGTAACCAGTCTGAAGCATAGAGATGGAAAGACTGGAGGATATAAAAGCATTGCAAATTGTTATGGACACTAGAGACAAAATGGAAAGTATGTGGGAGAGGAAAAGTGTAGGAAAGGAAATAGGGGGGAAGAAATGGAGAAGTAAGACATTTGTGGGACACAGATATGGTTTATTATCTGTTGATGAGGACATGTGTAGTATTCTCAACTGGGCTGGGCTGAGGTGTACATCATGCTGGTAAAGTCTCTTTACAATCTAAATTATGTATAGTGATGAAATATATAAATAATAATAATTTTAATAATTAGCACACAGAAA
>NW_006207332.1:564-2848 GCF_000334495.1 Tupaia belangeri chinensis | reverse complement strand
CCATCTGTATCCACAATGTGATACTTCTAAACAACTCACAAATGGTGTTGGTTTTACTATTAATTAAGATATTTTACTTTTTTTAAAGTTTTTGCTATAGAGCATGTATGTTTACTTAAGAGACGTGGTGAGGGAAAATGAGAAATCACTCCACAGAGAGGATAGCCAACCTCATTCTTCTCAGGATTCTGGGCATGCATGTGGAGGCACCCAGTGTAATTTATAAGCTGCTGGGTCTCAAACTTAAACTACAGGGTTAGCTGCAGGATTGTTTTAAAATAGTTTTAAATAGCTGTGTGTGAGAGAGAATTGACTTAATTAGTTTTAAATTGTTTTTAAATTTTGTTTAAATAATTCTTATTTTTTTCTTTTCAAAAGATTATTTATTAAATTTGTTTATTTATTATCTTTTAAATTTGACCAGAGAGAAAGAGAGTGAAAGAATGTGAGAAACCAAGCCATTAGGTTCAGAACTCAAACCATGGTTGGCCATATGGGAGTCCAGCACATTATCCACCACATCACCTGCTGGCCCATTGTTTTAATAATTCTGTCTGTATTAACAAAGATTCTCTGCTTGACAAAAATTTAATCAGGCTTCTCAAACTTTACCAAGGTCTGTTTGTTTTCTATGAAATCAAGGTAAGTGGATTTGAGCAAAATTCCCTTAACCCTAAAGTTACCTAATGTAATTTGCTATCTACTGACTTCCACTCTGTTACATGGTACCAAGTTCACACTTGACTATTCTATATTCAGAGTTGGGTTCATTCTCTATGTTTGCCCCAAGTACTTATATGTGTATATGTACATTCACAGGAACATAATTCACAACATTAAAAAAGTAGAAATAACCCACATGTCCATCAGTGAATAAATGCATAAACGAATTCTGGTATGCACATACAATAAAATATTATTTAGAAATTTAAAAAGGAATGGAATACTGATATATGTGGTGAATCTTAAAAACTCAATACTAATTGAAAGAAGCCATGTGCAAAAGGTTACATATTGAATAATTCTGCTTACATAAATTAGACAAATTCAGCAAATCCATAGAGACAGAAAGTAAGTTGGTGGTTACTAGGAGAAGACGGAGATAAAAATTACAGGTAGTAACTGATTAATGGTATAAAATTTTCTTATGAGGTGATAAAAATATTTTGGAACTGAATGGAGCTCATAGTTGCATGATATTATAAACATACTAAATGCCATTGAACTGTTCGCTTCAGAATGATTAATTTTGCGCTATGTTCTACTTCTATTTTTTTAAAACCTCACAAAGAAAAAAAAAATAGGCGTTTGGTGCAACACAGCAAATGGTGCACTCCTGGAAATCAACCCAAAGGAACTGAACACACACACGCACACACACATACACACAGGCACACACATATATACACATGCACTGCGTGTGATTTTCAAGCCAGCAGGTCCAGGACTCAAACCAGTTGGCCATGTGGGAGTCTAGTGCCTTAATCAGCATGGCACTTGCTGGCCCCATGTGTAACTTTTTTTGTTATGTTTTTTGCCATAAGGCACATGCACTCACTGGAGAGAAAGAGTAGCTCTGAAAGAGAAAGAGAAATCACCACCACAGGGAATGGTCATGCTGCATTCCCTTCTCTTCACTTCTTCTATATGGATTTTGGACACACACACATATTCCTGACTTAAGCTTCAAGCCACCGGGTCAGGACTCAAATGTGGTTGACTGTATGGGAGTCCAGTGCCTTATACATTATGCCACCTGCTGCCCCTGTACTACTTTTACATATCTTAATATGAAAAACAAGAAAAGTAATAATAAACAAAGTAACATAAAACTAAAATGATCCTGTCCAACAAATTGAATAAAAACATATTTGAAGAACTGCATAATGATTGACATGATAGTTATATATTACATAAAAAGTTAATATTCAAAATGAATTAAAAACAATATTCAGAAAACAAATAACTGAGGGACAAAAGTGCAAAAGACTTGGATAGAAATTTTTCAGAAGAAAGTATACAAATGGCCAATAGGTATATGAATAAACCCTTGACATGACTAATCATTAGGAAAATAATGAAAACAATTATGAAATACCACATCATGTCTCATTTTCTTAAAAAACTTTTAAAATTTATTTTATCTACTTGTTTGTTGTTTTTATTTTCTAGTTTGACCAGAGAAAGAGAGAAAAAGACAGTGAGAAAGCAATCCACCAGTTCCAGGACTCAACCCATAGTCAGCCATGTGGGAGTCCAGTGCCTCAATGATCACACCACCTGC
>NW_006207332.1:0-499 GCF_000334495.1 Tupaia belangeri chinensis | reverse complement strand
ACATTGTTGGTAAAAATATAAATTGGTTAAACACAATGGTAAATAGTTTTCTAAGGTTTTTCACAAAATTAAAAATAGTACTACCATGTGACTTAAGAATTACATAATTGGTTATGTGTAATAACTATAATATTAATATATCAAATATATATTCATGCTTCCACATTCATTGCAAATTTATTCATAATAGTCATAATAAAGCATTAACATAACTATTACACACAAATGGATAAAACATGGTACAGGGACCAGCAAGTGCTGTGGTGTTTGAGGTGCTGGTCCCACATGGTTGATCACAGTTCAAGTCCCAGACCTGTCAGCTTGCTCCTTCACTTCCCCTCTCTTTATTGCTATCTGTTTCTCTCTAGTGAGCATATGTCCAATAAAAAATTAAATAAAAATAATGATGAATTAAATAAATATTTTTAAGAAAACCTTTTATATAAGTATCTGATAGAATATTATCCGGCCTTGAAAATAAAATTCTACATACCAGCTT
>NW_006207331.1:1313-2320 GCF_000334495.1 Tupaia belangeri chinensis | reverse complement strand
GGAATGTAGACACATTGTTTTCCTTTTCTTGAGCTACGGATGAGGCTCCACCGAACATTGGCCTGTCTCAATATTAGTATTCACTTCACAACTGTGTCTTTCACTCTGAATCTATATCAGTATTTTCCCTCAGAAACAAGCCTAAATCCAATTTCAACCCATCAAAACCCTAAGTAAACAAGTATCGTGTAAAACAATTCTTGTTAAAATAGTATGCAAGAGAGTAAAGAATAAAACAGGTGAGAATATTCCAGAAAGCGAAAGCTTCCATACTCACTATTTAAGAAAACCGTCCAGAAGCCACAGCAAGGCCCTTCCTCAGCATGGGGCAAGGCATCTGGTGGATGAGCCCCAGGAAGTCCCAAAGCTGGTCCTTTGCTGGGCCTCTACAGATGAATCCAGAAGGCAAGAGGATCTGTGAGCTGTGGAGGCAGCTCCTGCGTCCCCGCAAACACCCCTGCGCACCACTTGGGGGAGGAAAGGTGCGTTCTGGCGCCTCCTGCCAGCCACCGGGGTTTAGCGCAGGAAGTATGGGCTCATTTTCCCCCAAGCGGTCCTGAGGACCCGCTTGGTATCCTGGGGTCCTCTGGAGATGCAGGTAGGTAGACAGGAAGGGCAAGCGATAAAGTGCTTGCTTCACACCAGGATGAACTGTTTCTTCATAAACTCACTGTGAATGTGGCCAGGGCTTGATTTTGGGGTATTGGGTTGTTTGCTCAACCAGAATTCCTCACTGCTATTTCTTATTTTTTGTTCTTTATAATGTTCTTTTATTATCTTTTTAATAGTCATGAGATCTATAGATGATATCTCATTTCTGATATTGGTCATTGGTGTCTTCTCTTTTTTCTGTTAGCCAAGCTAGAAACTTATTGATTTTATGGATCCTTTCAAAGAACCAGAAATTGGTTTTGTTGATTTTCTTTTATGCTTATTTGTTTTGTCTTTCTTTCTTTTTTCTTTCTTTTCTTTTCTTTTCTTTTCTTTTCTTTTCTTTTCTTTTCTTT
>NW_006207331.1:0-228 GCF_000334495.1 Tupaia belangeri chinensis | reverse complement strand
TCCTTCCTTCCTTCCTTCCTTCCTTCCTTCCTTCCTTCCTTCCTTCCTCCCTCTCTCCCTCTCTCCTTCCCTCCCTCCCTCCCTCCCTCCCTCTCTTCCTTTCTTCCTTCTTTTCTTCCTTCCTTCCTCTCTCTCTCTTTCTTTCTTTCATTCTTTTTTCTTCTTTCTCTTTCCTTTTCTCTTTGTTTCTCTTTTTTATTTTTTCTTTTTCTCTTTCTGTTTTTCTCT
>NW_006207330.1:1453-1884 GCF_000334495.1 Tupaia belangeri chinensis | reverse complement strand
CTCAAGAGCAAAGAAAAACAAAACAGAAAACGGAAATTGTGCGGCATGCAATGCATGCCATGCGCTACTCAAATCACCAAAATTCAAACAGACCAAAGGCTAGTGGAAAAGGATCAGACAATGAGTGACAGTACCAGGTTGGTTGGGTCTGCAGCCTCAGTCTGCCTGGTGTCCGGAACTGCTGGCCGGCTCGATCCAGATTGTGCGTGGGATGGGCTGGGGGTTCACCTTAAAGTCCCAGGCAACCAACCTGGGGTCCAAGGAGGAAGAATGGTGGGGATGCGAGGAGGTTCGGAAGGATCGGTCCTGCAGCGTCAGTCCACCTGGTGTCCGGAACTGCTTGCTGGCTCGATCCAGATTGCGGGTGGGATGGGGTGGGTGTTTGCCTTAAAGTCCCAGGCAACCAACCTGGGGTCCAAGGAGGAAGAACG
>NW_006207330.1:0-268 GCF_000334495.1 Tupaia belangeri chinensis | reverse complement strand
TTTCTTTCTTTCTTTCTTTCTCTCTTTCTTTCTTTGCAGTTTTATTATAGTAACAAACATTTGTTACAGTGAGAGCTACAAACATACACATAATTATACTTAAATTTATATAGAACAATATTTACATTTTTATGTTCGACTTTTGAAGTTAAGAGGATGAAGTACAGCTTAAGTTTTACAACAAAGAAAAAAAAATACACGATGGAAATGGAGTTAATAGTAAAAGTACAGCTCTCCGTTCCTGATACAACATGTGGAAATGTCTCAT
>NW_006207329.1:0-254 GCF_000334495.1 Tupaia belangeri chinensis | reverse complement strand
AAAACACACACAAGAATAAAGGAAAAATTGCATGCCGCGCTTGGACTGGGTGTCTCCAGGTGAGGTGAGGGAGCATGCAATGTCCCTGCCTCAGGATAACTGGCTGGCCAGAGGCCTGCCACTGTGTCTGTGGCCTGCTGCTGGGGACAGGAGAGGCTGGGGTGTTGGGGCTTGGGCTGGGGGTCTGCAGGTGAGGTGAGGGAGCAAGCAATGCCCCTGCCTCAGGATGACTGGCTGGCCAGAGGGCTGCTGCT
>NW_006207328.1:0-6468 GCF_000334495.1 Tupaia belangeri chinensis | reverse complement strand
AGACACAGTGAGACAGAGAGAGACAGAGAGATATGGAGAGATAAAGGCAGAGGCAGCCTACCCACTAGAAATAAATCTGGAGAAAGAAGTTTCAGCAGAAAAATCTTCATTTTTGGTCAAGGAGATCAATATTCACAGCTGAAGTTCAGTATCCATCTCAGGATGGGCCTCGATTAAATCATTTTAATGATTTTACAGGGCCAGCATATTGTGTAATGGTTGAGGAACTGGACTCCCACATGGCCCATTGCAGTTCAAGTCCCAGACCTGGCAGCTTGAGGACTGTGTCACGCGAGTGTGTGTATATGGCCAATATTCCAGGAGAAGAGTGGAGGAGAAGGAATTGTGGCACGCCGGCCCCCATAGGGCTTGATTTCTTACTTTCCCTCTCACTTTCTCTCTGTCTCTCTCACTCTTCAGCAAATGCACATGGTCTATGGCAAAACCTTAAAAAAAAAAAAAGTAATTAGTATATAAATCATATCAAGTGTGTGTGTGTGTGTGTGTGTGTGTGTTTTTCTATGGGTGCATGCACCTTTAATTAGTGTGGAAAGCAATCAAAATCAACTCTTTATCATCTGAGATATATAATCAAGTATTAACTACAGATACTGTACTATGCAATATAGCACTGGAATTTGGTCTTCATATCTAGCTATAATTTTCTATTCATTAACCAACATTTCTCTAATACTCACACTCCTAATCAGGGTTCCTTTTAATTAGAAGTTTATTCAGAAGGGGAGAAAAAAAGAAATGAAAAGAAAAACAAAACTGAAGTCAGTTTTTCATTTTCTACTTGGAAATGTTTTAACAATATCACATGCTCTAATTAGTGTTATTGTCAGTCTTTTAAATTTTACAAAAGGAAAAATATTGGATCTATTAATAGTATTGTTTTGTTCTGTATTGGAAAATTTATTAAACAATCTTTGTTTGTTTGTAAAGTACATATCCATAAGCTGCTGATAGGTACTAAAAGCTAATATTACTAAGAGTTAAAAATTCCAGTAAATATGTAAAACCTATATACAAAAGTAATAAGCTAAATGGTCTTTCCAGAGGTGTCAGATTCCCCAGTCTGGGCAAAGAATGAGATAGGATTTGGAAGCTTAAAGTATCCTTAAAATGACAAACAAAAATGTGTTCCTTAAAAATAATAATTTCTTGGGGACCAGCAGTGAGCGTAATGGCTATGTCACTGAACTCCCATGTAGCCAATCATGGCTCAAGTCCCAGACCTGATGGCTTAAACTCACACCGGGCGCATGTGCACGAGTGCCAAGAACCCAAGAGGAGAATAGAGGAGAAGGGATTGCAGCGTGGCCATCTCCCCTGGGGGGTGATTTCTCACTTTCTATCTCTCTGTCTCTCTCTGTCTTTCTGGCAAGCGCATGTGTCCTACAGCAAAAACCTCTCAAAAAAGAAAAAAACATAAATAAATAAAATGATAATTTCTATCTAATTGACCAGAAGTAACAATTATTTCCGAAGACAAATTGTAAAGGAAAGAAAAACAAGGTAGAAAAAGAAAACAGTAAATAGGAAAGAGATGTGGAAAGGAAATTATAGGTATGAAGATATATTTGTAGTAAAAAAAAGATAAAAGGAAAGAGAAAATTTTGATATAAAAAGAGTTTTGTATGGTAAAAATGTTTGTCCTACAGTAAAGTGGATGAATTATTCCAAAATAGAAAAAAAGTAAAAAGGTGACAGATAATCAAAGTATTAATCATGTCTCAGAAGGTTTGAGCTATGTTGAAGAAGGTCTGAGAGAAAATTATAAAGAATTATGAAGAAGATTTTATGAAAGAATTTTATATATGACAAGTGGAATCTGAGGTGGCCATAAAGCAATGTCCCCCACTACTCAGTGTGAAGCACAATCCAAATGCCTCTGGCTAACCTAGACATGGAAGATCATATGCTTCCTAAATTCGATTTTTACTCCTCCTCAGAATGTTATACATAGAAAACAATCTGGCAAGATGAGAAAACAAATTTACTAGACTCTGAACTGGTATCAACCTTATAATCA
The DNA here is from genome assembly GCF_000334495.1 of Tupaia belangeri chinensis. Taxonomy (NCBI): domain Eukaryota; kingdom Metazoa; phylum Chordata; class Mammalia; order Scandentia; family Tupaiidae; genus Tupaia; species Tupaia belangeri. Next base: position 4,430 of record NW_006207328.1, on the reverse strand, counting down.
TCTAATGAAATTTACCTCAAAATTCTAGTAACTATTGATAAGGAAGGTAAACATATTTTGAGTCTGATCCAAGAACATAATGATATATGTCAATGTTTCTTTGGTTGATTAAACTCTTTAATGCTCTCTGACTCTGTTTACAATATTATTAAATATATAGTCTTTATATCTATTACAATACTTGTTCATGCATTTTCATTGTGTATTACTTGTAAATGCTATGCCAGATCCAGGAAGAGGAAGAACAAAGTAAATACCCAGTAGCCAGATTATGATAGCCTATAACATACATCTACTCCAAACTTTGAGGCCTGATTCTTTTCTTTGTCCAGAGACAACTGGTTATTGAACCAGTCAGACATGTTCTCCCCTAGGACTCTACTGACTATAACAACAAAAGACTGATTGACTACTCCTAGGAATGAGCCTTCCTAGCTTTGTGGGACTTGAGTCCTAGGAATGAGCCTTCCGACCACCATGGGACTTGACTACTAAGAATAGCCATTTGGACCTGTCAAATTTTGGCCTACACATGCATTCACAGGAATGATATTTGGCCAATGGGGAAATGAGGACAGAAGTCTGGCTGCTTTTTCCTATTTCTGAAATCCCTTCCATTGGGCCTGGGGTAAATCACACCCACAAACATCAGCAGATCTTTATGACCCAGTTGATAACTGGACTCTTCCTACATCCTATTCCTGGCATAGTACCTTTCTTTGTAATGGTGAATCACACCCACAAACATTAAGAGACCATATTGACTCATTGACAGCAGGAAGCCTTCTTTTGTATCTGGCTGCCCTTTGAGAGTCAACCAATATTCCCCTTACAATGGAAGAACCCTGTAAACGGAGACAAAGGCAAATAGACTTAGGCTCAATTCCCACAGGGATTCAAAAATTCTCTGACTATCTTTGTTACCACATCAGCCTCTGATTGAAAAGTCTTTTAGGAAGAACAATATGGTTGTATACTTTTCCAATAAGTGGACAACCAGGTGCTGATTGGGAAAATACAAGAAAATTGCATAAAAAGAACAGGAAGATTCCTCTTCCTCTCATGGGAAGCTGGCTACAAGCCCAGACATAAAGGGAGCTGTGGTGGTCCCCTGGATTCACCACAGCAGAATGAAGCCAGTTTTTTGAGCCTGGGAAAGCACTTCTAACCGAAAGCATTATGCAAACCACAACCCAGGAAACCAGAGAGGACTACAGCCCCGCTTTAGTCACTCTGGAAGCTGACACATCTATGCATGGCAGAAGCTTAAAGAGTTAACCATCTAGTTTAAAGAAAAAACATTGAAATATAAGGCTGTGTAAGATTTGTTTTTAAGCCATACAGTGTCTTTTTTTGTATAACTAACATACTACCAAATGTGTTTTTAGATAGCCCTGTCCGTGGTATTTTCTGTAGCCACTAACCTTGCCTCGTATAGTATGGGAGTTGTAAATTGGCATGGAAATTTAAAGCAGGCTCTCATTGGTGCACAGCACAATTTAGTTATATGAGGATGGTAGTATTTTTCTTCTTCAGTTGTCTCTGATGCAGCTTATACAAAATAATTGTTGTTCTGTTAACTAAATACCACTCTGTAATTGCAAAAATATATATAATAATTGCAGCTGTTTTGTTGACATTCTGAATACTTCAAGATAAATACAGTATTTTTTAATTAAAAATTAAAAAAGAGCTAAGCATCTGCCAAGATATATCTATAACCTATATCTCTTTTATTTATTTTTTTGGGGGTGGGAGGTTTTTGCTATAGGGCGCGTGCACTTGCCAGACAGACAGAGAGAGACAGAGAGACAGAACGTGAGAAATCCCCCTCCGGGGGGAGCTGGCCACACCACAATCCCTTCTCCTCCATTCTCCTCTCGGGATCTTGGGCACACACGCACATGTGCCTGGCGTGAGTTTAAGCCACCAGGTCTGGGACTCGAACCGTGGTCAACTACATGGGAGTCCAGCGACATAGCCATTATGCTAACTGCTGGTCCCATATAACCTATATCACTTTTGTCCTTGTAATACTTCTGTTGTTAGAACGCATTGTCATCTTTTGTCTTTGTTGTTTCAGTCCAAGCTCTTGTCCTTGCCATAGGACTGGTCAAAGTTGCCCCGCTAACTGGAGTTGTAACAAGAAGGCTGTACTAATGTTTGTGTTTCTTCTGTGGGCAGGATGTTTTGTTATTATTGAGTGCTTCTAATCTGAGCCTTCTTTTTAGATACAGGCATTCCATCCTGTGAACCATGCACTCACAGCACCTAACAGGGCTGAAATATCACTGAAATCTTACTTTATCACACCCATTTCTCTTGTCAGGGAAACATCTGAGTGACCAGTGAAATCAGTGTTTTTTGATGTGTGTACAGTTTTTGTTATAATCCTATGTATGTCATAACTGCAAAAAATCTCTCATGGGAACGGGAAAATGAGTTCAATAATAAGTACATATGTAAAGAGACTTCACCCTAATCTGTGTGTTATGGTGACCATTGGGCCTACTGTCCTTCCTGGAGCTATATGAATTCTGGGAGATTGCCTAATCCTACCATGGCTGGCTCCCCTGGTTATGAAGTTTATCTCCAACGTCATTGAGGCCACAGTTGAAAAGAAGGCCGCCACACATGGAATAATGTTATGGGAATACCACCCCTAAACCAGGATGGTGCTCTTTGACCTCAATAGGGTCTGAACATCAAAGGGGAGAATATGGTGGGGGGCCTTCCAAGACAAAAGAAGATAATGAGACATGCTTAAGTATGGATGTGCAGCCTATGGTGACCTTGTAGCCCTGTCTCCATAGCAACTTAGCAACTCTTAGTGACCTTGTAGCTGTGATAGCGACCTGGCAACTCTATAACATCATATACACCTGCACACAGTATATAACTGCATAATTCTGTACCAGTTATTTTTTTTGCCCAATCAAAAGTATGTAAAATTATGTATATGGGAGAAAATGAAACTAAAACAAATAAAAGGAAGAGCCCCAAGAAACTCAGGTCTCACACTTTGGATGTGAATGTGCTGAGCCAGTGCTAACAAATGAATAAATCACTGTTTTCCTGCAAAAGCTTAGGTGTCCCTTCTGAATATCTGAATATCAGGTGTCTGAATATCTCACAACAGACTCATGCCACAGCAACAGAAAAGGCGAGGGAACTAATACAAGGCCCAGTACAAGAGCATGAAAGAAGTCCTCCCAAGAACTGTATGATGGAGGCACTATGAGGTACTCTTGGGTTCAAATTAAACCTTAACAGAAAATAACAGCTGGAGAGATCCTTCCAATGTCTCATATTTTGGCATATTTGATGTTCAAATTAATCACGATGTGCTCTGGAGAAGAGTTCACATCTGAATATCTACTTCCAGCGGAGCACTGAGCAGCCTCAACCTACAGCATCTCATTGTATCCTGATGACCATTACTGAGGTAGGCAGATAGCACTACTGCCACAAGGAAATTGATTCCAACACTCAGTTGCTGCACATGACTTAAATGACCTCCTCACACTTGACATGTAAGTAAACATGGCTACTAAACTACTGAACCCTGGGCACCAACTTTTCTCTGACAAATATTAACACTCTTGCTCATTAGAAAATAATGGTACTGCCACACTAGGAAAAGAGTAGAAACAGATATGTCTTATTGGTAAACTATGCCAGCACGCTCGTGTCCTCGTTGTTCTTCACGTTAGTTTGCACACTGAAAGAGTTATAATGTCTCCACATTATAATACTCCTGAGGAAACCAGCTCAGACAGGGATGTTAATTCCCTAATTCAACCACAAATTTTTCTGAACACCTGTACATCATATGTACTTTGTCTCAAAATAGGGATATAAGGGTGAGTTATGGTTAAGGGGGCCTTCCAGAACAAGAGAAGATAATGAGACATACTTGGAATTTAAGTATGCGTGTGCAACCAGTAGTGACCTTGTAGCCCTGATCCAAAGCAACTGAGCAACTCTGTAACTTTATGTATGCCTGTGTGTCTAACAGCCCATACCCAGGTACATATCTGCATCATTCTGTACAACATTATCATATAAAGTATCTAATAGGAGTTACTCAATGAAAAATATGTAAAAGTGTGTATAATCATATTAGAGGGACAAAGAGACTAAAATGATTAAAAGGAAGGACCCCTGGAGATTCGGGGCTCAGTCTTTGAATGTGAATCCACCGAGACAGTGCTAGCATACTAATAAATTGTTGTTTCCTGCAAAAGACCTGGTGTCCTGTCTCATCACTGAATTTCCCACAACAGAATAAAGAAACCCCCACAAAGTAGAGAAGCCTAGAGAGGTGGGATGTGTGAAGTTTGAAGGTTGGGGGACATTAAACAGAAAAGCAGGCAGCTACAATGCAGCACAATGTGATGAGAGCAGTGCAAAAACATGGCACAAGGGCC
>NW_006207327.1:793-1488 GCF_000334495.1 Tupaia belangeri chinensis | reverse complement strand
TACTCAGTTTCACATAATTATAAGAAAGAAAAACAAGTTTCAAAAAGAGAGAGGGGTATCACAGGTAAATACATAAATAAATATATATTTAGGTTTTTGCCATAGGACATGTGCACTTGTTAGAAGTAGAGAGAAAGTTTAAAAAATCATTTCCTGGGGAGATGGCCACAGTGTAGTTCTTCCTTCATTCTCCTCATGGGATTTCGGGCACACACACACATGCCTGGTTTGATTTTTAAGTCGCTGGGTCTGGCACTCAAAGCACCATGATCGTCTTAACCAGTATGCTGGTCTCATTTACTTAATTTTCCTTTAATATGTATATATTTTTTTAATTGTCAGAGAATGCATGTGCTTACCAGAGAGAGAGAAAGAGACAGTGTCTCCCTTAGAACTAGGGCATGATCATATTGCAGTTCTTTTTCCTCCATTTTTCCTGTCTGCCAGGACTTTGAACATGTGTGCATGTATGCGTGTGCTGAAAAACATGTGCATTCATTATGTTCTTCAAGCCTCCAGGACTGAGACTTGAACCGCTTTGAACTATGTGAGATCTGGCTTTCTATGCAAAGCACTTAACTACTGTGCTATGGGGCCAGCTCTCAATTTACTTTTATAAAGATGCTTTGGGACTGGGAACCAGCAGTTAGTGTAATGGCTATGTCACTGGACTCCCACGTAGTCAACCGCGGTTC
>NW_006207327.1:320-614 GCF_000334495.1 Tupaia belangeri chinensis | reverse complement strand
AACAAAAACCTCTCCAAAAAAAAAAAAAAAAAAAGATGCTTTGCGGCTCAGGAGAGATGATAAAAGAAACCTAATGCCCCCCATCAGAATTTTAGAAGCCTATGTTTGAGCCTCTATGACTAGAGGAATAAGGATGGAAGTTTTTTTATGAGAAAGTTGATGAGATTAAGTAAGAAGAGATAATTAGGAACAATGAAATTGAGAATCTTTATGAAATTTTGGATATCGACAGAGCTACTTCTGGGTCAGGTGACAGATTGTAGACAGAATAAGGAAGAGGGACGTTTCGGACTG
>NW_006207327.1:0-225 GCF_000334495.1 Tupaia belangeri chinensis | reverse complement strand
AACGAGGAGTACTCTCAGCAGCACAGTGCTGGGGCCTTGCACGGAGCAGATCAAGGCAAGCAAAAGCCAGAGCAAGAGAAAAGTTAAGTGAGACTTAACTTTTGAGTGAGACTCAGTGTCTGCTTGTGAGCACGTGGGAACTGTGCCTTTAGGAACTCCAAGTAACATTTAGGGGGCATTTGGAAGTGCGCCAAAGTTCAACTATTGTACAGGTTGAGGAACTCG
>NW_006207326.1:2552-3546 GCF_000334495.1 Tupaia belangeri chinensis | reverse complement strand
ATTTTATCCCAATTGAAAAGAAAATTTTACTAAACGACAATGGTGTTTTCAACAAAAAGAATGATCACTATGGTTATTATTATTATACAAAAATTAATACATTAAAAATAATTTCACAGTACACTGAAGATTGAGAAGAAGATAAGATGAGCTATTAATATAACTTTGATTATCAGGCCAACAGGTGGTGTAGCGGTTATGTCTCTGGACTCCCTCATGGTTGACCATGGTTCAGGTCCCAGATCTGGTAGCTTGAAACCCACACTAGGCTCATGTGTTCATGGTCAAGATCCCATCCTCCCTGGGGGGTGATTGCACACTTTCCTTCTTGCTGTCTCTCTTTCAATTTCCCTGGGGAGTCTATGTGCCCTAAAGTGGGGAAGAGAACTCTGAAGAATAAAAAAAAAAAAACAAGACATTGACTGTCATCTACGAAAAATTACACCTTCAGGAAAACACAGAATACACTGTCTGACAGGGGATTGGTTGGTGAGTTTTCCTGTAAAACAGAACAAACACAACTTATGAAAGATTCTGATAAACCAGACTTTCTCTCACACTTACAGAAAGACAGATTTATCACTCTAAAGATACAGATACGACTGAAGAAGTAAAAGTGGAATATTGGAAGAACACATCTTCACATTAGAGCGTCTGACGAGGGACCGTGTCAGAATACAAAGGAGTCCCCATACCACGCAGGGACCCTCCGACCACACGACCCTCCCCAGGGCAGGTGCAGGGTGGGGCTTTCCCATCAGGGTCTCAGATTCCTTTCCATGACAGTCCTGAGCCTGGACCCTCACTCTCCTGCCTCTGCTCTCCCACATCCCTGATGACACCAGGCGCCAAGAGGAAGGGTCAGCCTCTGCTCACCACAGCGTCAAGGGCTGGGAACAGGCAGAGCTGCTGTCCCACCTGAGCATCTTCCCCGAGGATGGCAGGAGGACGCCGCATGAGAGTGAGCGTCCTTGCCATGTGCTTTGAGCCTCCT
>NW_006207326.1:492-1082 GCF_000334495.1 Tupaia belangeri chinensis | reverse complement strand
CGGCCCTGGTGCCCCCCCCCCCTGCCCCTCCTGCTCCCACAAATGCAGTCGGGTCAGCACTGGCCACGTTCTCTCCTCCCGCTGATCCATTTCCTGTCTGTGCAGGCTTCACACTCACACCCACTTTGTACCTTGTACCCTGGGAGGGAAGGATGTGGTCTCTGCTGTCCAAATCCAGGGCTCAAGGTCTCACCTGGAGCTCTGGGGACCAGGCCGTCGAGACCTTGGTGAAGGTCGACCGCAGTTCCTCATGCACCTTTGACCGCAGCCTCCCCAGTCATGGACTCACCTCGGAAATGCACATGGACATTCCCGGGCAAGGGGACACGAGGGCTGGCCCAGATGGATGTGCACATTGACCGTGCTCTGCTCGACCTGTCGAGGCTCCACTTCCTTCCCCTCGGCCTTGGGAGGTTCTCAGACGTGTTTTTGGTAGAGGGCTTTGTCATCCAATTGGAGAAGGGTGTGTATTTCCAGCTTTGCGTGTGATTCCTTTCCCAGTCTCTCAGGACAAGGTGCACCTGGGACTGCACTGGAGACTTTCAGCTGGGGAGGGAATAGGAAGAAATTCTGTAAACTATGACATCTCA
>NW_006207326.1:0-283 GCF_000334495.1 Tupaia belangeri chinensis | reverse complement strand
CTGCCTCAGTTTGTCTGACTGCAGCTTCTGTTCCCTGCTCAACAGCGCAGACTGTGGGAGTAATGAAGGCACAGGGATGTGGAAGAAGCTGGTCCAGCATTTTCCTAGGGAAGTCAGAAGGCAGTGGGAGGTCAGAGGGAGTTTCCCTGCCTCAGTTTGTCTCTTTTACAGCTGTTCCCTGCTCTGTGTTGCAGGCTCTGGGCGTCATGGACAGGAAACAACATATTTCAGGAACACAGAAATGGGAAATTTTCTCTTAATAATAATAAAATAATATCTGTGA
>NW_006207325.1:0-887 GCF_000334495.1 Tupaia belangeri chinensis | reverse complement strand
GAGGGAGAGAGAAGGAGAGAGAGGGAGGGAGAGGAAGACAGAGAAAGAGAAAGTGAGACATCACCCCTAAAGAGGGTAGCCACATCGCAATCCCTTCTCCTCCATTCTCTTCTCAGGATTTGGGTGTGCACACACAAGCCCCTCAGTGTCCAGAACTTGAACCAGGGCCAGCCATATGGGAGTCTAGCACCTTGACCACAAATGCCACCTGGGGCTCTAAAGCTTACATTTTAAATTTTTATCTTTTTTCCCATTTTCTAATTGAGTTTTATTTGTTGCATAATAAACTATCTTACAACTTTCAGCTAGAAAAACACTAAATTTGAATACATACTATAAAATGAGTTTGAAATTTGGTCAGAACTATCATCTTCCAGTAATTCACTGGAATAATGAATGGGACGGGAACCGCAGTCGACTACATGGGAGTCCAGCGACATAGGCATTATGCTAACTGCTGGTTCCCCAGAGTATTTATTTTTAACACCTATTATGCCATGGATTTTTAGGGAATAGGTTTCAGGAGCTCAGGCTCCTTTCCTTTGGTTCTCACAAAGTGTGCTTTTCAGGGTGAAGCAGGCTGACACTTCAGTTTGAACCCAGGTACCTTTCCCTGTGGCTTCCTTTTTCTGGTTATTTTCCTTCACACATTTTAGGATGCTATCTCTGCTCTTAGAAAGCGTAATATGCTTAATACTCACATTCATTCTCTTGGCAAGAATCTTGCCCTTAACTTGGTTGTTTACAACAGTGCCCACAGTATGCTAGGTAGCACTGCAGACTCTTCCAGTGTTGCCATGGTAACATTTGTGGTCCTTCCTTTTTGAAGGGTACCCATTCTCTTGGCGTCCACAATGTCACCTTTCTTGTATATGTGCATGTATGTT
>NW_006207324.1:0-442 GCF_000334495.1 Tupaia belangeri chinensis | reverse complement strand
TAATGGCTAAGTCATTAGACTCCCATGTAGTCAACCGCCGTTGGAATCCAAGACCTGGTGGCTTAAAGTCACGTCGGGTGTGTGTGCCTGTGTACCCAAGATCCCAAGAGAATGGAAGAGAAGGGATTGTGGCATGGCCATCCCCCGGGGGGTGATTTCTCACTTTCTATCTCTCTGTCTCTCTCTGTCTTTCTGGTGCGTGCATGCGCCCTATAGCAAAAACCTTTAAAAAAAAATCACTGTCTTATGCCACATTTACAGAATAAAGGGAAAACCCAACATGATCATTTCAATTGAACCAAGAGCATTTAGAAGAACTCAACACATTGTTCATGATCAAAACACCCAACATGGGGCTAGCAGGTGGCACGGAGGTTAAGGGTACTGGACACGCATGTCACCAACATTGGTTTCAGTCCCAGACCTGGTGTCTTGCTTTCTC
>NW_006207323.1:1905-2835 GCF_000334495.1 Tupaia belangeri chinensis | reverse complement strand
AATTTGAATAAGAAAGTTAAAGATTTTAGAAGGAAGATGAAAGAAGATGGGGTTAATAAAATCTGCTAAAGCAGCTTGCTCTGTTGTGAGCTCTGTTGTAGTAAAGCTTGAAAATCTTGTGTAAGAGGTAAATAGATACGGTGAAGATCAAACCAAATAATTGAATACAGCTACAGCATTGACAGCTTTTAATAGTAATGGTGACAATAAGATCTGCAGTGAAGGTAAAGGTTTTATGGTAAGTGGAACCAAGAAATACCCATCTTAAAAAATACAACTGTAGCGTAAATTGATCTATAAGACAGGTAGGGCTATGGGGAGTCTTGTAGGTGATAAAGTCAACTGGATATTTTAATGAGACTCGATGTAACTGACAATCTCTAAAGCTTGTTCTACAAGTTGGAGTTCTTGTGCTAGAGGGGAAAGTTGGAGAAGCTGGGTCAGTATTTCCCTTTAAAGTATTGAATAGACTCAGTAAGTTATTTGCAGTTCATACTAAAATGGAACAAACCCAGTTTATATTCTATGTTGGACCATTTATTGTCAGTTTTTGAGGCCTAATACTATGTGCTCAAACTGTACACCCAAGATATTGCCAAGAACTTTTCAAATGGAGGTTGTTAGGGGCTGACTTGTGACTGATGGCATTATATCAGAACCATTCGCTTTAAAACATTAATCAATAAAAACTTTAATTTTATTAATCTTTTAACTTCTTTCTTAGGTTCTTTTAATATAACTTGAACTTTCAAAACTATGTTTTAGAACTTTTAGTCTTTGGCTCTTCCTCTATTCTATTCTGAGATAATCTAGTGGTTTTACCTTAAAACAAAAACTTTACTATGTAAAATTCCTTCTATACCAAAACCTTCTTTTTAACCTTTTTTTTTTTCCCGAAAAATTTTTTTTTCTTTTTTTTTTTTTTTTTTT
>NW_006207323.1:0-1855 GCF_000334495.1 Tupaia belangeri chinensis | reverse complement strand
GCGTGTGCTCGCCAGACAGACAGAGAGAGACAGAGAGATAGAAAGCGAGAAATCACACCCCCCGGGGGGATGACCACGCCACAATCACTTCTCCTCCATTCTCCTCTTGGGATCTTGGGCACGCACGCACACGTGCCCAGCGTGAGGTTAAGCCGCCGGGTCCAGGACATGAACTGCGGTCAACTACATGGGAGTCCAGCGACATAGCCATTACACTAACTGCTGGTCCCCCTTACTTTCATATTTTAAAGATTGTTATGCTCATTTTTTCTCTTTTTATAAGTTTATTTTTAGAAATTAATTTCTGATTTTAAAATTTGTATCTTCTGCCTAATTTAGCAATTTAGAAAATCATTTAATCTTTTCATAGAAAATGAAGGTTGCATTACCACTAAGACATCGCTGATAACATCTGCTGGTAATCAACACTGTTGCATTTAATAAGTAACGATGAACAGCAAAATAACACACAAATCGGCTTTTAAGTGTTCTGCTGAAACGCTCCACCATTTTGGCTTCATGTAATGAGGTATTTGTAGAAATGTTTGTTCACATTCTAGATACTTTCAGAAACTGAAGTTCTCTGAAGGAGAAAGGGATGGCAGTGATTAAGGAAAAAATAGACCCAGTCTTTATTTTTGCAAACAAGTATCCCCAAATTCCAACTTATGCTGGTTTCTACACTTACTTCCTTTCAACATGAACACACTAAAGCTAATTCAAATCAAAGGAAGGTTTTTAAATAACATGTAAGAACTGTACATTTTACCTTGTAGGTATCAGTGTTAACTCTGAGACCATGGCTATCATCTTGGAATGTAAGAAATGCTTTAATTCTGAGAACAGGCATCAGGAGACTTGAAAACAGTGGAGGCCTCAAAAGATATTAGAGTCAAAGATTACCTGAGTGACTTCAACACTATTGAATAGTCACTACCAACTTCCCATGTGAGGGGAACAAGAATTACTCCATCTGGCTCACCTGGACTTATTGGGTACTGGCACTTTATCCAAAATTTAAATAGCATTTGTTTGGAAAAACTTCAAAAGGAAAACATGGGTCTGTAAGTTGATTCATCTGCTATACATATTTCTAAATTGATTACCTAAACTCAGGTCAAGAGTTTATTATGGCTTCTTTTCCTCCTTTTCTGGATTTGACACTAACGGTCACTCTCATTCCTTTGAAAGTAACATGGCAAAGCAGCGATCTCGGTCTGTATGACCACTCAACTTCATTAGACTTACACATCCACTTCATACCTCACCAAAAAGAATTTTTTAAACTGAGCATCTTCCTTTAATTCAGGACCTTAAACAATAGTTACTCTATAAACATTGTAGTTTATGATTTAGAATGATAAGAACTAAAAAACCAAAACTTAACAACCTGTGGGGAGCACGGAGAGCATGCAAGCAATGCTAACGTTCCATTACCATGTCATGTTTCTCTCTTAATCTGAGAGGGACAGGTACAGCCCTTATGCCACTTGTGATAGTACTAACTGTTACTTACCCAGGATTAGCCTTGATAATGGTTATTAGGTTTAACTTTAACAGCTTGAAACACTTCAAACGTGTCTTGAAGTATGCTTAAAGAATTTATTCAGCTGATTCGTAAGGAGCTAAGTTAGTCAATATTCTAAATCATGAAAGCTCCCTTCAAATGTAATTTTCATAGTCTTTACATTTTAACTGTCATTGTTTATTACTGTTTTGGCTATATTCTCTACAATTTCAGCAGCATCTTAAAGAGACAATGTGTCTATGTACAATGAAAAAAAAAAAAGGCTTGTAACATCAGAAGTAGAGCCACAGTTTAATTGTACAATACTGAGGCGACGCTGTGGTTAAG
>NW_006207322.1:947-1845 GCF_000334495.1 Tupaia belangeri chinensis | reverse complement strand
CTACATCTTGTCAACTGGTGCAGTGTTTGCAATCAGGAGGGTGATGGGAGAGCCATGTGTGTATAATTGTGTAGTTAGGGAGTTCACATGGGCAGGAAGGTGAGCAGTCATATCCCTAGAGCAGCCTTTGAGCAGGTCTTACTGAAGGAAGTGAGCAAGATCATGGAATCTTGATGAAGTGACCTCACTTCCTTGGTAACAGACACTAACAGAATTTAGACCTCTGGTAACCGGGCATCCACATTCTAGAGGCCAGCTCTAGCCAGTTCAGTTGATGGGAAATACTCAAAGGGGCAAGATGTTTTCTTGCTGCTCTTCACTGTGCCCAGACTTTACTCCAAGGGCCACCAAGAGAAGGAATCTTTTCCAGAGATTCCTAGATTGGATGAGCCCTGCCATCGAATGCCTCTCGCCATCTGGTCAGGGTCACTCACAGGTAACACAGGACAGCTCAGGGCACATCCATCCAGGTCAGCCCTCCCTGAGTTCATCTGGGCAGCCCCCCAGCCCACCCCCAGCCCCATATGTATATGTAGGGACATCAGGAGAGGAGGGGGACTTCTCATGGGCAGAACCAGGCCATTGGCAGTTGGAACTCTTCCAAGTCTGCCCTGTTTACATCTATAGTCGCAGCTGGCAGGATAGCAGAGGGACTGTTCAGACCAAGTTTGTCTACCCACATGTTTTCCCTGAGACTTCATACTGTGGTCTTGCTCCTACCTGGCAGGAGATCTATGAAGATGCTCCTAAACGCCTGATTGGGGAAGCAGAACTGTTCATGGAAGTGTCCCCTCTGGGGACAGCCAGAGAGGCTGTTGATCCACCTTGGCCTAGCTGCCAGGCATTCCCTTCTCGGAGTTCCCCAGGAGAGATCAGCGAAAGGACATTTCATGTGTTC
>NW_006207322.1:443-880 GCF_000334495.1 Tupaia belangeri chinensis | reverse complement strand
AATAATGGATCCAAACCTGAACATACAGATTCCCTTGGGGCTCTTCTAGGGCATTCCCACTTAGGTCATACACAGTCTTATCCCCAGAGGAACCTGGCTTCTGACAACTTAGTTACTTGTACAGTCCTTGATCACACACTTACAGGAATGTCAGAGGAAATAGTTGTGTGATTTTCCCATGTTCCGCCAGGACAGCTTTGCTTCCAAGTCCCTGCTCTTGCTACTATCCTAGCTTCTCACATGAGGAATCCAGGTAGCAGCCGGCTCCTGTTCCTCTCCAGGCCTCCTCCAGGACAACTAACACTTTTATTAGGAAGGCTTTACACAAAATGGGGGATGACAAGAAAAAAGTTAAGCTGTCATCACATGGAACCTGTCATCTGAGTGAACACGGCACTGCCCCACTGGTCAGAGCTGTGCCCTCACATGTCTCCATC
>NW_006207322.1:0-278 GCF_000334495.1 Tupaia belangeri chinensis | reverse complement strand
TCACAGCAAGTTTAGTTCCTCATGATTCCTGAGGCTAGAAATCAGCATGGAGGGCTGTTTCTCCACAGCTGAACAAAGACCTTGAGGAAACCTTGAAGATGCTGATTGTTCAGTCTTTCACTTCCCCCATATCAAATTCAACTCTGAAATTCTAGAACCTTCCTCAGCATGGGCACTCAGGCCCTCCACATCACACATCCCTGCAGGGTGACATTCTCCTCTGAGCTCCAAACCCCAGTCCTCATGGGTTCCTTATGCCGTCACTGACCTGAGCCCCT
>NW_006207321.1:2055-3224 GCF_000334495.1 Tupaia belangeri chinensis | reverse complement strand
AACAAATGCTCAACATCTCTTATCCTAAAGGAGTTGCAAATCAAAACCACACTGAGATACCACAGTCAGAATGGCTAAGATTATAAAACAAAACAACAACAAAAAATCTGGAAGTTTTTTAAGGTCTAGAAATGTACAAAGATTATATTGAAGCTATGTGATAAGTCTCCATGTTCTAGGAAAGAAGGAGAAGGAGATAATTTTCAACACCAGTGGACGTTAATTTCAAGAGATAATAGATCAGTAAACACAACTCAATGTTTTTGTCTTTCCACAAGATGGAGGAATATGAAAATTGTTGGCTAACTTTTACAGGATTACTTTTTATGGTAACAAAAATGTTTTAAAACTGTGGTGATGTTAACTTTTAAACTTTTAAGGTTCATCTCATTTTTACTATAGTTTTATATTTTTATATGAACACTACTTAACCATAAAATACACTGAGACTCTGGCATTTGGTTGAAAATAGATGAATATGGAAGATTTAATGCTAAGTAAAGCAATCCAGACTATGAACGAAAGGCATCATATGTCCTCACTTAGAAACTGAAAAGTTTGAACGTATAAAACCATGAAAAGCAACTGGATACTAGAGACAGTATGAGAGAAGGACCAAAAATGGAGTAGAGGAAGAATTTAGGGGGGAAAATTTCAACAGAGAAACAGAAAATTACCTGTTATCTGTTGATGACAATATGTATTTATGATAATTTCTTTCACTTGACTAATAAGAGTATTTAATCTTGGAAAAATAATTTTTGAGAGGTTTTTACTATAGGGCACATGCACTTGCCAGAAAGACAGAGAGAGAGAGACAGAAAGCAAGAAATCATTCCCCAGGGGAGATGGCCATGTCACAATCCCTTTTCCTCCTTTCTCCTCTTGGGATCTTGGGCATGCACACACACGCACCTGGCATGAGTTTAAGCCACCATGTTTAGGATTTAAATGGTGGTCGACTTCATGGGAGTCTAGCGAAGAAAGCCATTACACTAACTGTTGAATTTGAGCCAGATTTTAAAAGATAAACATTTCATATCCCCATTCAATCTGTGTTGAGTGTCTGCACTTAATAGCATAGGTCGAGAGATTGAAGATGTGATGGAGAAGGATTGATGTAAATGCTACTGACAATAAAGGGGGAAAGTGGTTGGTAGAGTGGGGGG
>NW_006207321.1:766-1789 GCF_000334495.1 Tupaia belangeri chinensis | reverse complement strand
TTTTAAAAAGAACAAATTATTGGTCTGTCCCCATGAGAACTTGTGATTCAAAGCTCTGGATACAACTGTTCAACTGGCATCTGTGACTAATGTAATGCAGAGCGATTTCCTTTTATATTGCCCAGCTACAACATAATCTGAGGATCAGTTGTTTTTCTTACAAAATTCAAAAAGTAATTTACAAAAAATATTTAGCTTTATAGAAATTGAAAGAAGTATTTTCATAGGATAGGAGAGTGTTGAGCTGCATTGTGAAGTCATAGGTTATTTGGGTCAAGATTACTAAAATCAGAGACCTGTCCCTAAGGACAAAATAAAGCCACAATGACAATAAAAGTAGGTAGGAAAGAGAATTTAATAGGAAAGACAGATTTTAGAAAAGAAGTCCACCCAAATGACTTTTGGGCAGGGGGGTTCCTAGGTAACAACTGCTGTGTTTGGAACTGGTATAGGTATTACTTTTACTACCAGAGATGATCCTGAATATTTAATGATGGGAGGTCTTTTCACACTATGTCCTTTGTTGCACTCCTGCTTGCTCATCTCTCACGCAGGTGAAGAGTTTGAGGAATTTGTTTACCTAACTGCCCCTGCCCAGTGTGAGCCAAGATGTTTAATTAGGATAGACTCCTCAATTAGTTTATCACCCAGTGGAAACCAGGATGTTGACCAAAATGCTTGGTTGGGTCTTTTTGTATACACAGGAATGATAAGACACAAATTTACAATCATCCCTGTGTGTCTTCCTCAGTTACCAAGGAAGAAAAATGGTATTTGCCTTGTCTTCCCAGCTCCAGAGGCTGGGTGGAAAGAAGGCATCTCATGGAGGATCTAGTAAATAGTGATTGATGTGACATGTGTCCTTCTGCTATTCTCTGAGGACTGCCCGCTCATTACTAGCTAACTGCCTATCACAGTAGTCCTTACTCTGTATTAGACTTTCTTGCAAATCATAGAACAGTAGCTGTATGAGAACTTGTTATCCCAAATACTGTCACCAAACAGCCCTACTTCCTCCCCTAT
>NW_006207321.1:0-249 GCF_000334495.1 Tupaia belangeri chinensis | reverse complement strand
GAAGAAAAACAGGCAGGAACATTAATGAAATAGTGGCCTGTTTTTTTCTGTGTCATGGTGTTTTAGGGCCTGTGGCAGTTTCTGTGGGGGAGGGGCTGCAGTTTTTCTATTGTGATGCATCAGGTTCCAGGGCAGCTGATTGGTTGAGTAAGAGTATAATAAAGTCTTTCCGTTGCTAAGGCAGAGACCAAACTGGAGAAGGCTTGGAAGAAAGCTGTAGCTCCCCTCCAACTGCTTAATCCTGAGAGT
>NW_006207320.1:0-735 GCF_000334495.1 Tupaia belangeri chinensis | reverse complement strand
CCCTAGCCCAGTTGATTAAACTATAAAATATATTCAATAGAAAATACCACATCTCTCTGTCCCATTAATGCTTTGCCTCCCTATTTTTCTTCTAAATGTCCTTCCGGAGACCTTACTCTTTCACACACACTATATCTGGTATTTACATCCATTTACTGTGTTTCTAAATCCTTTAGTCAATCAGTTTTTTGTTTCAGTCAGAGTGCAGTCACTCGGTATATATTAAGTGGGGAAATACAATGCCTCTCCTTCATAGCCTAGCTTGCTTCACTCAGCAGTAAACATTCCATATTCATCCACTTTCTGTCAAAAGCCAGAGTTTTTTGTTGTTGTTGTTGTTGTTTGTTTGTTTGTTTGTTTTTAATGGCTAAATAGTATTCCACAGAGTATATGTGCCACAGTTTTCGATCCATTCATCTGTTCATGGGCATTTGAGTTGGTTCCATGTCTTAACAATTGTGAATAGTGCCTCAATAAACGTCGATGTCCAAGTACTTTTCCAATGAACAATTCTTCTGTCCTTTGAGTATAGACCAAAAAGTGGGATTGCTGGATCATATGGTAGTTCTATTTGTAGAGTTTTGAAGAATCTCCAAATTATTCTGCACAATGGCTGGACCAATTTCCATTCCCACCAGCAGTGTAAGAGCGTTCCCCTTTCAGCACACTCCCACTAGCACTTACCATTTTTTAAAATCTTAGTAATTCTGACTGGGGTGAGGTGGTATCTCATTG
>NW_006207319.1:0-722 GCF_000334495.1 Tupaia belangeri chinensis | reverse complement strand
TTTAATTTTATTTATTCTTCTTCAATTCGACAAGAGAAAGAGAGAGAGAGAAGGAGGGAAAATTAGAACGCAAGCCACCAGGTATGGGACTTGAACTGTGGTCGCTCATGTGGGAGTGCAGCACCCTAACCATCATGCCACCTGCTGGTCCTGTTCTTTGTTTTTTGAATTAATTTTTTTTTTTAGAGAGATTTTTGCTATATTTATGCGCTTGCCAAAGAGACAAAGAGAGACAGAGAGACAGAAAGCAAGAAATCATTTTTTCCCCCCGGGGGGCAGGGGAATGGTCACACCGCAATCCCTTCTCTTTCGTTCTCCTCTTGGGATCTTGGGCATGCATGCATACACGCCTGGTGTGAGTTCAAGCCACCGGGTCCAGAACTCGAACCACAGGTGACCATATGCGAGTCCAGAGACATAGCCATTTTGCCAACTGCTGGTCCCCTCTTCAATGAACTTTTAATTGACTCTTCAGTGGATTAGAGTTACTGTCTGGTGTCGTTTCTTTTCAGCCTCAAGGACAAGGACTTTAGTACTTCTTATTAGACAGGTCTGCTAGAAACAAATCCTCTCTGTCTTCATCTGGGAATGTCTTCATTTTGCTCTTAGTCTTTTTATTATTATTATTATTAAGGTTTTTGCCAGAGGGCATGTACGCTGCCTGGAGACAGAGAGAAAGTGAGAGGGAAAGAATGAGAAATCACCCCAGGAAGGATGGTCAC
>NW_006207318.1:0-967 GCF_000334495.1 Tupaia belangeri chinensis | reverse complement strand
GTAACAAAACTGGAAATATTAGAATGAATATATCAGAAATATAAAAGATTATGCAAGAGAACTATGAGTGATACATTGGAAAACCCAGATGAGATGGATAAATTTCTGGACATATACACAGTACCTAAACTGAATCAGGATAAAATAGAAAGCCTGACTAAACCAACAACAAGTAATCATAATACATAGTCTCCCAACAAAGAAAAACACAGGTTCAGATGGCTTCCATTATGAATTCTACAAAATATTTAAAGAAGAGCTAAGTCCAATTCTCCTCTCCTTAAACATTTTATTTCTAAAGATTCAAAAAGTAGGATCCCTCCCAAACTTATTATAATGAAACTTCCATCACCTTGGTACCAAAACTAGACAGAAAAATAATGAAAATGTAAAACTACAGACAAACATCTCTGGTGAACTCTGATGCAAAAAATTCTCAACTAGATAGCAGGGATCTGAATTCAATAGCACATTAAGAAGATTGGATGCCATTACTTTAGGCTTTAACCTAAGTATGCAAGAATGCTTCAACACATGCAAAACAATAAATGCAATACATCACATTAACAATCAAAAAGATAAAATCATATGATCATACTTATACATGCAGAAAAAAGCATTTATCAAAATGAAATATCCCTTTAGGATCAAGACTCTCAGCACAATGGGTACAAGGGATACTCCTCAACATAATAAATGCCAGACCCATTGCCAACATTATAATAAATGGGCAAAAGCTGAAAACTTTCCATCTAAAAACTGGAACAAGACCCAGTTGCTTATTTTCTCTACTCCTTTTCAACATAGTCCTAAAAAGGATATGTTTATATTATTATAAAAATAAAATTATTCACATAGTAAAAAAAGCTGAACTGTCTCTATTTGCAGATTATAAATTATATGCATAAAAAATCCAAAGAAATCTACCAAAAAAACCCTTCAAAAAGTGATAAATGAATTCAGTAAA
>NW_006207317.1:0-3594 GCF_000334495.1 Tupaia belangeri chinensis | reverse complement strand
CTTTAGATGTGTAACAATGTTCATTTTGCACTTCTCCATTTTTAGGGACTTTCCATTTAAGATTTGGATTCAACTTAATTTTTCTCACTCAATTATGCCTTTTCAGAAGGAGGAACAGAATAGCAATTATTTGGAAAGCTCAAATTCTGGGATATTATTGGAAATCCTTAATCATTTTGTGCCATCACACAGACAAGGACTCTTTCAGATACTTCCTATGTATTTTTGATGTTCAATAATCTGTTTCTGATTAACTTTGTCTCTGCTGTTTCTCTTTCATTGAAGACTCTCACATACCTCTCATCTGAGTCACTCATTGACGACCAGCCAGGGAGTGTGACCATCTCTTGTTCTTTATGCCAGAGAACAGGGGGAGGCTGACAGACACAGAGACATAGGAAAATGGTGAGAAGTAGCACATGCCTGTGCTTCAAGCAAGCCGCAGTTATGTGAGAGGAGAAAGTCTTCAAAAAACTCCAGGATGGCAATATGACTTGAAACGTTATTTCAGAGCTTCGAGGACACAGCCTGACCAGACAAACAGAAGTAGGCATCCACTATTGCTACACAGAAGAGGGAGAGTCCAGCGTGTGCAGGGGAATGAAAGAGCTTGGCAGGAAGACATTGTAAAGTGAGTTTATTTATTTTCTCCTCAGAGAGAGAGAAAGAGTGACAGGCACCCCTAGGAAGTTCCCCACCCCATGACCCATGCACAGTCCCAGACAGCCAAGATCCCAGCATGCCCCTGGTGTGCACAGGGAGACCTGGGGATGGGCACATGAGCCTCCCCATGTGTCCTGAGCATCACAGATCACTGTGTTGCCTCCATGCTGTCTAGGAGAGAGGCCCTTAACAATGGAATTGGGGGCCAGGATGTGGCATCATGGATACGGCAATGGAGCCCACATGGTTGGCTGCACAATTTGAGTCCCACACTTGCCAGATACAGAAAAATGCTGAGTGTGTATGTGTGTGTGTGTGTGTGTGTGTGTCCAGAATCCTGAATGCAGAATGGAGGAGAAGGGATGGCAGTGTAAACATCATTCTTAGGGGTTACTTTCTCACCTTCTCTCTCTGTCTCTCTTTCATGGAACCCAGTGGGAGCACCTGATATATATAAATAAATAAATAATAAATAATAAATAAATAAAAAGAAAAGGAAAGAAAGAATAGAAAAGAACACCCGTGTGTAACAGTTCTAAGATTTGTGTGTAATAAATGAAGTAGAATTAACTGCTATTCAAAACAGTTCAGCACATCCCTTAGTGCCAGAAATATACTTTCTCCTCAAATGTTTATTTTGGTTGCAATTTATAGCATAAAAATATGCTTTCTTCATTTAAATGAATGCAGAGTCAGATCAGCTCTGATAGCAGAGAGCCTGGACGGCAGCACTGCGGGAGCACCAGGGCCCTCAAAGGGTGTCTAGGGAGAAGGTGGAAATTGTTCTCTAACTCTGTGTGGTATGAACAAAAACTGCATGCATATGGTTACCAGATCAGAATGTGGAAAATGAAATACTCCTCACTCTGCCTCCATTGACCCAGTTTCTCTCAGAGCAGGTACCAGCTCTCATAGTGTCTCTTGTGTTCTTACAGAGACTTGTGACACAGCCATCAAGTCATGTCATGTGCCATTTATGAACAGTAGTAGTTTCATGTCTTTTTAATACTAAAAACTTAGAAATATTTTAATATTTCTGATCTCATCCCAGCCTCAACACTTCATCTGTGAAACTTTTAGGCTCAAACCGGTACCTTAAGCATAGACTGTAAAGACCTCCCTCTCAGGGACCAGCAGTTAGCGTAATGGCTATGTTGCTGGACTCCCATGTAGTCGACCGTGGTTTGCATCCCAGACATGGTGGCTTACAATTCACGCTGGGCGTGTGTGTGTGCATGCCCAAGATCCCAGGAGGAGAATGGAGGAGAAGGGATTGCGGCGTGGCCATCCCTCCTGGGGGGTGATTTCTCCCTTTCTGTATCTCTGTCTCTCTCTGTCTGTCTGGTGAGTGCACTTGCCCTATAGCGAAAACCTCTCAAATAAATAAATAAATAAATAAATAAATAGCCATGACCTGGGAATAACAGTGTGACTACTATTTTTGGGACCAGCAGTTAGCGTAATGGCTATGTCACTGGACTCCCATGTAGTCGACTGTGGTTCACATCCCAGACCGGGTGGCTTAAACTCACACCGGGCGCATGTGCATGTGTGCCCAAGATCCCGAGAGGAGAATGGAGGAGAAGACATTGTGGCTTGGCTATCCCCCCTGGGGGGTGATTTCTTGCTTTCTGTCTCTCTGTCTCTGTCTGTCTGTCTGGTGAGCACACATGCCCTATAGCAAAAATCTCCCCCCCCAAAAAAAAAGACCCCTGTTCACAGCTACGACCTCCTCCCTCACTGCAGATTCTCACTCACTGACAAGGGATAATCAGTAAAAATGCAGATATTGTACCCAAATTCTCCAATCTAGTCTTGTTTGTGCATGTTTGAGGGGACATCCTGTGATTTGAGGGTCATGGCCGGGGCTCTGCCTCCTGCCTGTGTGGATCCTCCTCTCTGCTCAGGCCCTTCCTGGGTGCCTGGCCTTTGCATTTCCCATCAAGGCTGTTTCTCGTGCTCCTCCCTGGAGGGTGTGCATCCTGATCTTCATCACTGCTGGCTTTCAGCTTCTGCAGGTCCTCACCTCACTGAAGTCACTCAGACACCTCCTCACCTCCCACCATTCTCTTTCCCACACCTTCGTCTCTTCTGTCTCTTCCCTCAGCATCTGGAGTCGGGCTCTGCCTCCTGTTGTTCCAGGGCCTTGTGGAGAATGGGCTGGAGTTTGGACAGCGGCCCCTGGTTTATCTCGGCCTCCCCCTGACTTCTTCTACAGGGCGTTTTCCACCTGCTTGCCTTCCTATTCTCTCTATGCTCCACCTTTTAGCTCAGAGGAGAGAGTGTCCTCTGTCACTTTACTATCACTTTTCTCTTTCAGTCAGGTCCTGGGCTATCTTTGTGGATCTCAGCTCACATTCCTGTCAGGAAATCGGGGCCAATAAATAAAATGCTCCTCTATTTGCTCCAGGGTGTCCTCAGAGTCCCTGTCAGACCTGCTCCCAGAGACACCTGGGAAAGCCGTTTGTTCTGTAACTGTCATACACAGTGGCAGTGTCCTGTCCCCTCCTGTCACTGACAGACTGGCTATTTGCCAGGGCCCAGGATTACCGAGTACATTGTCCCATCTGGCTGTCTTTATTTCTGCCAAAAGTATGAGTCTTGATTCTGATTTTGAAAGAACAAAGTTGCTGATTTCCTAGGACATCCCAGAGACGTCCTCTGCCAGCTCCCCAGGCTCATGGAGCTGTCGGGTCTCCACAGCTGGCCAATGTGCTTCCAGAGAGAAACTCAATTGTTTTAATGAATTAACAAAACACCTTGTGTGTCAGTCCATATCAATGCATTTTGAGCTCTCTTCTCACATTATAAACATCATAAATTCTCTTTGTGTGGTCTGATACTTGTGGATAACTTCAAATGGCCAACTACGTAGCCTGTCTTACTGGATATTAAGTTCATCATTCAAATAATCTCTAAAATTTTTGTTAC
>NW_006207316.1:0-1332 GCF_000334495.1 Tupaia belangeri chinensis | reverse complement strand
TATTTATCTGTTTGATTTGGTTTGATGGACTGTTTAGACACTGAGTGTTTAGTTTCATTTGTTTTTCTTTCTTTTTTTGGTAAAGAAAAATGCTATGTGTACCTGTGTGTGCATGATAAGCATATATTTTTGTGCATGGTCTAGAAGGTGTGGAGGTTCTGAGGAGGGCTCAGAAAACACCTTTTCTATTAGAGAAAATGCTATGCAACAGAGCATGAAAATGATCATTTTTATTCATTTATTTTTATTTCTTCAATGAATGAGAGATACAGAGAGACAGTACCTCCTTGAACAGAGACATGATGCCGCAGCCCACCCCCAGCATCAGCCAGCCCCAGATTAATGGCATTCCTGTACTTTGTGTACTCAAGGGAGGTCTCTAGATGCAAATCCAGAACTCCCTATGTAAGTCAGCTTTGAAGAGCATCCATGCTCTACTATTGTACCATCATCCAGACCCTAGTATCATGTTAATCCATGGGGATAGATAATTTTGTTGCAGAAAATATGACTATAGTGCCATTGTTTTTTTTTTTTTTGAGAGATTTTCACTGTAGGGCACGTGCGCTCACCAGACAGAGAGAGACATAGAGACAGAAAGCAAGAAATCACCCCCTAGGGGGGATGGTCACGCCACAATCCCTTCTCCTCCATTCTCCTCTTGGGATCTTGGGCACGCACGCACACGCGCCCGGCGTGAGTTTTAAACCACCGGGTCCGGGACACGAACCGTAGTCGACTACGTGGGAGTCCAGCGACATAGCCATTATGCTAACTGCTGGTTCCCAGTGCCATTGTTTTTAATCAAAAAGTTTTTGCCTTAAGGTGCATGTGATTGCCAGCGAGAGAGTCAAACAGAAACAGTGAGAGGGAAAGTGAGAAATCAACAACTCTGGGAGGATGGTTGCCCCATAAGCCCTTCTCTTCCAGGGATCTTGGGCATTAACATACATGAGCCCAGCATGATTTTCAAGCCATGGGTCCAGGACTCAAACCACAGTCAGCCATGTCAGAGTCCAGTGATGTAACTACTACCCCATCTGCTTGTCCCTTGTATGCCACTACTAATTCCATATCTTAAATGCTGTTAGTTTTTTAAATATTTTAATTTATATGTTCATGTGTCTATTAACCAGCCTGTAGCATGGTGCCAAATCGTCAATGAACTTCATCAATAGATTTGCTCAGTATAAGAATAAACACATAATTTTAAAGACATATATATGGTTATGAATGTGCAATTTAACTAAATTTATACACTGATGTATGACTTATTGGAAATTTAAAAGTAACCATGACTAAATTGTATTAGAGGAATCCATTAACCAGCTA
>NW_006207315.1:0-1688 GCF_000334495.1 Tupaia belangeri chinensis | reverse complement strand
CAGACAGATGAATGGATTGAAAAATTGTACTTATATAACACCATGGAATACTACTCAGCCATAAAAAACAACAAGGTCCTGAAAACTGATAGAAAATGGACAAGTATGGAAGACATGTTGCTGAGTGAAGCAAGTCAGGCTATGAAAGAGGAACATTGTATGTCTTCACTTAACATAAACCAACTGTCCACACTCTATGGTAGAGACTGAAAGACTGGAGAACATAAAAATATTAAAAATTGGAATGAACACTAGAGACGAAGTAAAAAGAGAGTGTGGGAGGGAAAGAATGTAGGAAATTTGGAGTGAAAATGGAGAGGTAAGATATTTGTGGGACACAGATAAGATTTGCAGAGGGTGGGGGATGGGGAATCAAGGATGGCAAAACAAAAGGCAAGGTATGCAGGACATAAGAATTGGAAAATTATTTGCTGAGAACATGTATGTTGATGTGCTTGATTGAGTCAATGCACAGTGTATTTTGGATGGAAAATTCATTTGTGTGTTGTGATGGTGTATAGTGAATTAATGTAGAGAATGAATAAATGTAAAATAAAAAAAATAAACAAACAAAAAAGAGTTTTGCTATATACAGGACACATTCATTGAACAGAGAGAAAGAAGGAGATAAAGAGAAACTTGATAGGGGGATGTCTATGCTATAGTCACTACTCCTCCATTCTTCTCTCAGAATTTGGGAAATGGATTTTCACATATTTTGACATGGATTCATGCCAACAGGTTCAGGACTCAAATTGCTGTCTGCCATGTGGGAATCCAACACCTTACCCACTAGGCCACCTGTTGTCCAGGCAGTGGTCAACTATTATGGATGTGGGCTTTTTCAAGATAAGCTATCAACTCTGTTCTTTCTGTCTTCTTTTTAATGCCAGTGAAAATTATTTTTGTTCTTGGGAGATACTTTCTGGGCTTCTCCAAATACTCCATCAGTGTATCCTCTCCCCAGATTATGGATGCCTTTGTTCTTGTTGGCATCTGTGTAGGAGAATCCAAGGGCCTGACCTGTCTTATACCCAAGTAGACTAGAGACTAGGGACAGTCTTGTGCTTCTCTCCATTTTTCATGGTGTAGCACTGGGCACATTTTGAACAAAAATCTACTTGCTGGGAGCCAGCAGGTGTTGTGGTGGTTAGGGCATTGGATGCCCACATGGATGACTACAGTTGAACTCCTAGATCTTGCAGATTGAAAAACATGCTTGGTGCAAGTGTGTCACATGTCCAAAATCCCAAGAGGAGAATGGAGGAGAACAGATTGCGGTGTGGCCATCCCCTTCTCTCTGTCTCTCCGGCAAGTGAATGCACTCATCTCTCTGGCAAGTGAATGCACTCTATGCAAGAAAAATAAATTAGAACAAAGCAAAACTTCTTGCCCTTCTCAATATCACCATTTTTAATTCTCTCCTTTGTCATTCATGCTACAAATGTTCCTGCTCAGAAGTCAGACGTCTTCTCTCTCCTGAAATATTTTTTAAACCCCCTCCAGAGATGGGGAGTGAGTGGCTCTTTCTCTAAAATACATAAATCTCATAGGAAACATTACTGCAGAGAGTAAATAGCCAATTATTACAGAGTATTAATATTGGACTTCATTTTAGAAAACTTGAATAAATCCTTCTTATACTATTGTTGAAGGATAATACTGACCTCTTTTTACATACTATAAAT
>NW_006207314.1:653-1420 GCF_000334495.1 Tupaia belangeri chinensis | reverse complement strand
CTTAAATATTTCATTTCTTTCTTTTTCATCTTGATTCCCTCTCTATCACCCTTCTCCATTTCCCACCAATATTTAGATTGAATTGACAATCCTTATAGTGGGAGAATATAGTTGCAACTATGCCTCAGATAAAGGAATAAAATCAAGGGGCTGAGTCCCATGCTTCCTCCCACTCAAGGCCCTAGGAGAGAATACTTCCTTGCCTCTTCAATGTACCAGAGATTCCTTATCACCACTGGTCTGTGACAGCAAAACACCAATCTGTTTTCATATTCACATGGTTTGGTCCCTGTGTCTTTGTTGTCTTTTACTGTCTCTTACAAGAACACTTTCACTATATAGAGAGCACACGCCAACCCATTGTGATCCTATCTCATTCCAATCCTTGTTTTCATTACATTGTCAAAATCTTACTTCTAAATGAGGCCACTTCTGAGGTCCCAGGTGGACATAAATATTTTATAGGGGACACTAGTCAACCCATAGCCCTGGCATTATTTCACATATGATTCACAGATATTTGGTTGAACACAAGTGAATAGAAATCAAATGATCAAATAATGGGGTTCTTCCAATAGATTTAAAAATTATTCTGTGAAGGGAACCAGCAGTTAGCGTAATGGCTATGTCGCTGGACTCCCACGTAGTCGACCGCGGTTCACGTCCCGGACCCAGTGGCTTAAAACTCACGCCGGGCGCGTGTGCGTGCGTGCCCAAGATCCCGAGAGGAGAATGGAGGAGAAGGGATTGCGGCGTGACCATCCCCC
>NW_006207314.1:0-547 GCF_000334495.1 Tupaia belangeri chinensis | reverse complement strand
ACCCTAACCCTAACCCTAACCCTAAAACTATCCTTAAACTCTAACCCTAACCATACCTCTATCCCTAAACCCTAACACTAACCCTGACACTATTCCGAACCCTTAGCCTAACCCTAGCCCTAACACTATCCTTAAACTCTAACCCTAACCCTAACCCTATCCTACACAATAAAGGAACAAGACCCATGGAAAATGGTAATGGCAGTTAGGTGGGAGGCACAGGTAGAAAAAAGCTTTTGGGCACCCACCAGAAGAAGACATTTTTATGACCATGACAAAGATGAGTTATATAAGTAGTGAGGATGATGACCAGACTGCTCACTTCTTGAATATGGCTATGACAAAACAAAACATTTGAGTAATGTAAGGGTCAGAGCTGGAGACAGAGACATTGACAGAGTACTCACAGACAAAATTGTTGATGATGTTAGATCCAAGATGGATAATGCCAAGAGAAAATAGGTGAACACCAGGAAAGAGACTATACCCCATGTGTAAGGTCCAGTTACTAGTAATGCACAGAGGTTTGAGGACATGACAACTGTGT
>NW_006207313.1:0-1353 GCF_000334495.1 Tupaia belangeri chinensis | reverse complement strand
TTTTTCTAAGAACTGTTTATTTAATTCCATCTTTATTAGCAATAAAATTTGCTATAAGTCATGCACACTTACCAGAGAGATTTAGGAAGGGAAAGTGAGAAAGTAAGTTACCATGTCTGAGACTCAAACTGCAATGTCTTGTGGGAGCCTAGAACTTTTTTTGTATTATTTTAATTTCTTTTATACATTCAATCACTATACATCACTTCACTTGTAAAGTGAATTTTTCAACATGAATACATTTCTCACCAGTCCAGTTAGAGATGCCCTACATGTTATCATCAACAGATAATAATCCATTTCTACGTCTCATAAAAGTATTGTCTCTCTGTTTTTCTCCTTAATGTCTTTCCTCAGATTCTCCTTCTTCCATCATCTTCCTACACTAGGATCTTTAGTGCCATGACACCTGCTGACACCCAATGTAATTCTTTGAGAAGATATTGGGTTGTAAGAGTCATGATGTATTTTTAGGTTTTTTTTTTTATTATTTTCTATGGAAAAAAGTGTCATGAGTTTTTCGACAGCCCAATAATATTGCCTCAGTATTGCCAAAAGTAAATAAATACTTGAGTAAATATTAGACACACCATCTATTTTTCTAAAAAAAAGTAATTAAAATGCAGAGATATTTAATTTCCATAATGTCTGTGGCTGCTTTCCTGCTACATAACAATAGAAGTCAGTGTGTGCAAAAGAAACTGCATAATGTATAAAGGCAAAAAATATTACCAGCCTCTCAAAAAAAGAGGTTTACAAACTATGCTTTCAAATGTATATAAATGGATACCTCAAAAAGAACATTCCAACTTTCTATCATGTAATTATAATACCAGTTCCTCAAACAACAGCTATATAAGATCAGTCAAATTCCATTCAAGATTTAAATGTTTTAAAACAGTTTTCTGGGGCCTGCGGTTGTCATAGTCATTTATTGTTGAACTCCACCATGGCCAAATGCAGTTCGAGTCCCAAGCATGGTGCTTTAAAACTCATGCTGAGATGGTGTGTGTACATGCCCAAGATCCCAGGAAGAGAATGGAGAAAAAGAGACTGCAGCATGGACCAGCCTCTCTGAGGATGATTTCTCACTTTTTCTCTCATTGTGTCTGTCTCTTTCTCTCTCTCTCTCTCTGGCAAGTACACATGCCCTAAGGCAAAACCTCTACAAAAAAATAAAAAATAAATCTGTTTTCAACATTTACATAAAACTATTCATGATAATATTGATGGAAAAATTAAAATGTATAATAAGAAAAGTAGGTACACAAAGTGACAAGAAAAACTTGATAGAAATTAGGACAGAGATAACAGTTAGGATGTCCCAGGAGAACAAGATATTTCTTGTTTTCT
>NW_006207312.1:0-1203 GCF_000334495.1 Tupaia belangeri chinensis | reverse complement strand
ATCTATCTCTATCTATCTATCTCTATCTATCGCTATCTGTCACCTATCTATCTGTATATCTCTATATCTCTAGATAGTTAGATGTATATAAAATGTATTTTATTTGCATTTAATTTCTTTTATACATTCAATCACTATACTTCACTTAGTTTGTAAAGTGAATTTTCCAACATGAATACATTTAACACCTGTCCAATTGGTGATACTATACATGTTATCATTAGTAGATAATAATCCATTTCTGGGTCCCATAAATGTCTTGCCTCTCTATTTTTTTCCTTAATGTCTTTCCTCACATTCTCCTTCTCTCACTCTCTTCCCACACTAACTCAGCATTCAATTTACTTTTCATTGGGCCAGCAGATGGTGTAATGGTAAAGGAACTGTGTTCCACATGGCCAACCATGGCTCGTGTCCTAGATCAGGTGACATGAAAATTACACCTGGCATGTGTATATGCATACATGCCCAAAATCCCAAGAGGAGAATGAAGGAAAAGGGACTGTGATGTGGCCAACCTTCTGAGGATGAATTTCTCACTTATTGTTTTTCTCTTTCTCTCTCTCTCTCTGGTGAAAGCAAATGATGTATGGCAGAAACCTAAGGAAAAGTGAATTAAACTCTTGCCTCAATGAATATACAAATTATTTTTAAAGCCTGCCTTTTACATCCTTACTTTATACTATAATTTTGCTTACATACATTCTTACTATATTAAAAAATCTGTTTTTATATGCTGATTTGTTTTATGTTTGTTCAAGTAGCAGTCCAAGTAAAATCAGCGAGGTAATGGATATCTATACATACTTGAACATTGATTAATGAGAGAAATGCATTTTTTATAGTCCAATTAAAATCAGCGAGGTAATGGATATCTATACATACTTGAACATTGATTAATGAGAGAAATGCATTTTTTATAGTCCAATTAAAATCAGCGAGGTAATGGATATCTATACATACTTGAACATTGATTAATGAGAGAAATGCATTTTTTAATCTAATATAATCTAATTTTTATTTTAGATAGTTTTTTTTTTATTTTTTTTATTTTTATTTTTTTTTTATTTCTAAAGGGCCTGTTTGATTCCCAGGGAGACAAAGAGACAGAAAGCTAAAAATCACCCCCTTAGTCGTTTGGGAGTCCAGCCACATAAATAGTGTGCCATTTACTGGTTCCCAAGAAATGCATTTTTAGGGAAT
>NW_006207311.1:0-1981 GCF_000334495.1 Tupaia belangeri chinensis | reverse complement strand
ATCCACCATAACTAGGAGATATTTATATCCACATTTCCCCAGTTTTACTTCTGTGAAATCAATTTCCCAGCTTTGTCCCAGAGCCCTCCCCCATACTCGAATACCTGTGTGGAGTGGTCGCCCTTTGCCTGGTTTCATTGCCTGGCCCCTTTGCAGCAATCTATGAGTCGATGAATGTGTCTTCTTTGGTTCAGAAATCATAGCTGTGCCACCTGCAGGAGCTGGAGCAGTTTCCTTACAATGAGATGGGTAGCCGGGAGATCGGTGACATAAAAGAGGCCCAGCGTTCTGGCAGGATTAGACGATGATCGGTGTCTTTTTGCCAGCCAGTAGGGTCGGGCAGCGAACAGTTGTTTCTTTGCATCCATTCTTGGTCTCCTGAGGAATAATCTGGACATGCAGGCAAACCTGGGAGTTCTGGCATTGGCAAGTTAAGAGTCAGGGCAGGAGCTACTGATTTAATGGCTGCTTATTTTGCTGCCTCATCAGCTCACTTTTTGCCAATAGCCTCAGGGCTCCTGGTGGTTTGGTGGCCTGGAATGTGCACTAACTACAGCTACTGCTCGGGGTTTTTGTAGCATTGCCAACAGCCACTGGATTTCGGGAAGATTGCGCACCTTTCCTCCATCCGTGGTAGTAAAGCCCCTCTCCCAATAAATTGCACCATGGATATGAACAGTCCCAAAGGTATACCTGCTATCGGTGTAAATAGTAGCACGTTTCCCTTCCACCCATTCAAGTGCTTCTGCTAGTGTAATGAGTTCAGCCTTCTGGGCGGAAGTTCCCGCTGGCAGAGAAATGCTCCTAAGTTCCTGCTCTGATCCACTATAGCTGCCCCAGCCTTACGTGCTCCGTCCTGCATAAAGCTACTCCCATGCATGTACCAGATTACCTCGCTGTTTGGCAGGACTGAGTCTTGGAGATCATGCCGTATGTGGAAGGTCTCTGCTAGAATTTCTGGCTTGGCAATTATGCACCAGCTTGCCCAGCTCTGGGTTAGGGAGCAATGTGGCCAAGTTCAAGGAGGTGGGCTCTGAAAAAGTAACTTGTGGGGTATCTAGGAGCAGTCCTTGATAATGGGTCAGTCTTGCATTGGACATCCATCACCCTGGTGGATGTTTGAGAATACCTTCAATAGCATGGGGAGTTATCACTTTAAGGTGTTGTCTGAATGTTAGCTTGTCAGCATCTCTGACCAACATTGCCACAGTGGCTATAATGTGCAAGCATGGGGGCCACCTTGCTTCTACAGGATCCAGTCTCTTTGACAAGTAGGCCACTGGGTGTTTCCATGGCTCTAGACACTGCATGAGCACCCCTCTTGCAATTCCCCCTTTTTCAGCTACTTGGACGGTAAAGGGCTTATGCTGGAGCGTCCAATAGAGAGGTCCTGAGTCTTTCAAAGGCAAGTTGTTGTTCAGGTCCCCAAGTCCAGGGCGGTTTTTCTTTTGTGGACTCATACAAGGGTTTGGCTAATTCTGCAAAACCCTGTATCCAGAACTGACAGTAGCCCACAGTGCCCAAGAATTCTCAAACTTCCCTGGCTGTAGTAGGGACTGGCAGTCTCAAAATAATCTCTTTTGTGGCCACTGTCAGCCATCTAATTCCCTTATGGAGCTTATACCCCAAGTAGGTAATAGTTTGTTTACAAATGTGGGCCTTCTTGGCACTGGCACGATAGCCCAGCGAGCCCAATTCCTACAAAAGGTCCTCTGTAGCTCTTTTACATTCCGCTTCAGAAGGAGCAGCTAAGAGAAGGTAATCAACATACTGTAAAAGAGTCATGGAGCTATGGCTTTGTCAGAAAGAACACAAGTCCTGATCCAAGGACTCATTAAACAGAATTGGGGAGCTCTTGAACCCCTGCGGGAGTCTTGTCCATGTGAGCTGTTTGGGATTCCCGAGGGCCCCTCTTCTTGCCAATCAAAGGCAAAAATTGGAAGGCTAACAGGTGCCAAGGCTATGCTGAAAAATACATCTT
>NW_006207310.1:0-1480 GCF_000334495.1 Tupaia belangeri chinensis | reverse complement strand
AATTTCCTTAAATTTATTTTTAATTAACAAATACTAATTGTATATACTTATGGAGTGAAATGTCATGTTTTGATATATGTATACCTTGTGTTAATCTAACTAATTAAGATAAAAAAGATCACCTAGTATGATTTATTTTTTTAAATTGAAGGAGGCCAAGTATGCATTGTCTATTGGTTGAAATTCAATGCTTTTGGTTTTATACAACCAAGATTGGTGAACAATCATTCCAGATGAGTTGGCTGCACTATATGGGTACCTGTTGAATAACTTACCCCAACTCCAGAATGTGAAGAACAATAGGAGACACTCAATGACAGTTGCTTGGGTGTGGTAAGCGAGAAGTTGTGATTTTGAGATTAAGGGCTGGGCTAAAACACTGTCTGGACATTTGTAATGATCTTTGCTTGGAGTCTTGGCAGACAGTTTTCTGGCCAACCTATTAGTTGACTAGCCCTCTAGCCTTTCTTCGCCCTTAGAACTCTTGACTCATAGCAAGTACATGACCACGTGGAGTTAAAACTAGGTTTTCAGCCTTTCCTGATGCTAGATATAGTCATATGACTATAGTCTGGCCTGTTGATCAGAACGTAAGAAGTGATGTGACTGCTTTGTAGGACCTTCCTTAGGAAGTAACTGGCTTCGGCCTCTCATCCCCGCTTCCCCCTTCCTCCAGCCTGCTGCTTGGATAGACACAATGATTGGAGCTCCATACCCTAGAAATGAAAGAGTGAAAATTGGGAAACAACTAGATCCTAGGTGTTCTAGTTTGTCCCACTACTAATTTCAGAGAATACCTGAAGCTGGGTGATTTAAAAGAACAGTGGTTTATTCAGTCCATGGTTTGGAGGTCGAAGGTCCAGGGACCAATACTTAGTAAGGGTTTTTCTGTTAGTGAGTCACAAGGCCATACTGGGATCATATCAGGAGAGAACAGGAGTGTGCATCCGTGTCCTTTGGCACCTTCTGGTCTCATTCCTTCTCCCTGTAACTCACCAGGAGTCAGTCATAGAGGCCCACCATCGATCATTTAAAGGTCCTAAAGGTCCCACCTTCCCATACCATGAAGGTATTAAGTTTCTTCTCAGTCCCTTCATAATCAAATCTCAACACATGAGTTTTAGGGGAACAAAAACCATAGTACCAGGTGGTGATGGAGAAGCCATACTCTCCTGGGATGTCTGAATCCAGAGTCTGATGCCACAGAAATAAACATATCTTTTTTTGATTGTTTTTTTTTCAGTTACTTATAACCAAACCTATTTCTCATCTATAAATTCCTTTCTCCCTTTAAAACTAACTGCCTGTATTTTCCCTAAATTAGTCATTCTTCTTACTAGGCAGAAACTGTCTAGTGTATTAAGCTAATCCAGTGTACTCAGTGGTTATTTTTGCTTCCTTCTTGAGTAATAGAGTTATTACCTTTAATAGGAGACTTGAGAAGATTATATCTTTTTATTTTTTTAGAGGTTTTCGCTAT
>NW_006207309.1:1695512-1698120 GCF_000334495.1 Tupaia belangeri chinensis | reverse complement strand
AGAGGGAAAGTGAGAAATCTCTCCCTCCCCCTCCCCCACGGGAGAGGGACAGCCACATCAAAATCTCCACGCATTGGGTAGAAAGGACATTCTAAATCAAAGTAAACTGCATGCTCTGTGAGGCCTAAAAAATAAGATAATGGTCCACAAGAATGAACAAATACGCTAGGTTTGGCTCATGGTTAGGCCAGGAGCTTTGAGGTGGGCTAGGCCAGTCAAGAGATGGCATTAGCATGTTTAAGACCACCTGCTCCTACTCCAGAGCTGCCTGATGTCCCAGTCACATCCCACAGCCTGCTCTTGTGCACCTGGGCAGGTACGTAAGCTCCCTGAGTCTCTGTTTTCTCAACTGCAAAGTCATAATCATAACAACAGCACCTACCTCATCAGCTTCGTGTAAGATTCAATGTGTTAATTTCTATTGCTATATATAGTGTTTAGAACGGTGCCTGACACAAAGTTAAGTGTGACAGGGAAGTGTACTGCCTTCTTATTCTCCTCTCCCTTTTTCTTCCCTCCTTATCCTCGTCATTTTTCTTCTTCTAGTCCTTCTCCTAATTCTACCTCTCTAACCATGGACAACTTGATGAACTCCTTGGCTTCCCCATCTGTAAGCTCAGGATGATACCATGGCGGTATTTAGTTATTGTCTATTCAGTATCCACTCTGCCCTTCCTAACAAGACCTTGAGATTGTCTAGGGATCTTTTCCCTCCTTGCATAGCCATGGGACACAAGGCGCAATGGATCCAAATCACTAGCTTTAGGGCTAGTTCTTCCTGGTGACCCAATCATTGTAAGTCCATCTGCTTTGTTGGTGAATTGGTCAAAATACACAGAACTAAAATGAATAGGACAAGGCATTTCCTTGGACCGTGCTTTTGGTCATACAAATTTACACAAACCTACTAAAGGGAAGTAATTACATTTCATAATAGGCTTCTCCCTTCTCCCACTAGGTGAGAACAATGAAGCAGGGCACCCTAGAGCCACCTGCAGTCAACTGTCCATTAAATGGGAAAGAAAAGTTGACATGTGACAAATGACACAGTTAAAGCCAGAGTCGAGACACGGAGTCAGAGCTCTGGTTTCCCCTTGCCACCAGCCCACATTGACTCATAAATTTGTGAAACAATTAATTTCCTCACAAGATACCTTTATAGCTAATTTTGAACACCTTCTCATATTCTGACACTTTGTGCCTAAAACATCTTAACTGATACAAATACCTGCCTCACAGTATGGTTTAAAGTTAGTTAAGGAATGAGATGCCTATAAATAAGTGCAGATCGTATAAGCAGAGTGCAGATTACATTGTAAACGTAAATAAAATGGAAGCTTTTTTCGCTATAATAATAGCCTCCCGGGGACTTAATATAAAATAGCACTATCATTCTCCAAAACCAGGAGGCTAAAGATGGCCCTCAGAAATTCCACCTTAATCACAGATATGGCTGGGTCATTGGATCTACATTTTTAATTGTACTTCAGTGTTTGCTAGCACGCTCCATATAGGCAAAAAAGGAAAAAGTATCATTTTCATTGTCTTCGGATCAATTTATCTAAGCTTTATGAATTGTTTTGGGCCAGCCAGTGGCATACTAGCTAAGACAGCTGGATCCCAGATGGCTCACTTGGAGTTCAAGTCCTATACACAGCAGTTTGCGGTTGCATGTGTTTATGAGCACAAAATCCAAAAGGGAGGAAGAAATGTAGGAAAAGGGATTGTAGTGAGCATCCCCCATGAAGGGTGCTTTCTCATTTTCCCTCTCCCTCTACAGCAAGCACGTGTGCCCTATAGCAAATTGGGAAAAAAAAATAGATTTTGTCAGTTTCTTTTATTTAAAGGTATTGGTTATAGGGCAAGTATGCTTGCTAGAGAGGACAGAGACAGAAAGAGGGAAAGTGAGAAATCTCTCCCTCCCCCACCCCCACGGGGGAGGGACAGCCACATCAAAATCTCTTTTTTCCTTCCTTCTCATCTCAGGTCATTTGCTTTTTAGAGGTTTTTTTCCTAAGGTCACATGCATTCACTGGAGAGAGAGAGACAGAGTCAGTGAAAGGAAAGCAAGAAATCAGCCCCCTGGGGGGATGGCCATGCTGCATCCCATCTCCTCCATTCTCCTCCTGAGATCCTGGGCGCAAACACACACACACACACACACACACACACACACCTGCCATGAGTTTCAAGCCACTGGGCCCCAGACTCAAACCTTGGTTGGTCATGTACTCCATCTGCGGGCCCTGCATTGTGTTAATTCTAAGAAGTTAATAAACAAATTCAACTTCTTCTTCTGTATCATTCATAATTATTTAAAGTCAGAATAGTTTTTCATCTCAAATTCAAGTTCTTCTAAATTCAGTCTCACCTTTCTTAATGGCATGCCAAGCAAATGATGTCTAAAACCTACCAATTTTGACATCAAACAGCATGACAGAAACCAAAGAGGAAATTATGAAGGGGTAAAAAACAATAAAAACAAAAATACTTTTTTTTTTTTAAGAAAGAACAAAAAGAGTATTTTTCACAGTTCTGGAGGCTGGGAAGCCCCATATCAAGGCACTAGTCAATTTGATTGCCTAGTAAGGATTGCATCTTCTGGAGG
>NW_006207309.1:1682272-1695488 GCF_000334495.1 Tupaia belangeri chinensis | reverse complement strand
GGAATAATGCTTGATTTTATTTTAGGTATTGTATTTTCAACCCTGACCTTATGCTTTATTTCTGAATGTCTAGTTTCCTTCCAGGTACATTAAGAAAATCTCAGAGTTCGTGACACAAGGTAATACAGTTTACAGCAATCAACATATTGTATAATAGAACTTGCAGGTAATGCAATTATAAACAATCAAGCTAAAGAAAGCATATATCATTCTTGTTTAGGGCAACTTATCAACATAAATCTGAGCTGGGAAAATAAAAGCAAGCCCAAGACAAATTGTTTTAACTTCCCTTTCACATGCAACACTTTGTTTTGTCTTGCTTTCAGGTTTCTGTTTACACATCTTTAAGTCTTTTCCATTTTAGTGATGAGAAGCTTGATTTACTAAATCTAACTGGAAAATTTTTCACTGACTCCAGGCCAAAGTTTGGAGTCAAGTAGAAAACATCTTGCAACTCTAGACTTGGTCTCCAAGTTCTAAGACTCAGTTCTACATTGGGATCTATTAAAATTCACCAGTAAGTAAGCTCTCCCCACCCTGGTTGTGAATCACTTGATAATTGCACCCCCAAAAAAGCAACTATAAGAGCCAGTAGATGGTGTTGTGATTACGTTGCTGGACTCCCACATGGTTGACCATGGTTTGAGTACCAGACCAAGTGGCTTAAAACTCACACTGGGCACATGTGCGTGCATGCTCAATATCTCGGGAGGAGAATGGAGAAGAGAGGATTATAGTGTGACCATCCCCCCAGGGGCTGATTTCTCACTTTCCCTCTCACTGTTTCTGTCTCTCTCTCTCTCTCTCTGGTGAGCACACATGGCCTAAGGAGAGAAACCTCTAAAAAACTAACAACAAACAAACAAAAAAAGGCAGCTATAATAAGTGGTCTTACCTCCATTTAGGAGTACTGATTGATTTTCATTTGTTCATTTATTTATGCACTCATTTCATACTTTTTCAACAGTTTTTGATTACTATGCCAAAGACACCTTTCTAGGTAGGAGGATAGAGCAGTGAATAAAAGGGGCACAAATCTCTTCTCTCATGGAGTATGTTTAACGAGGGGCAATAATGGTTTGGTTAACCACTTCTATGAAAGAAAAAAGACCCCATTTATAGCATTTGCCAATTTCTGCGGTGTAAATACTTCCAATGGGGCTGTTTTACAACTATCCTGTCTGCCCTTGCAAACGCTTTGCAAGGAAGTTCTACTATACCATTGGTGGAAGAAATAGAAAATAAATAAACAAAAGATGAAATTCGTAGAGAGAGGCAAGTTCTATAAAGGAAAAGAAAGCAAGGATAGAGCATGTTTGGGAGTAGAGAGAGGGAGTGCAATTAGAAGAGCCTAGGGGGAGAATCTCATTGATAATATGGGGTCTTTTCACAAACTTTACAGCAGAAAGACAATGAGTAAAGCAGTGCAAACAGCACAATTTCTCTGTGGTTTATATACCACAGAGACCTAGGATGCCAATCTTGGTCTGTGTATAAAATGCCTTAATCTACCTATTTTTTTCCTTTTTTTTTTTTTAGACGTTTTTGCTATAGGGCACATGCACTCACCAGACAGACAGAGAGAGACATAGAGACAGAAAGCGAGAAATCACCCCCCAGGGGGGATGGTCACAACGCAATCCCTTCTCCTCCATTCTCCTCTCGGGATCTTGGGCACGCACGCACATGTGCCCGGCATGAGTTTTAAGCCACCGGGTCCAGGACGCGAATCACGGTCGACTACCTGGGAGTCCAGCGACATAGCCATTATGCTAACTGCTGGTTCCCTTAATCTACCTATTTCAGCCAAATATGCTGTCATTTGAGCTTTGTTCATTGGTATAGTCTGTGTAAAACTAGAATAGAAATTCAACAGGTTGAAAATATTCATCTCATCTAGTCTCTTAGTAACACAACCCTCTACCCGCCAGTGTGCTGTGACCAATATTTTATTCCTAGTCTCAAGGGTTAGCCTGACAGCCTCACTCTCTCAACTCTTCAGTAAAATCTGTTGAGCAAACAGAACAATGTAAAATTTATTTCAAAGCTAACACAAGCAGGCAGACAACTTTCTGTGTAAAATGTGAAGGATTTCAAAACTTGCTCTTTATTTGCATGCCATAATAATAACCCAAATGTCCATCCACAGAAGATTTGATAAGGTAGATAGACAGTGGAATTAATAAGACGGAATTTAAATCCATGATTTAAATCTAAACGAAATGAATTGGTAAGATGATCATTCCATTGATGATAACCACAAAAACTAATATCTATCGAGCTTTTTGCTTATTATGCCTTAGTTTTCTCATCTATAAAATGAGATTAACAATGAAAACTACCTACCTTATAGTTGATTCTAAGGCTTAAATAAATGAATGCATCTAAAGTTAGTATACTAGTTAATACTAATTACATGCAACAAGCATAATTTAATCATAAATATATGCATGTATTAAATGTTGACTTTTCTCCTCCTCTTTATTGTTATTATTATTACTACTATTACTTTGTGCCAGATGCCACAAGGTATGTCTTCTTGTTCTCACTTAATCTATAAAGAAATCGAGCTGGCCAGCTAGTGGCATCATGGTTAAGGCAGCTGGATATCACAGGGCAAACCACATAGTTTAAAGCCAGACCCAGTAGCTTGAAAAACATGCCAGGTACATGTATATGCAGGCCCCAAATCCCAAAATAAAAATGGAGGAGGGATTAGAGGGTGACCATTCCTCATGGTGGGGAAGGGGGCACTTTCTGATTTTCCTTTAGTCTGTCTCTCTCTGGTGAGTCAATGTGTTCTCTTACAGGTTAAAAAAAAATTGATAAATAAAATAAGGAAACTAAGCAACAGAAAGTTGCGTAAGGTGCCTTACGTTACCAAGTAAGTAAGAGGTGAGGTAGAGATTCAAGTTCTCAGTGGCTGTGCTATAAGACAGAACTAAATTTAAGACCGGATGGGACCAGCAGATGGCATAATGGTTGCATTGCTGAACTCCCTTGTAGTTGACCATGGTTCGAGTCTCAAAGCTGGTGGCTTAAACCTTATGCTGGGGATATGTGCATGTGTGCCCAAGATCCCAAGAGGAGAATGGAGGAAAAGGGATTGCAGTATGACCATCCCCCCTGGGGGGGAGGTGATTTCTCACTTTCTGTTTTTCTGTCTCTCTGGCTCTCCAGCAAGTCCGCGTGACCTATATCAAAAATCTTTCTTAAAAGAAAAAAAATAAAAGAACTTCATTTAAGGCCATAAAGATCTTTTCTAGGCTCAAGTCCATGGTGGCAAGAACTATATGATTTGGATTTACACTATATAGAAATTTCTTATCATGTTGAATTAATACAGAGGGAAAATTCCAGTCAACTCTACTTACTGATTGCTCATTTATGTCTTAAATGTTTAATATAAATTCTTTCACATAATCCTCTCCATGAGGGAGATACTAATATTACCCCATTTCATAGATGAAAAAATTAAGTGAAAGTCCACTGGTAACAGTGCCAGGACTCTAACTCAGTCTATTGGATTCTTTAACACTATGCTTTTTCTGTCTACTTTGCTCAACTATCAACCCAAAATTTCATGAAGAATAACTACATATTGGTTTCATTAGTCCCCAGGATATGTGTGTTGAGGTTAGAGGTTTCATGGGAATATACAATAGTCCCCACCTCCATTTTTAAGAAAAACATTTTTTCTTAAAGAATAATTTGATTTAACTTCATTCATTTTAATTCGTTACCAGAGAAGGAGAGAGAGAAAGAAAGTGAGAAAGCCAGCTGCCAGGTTTAGGCTTTGAACCATGTTTGGTCAAGTGGGAGTTCAGTGCCCTTAATCACCATGCCACCTGCCACCCCCCCTCCCCCATTAATTACAAGAGGACAAGAAAATTGCAGAACTCATTGGGAAACTCAAGACTAGCTCTCAAAAGCCTGAAAAAGCCAAATATCTCTGGTCTGCGGACTTGTCCTACTTGATGGTCAGCTAGTGCCATGGTAAAACCGTACACCTCCACCAAAGGATCTCTGCATTTCCATTCTGTGTTGTGTGTGAATCATGCATATAAAGACTAGAGAACATGGAGTAATGGCTTTGAAAACTCTCCCAGGCACAAAAATAGAAGCTTAGTGGCACTGGTATGGATTTCCCACTGGTTTAAAGTAACCATTTTCAGAGTTTTCAGAAAGAGTGCACAGACTTTTTGCAGCAGCATTTTAGACTTTCTATGATTCTTTGTAATTCTCTCACTTCATACTACTTGCAGAGAAGAGGAGAGGTTATCTTTGGCCTGAAGGCCAAGGCTAAAGTAAACAGAGCATCTTTCATAATGAGGCATTCTGGATCCTGGTGAAAAATGTACTATGCTACTGGATGCTCTGCAGTATCTGGTGACATACATGATCCATCTGGTAACTTGTATTTTATTTAATGAGTTATCCAGAGTGAATATTCGAATCCCAATTTCTTGACCAGCAGAAGCTAAGATATTAGTTGTGCTAATGGAAGCAAATTTACATTCTCAAGAAGCCAGGAAGTTCATGTAAATAAGAGATGCATGCAAAGTGTAAGTGACAGGGAATGATTAGACATGGCATGTGGGGAATATGTGCGCCCTTTAGAGCCTCTTCTAATGAAAGCCGTTGCTGCTCCGCTCTAGCTGTAAGCAAGGCAGTCGAGTTTTGTTTTGTTTCTGACATATTTTTTATCTTGGGTGCATGCACTTACTGGAGAGACAGAGAGACAGAGAGTGAGAAATCACCCCCCGGGGGTATGACAACACCACATTCCCTTGTCCTCCATTCTCCTCTTGGGATTTTGGGCACACATGCATCTGGCATGAGTTTCAAGCTGCCAGGCCCAGTACTGGGGCCACAGTCAGCCATGTGGGAGTCCAGTGCCTTAACCACCACTGCATCTGCTGGCCACCAAACTTTGTTTTGTCTTTCAAATACTTTAAAAAAAAAAAAAAGCAAAAAAAAAATCAGGATTTTATGTGCAATTTCAAAATTTGTTACTATTATTGATGGCAACTAACTTTTTAAAAAAGCACTATGTGGGATAAACCTATAGCCAGAGGACAGTTTTGGCCCAATGGGGTCTGCCTTGTAACTTATTTTTTTCATACTACATTATCTTCTCTGCACTACTGGCCCATCCCAGGCTACTAGCAGTTGCTGCTAAAGTTCCAGACAAATTCATTCTTTCAGTTTGTTCCAACAAGATCTGAATTGATCTGACTGATAACCTAGGAATAGATAATACAGTAATAATAATGACTAACATTTATTGAGTCTCTATCATATATATATATATAACACTTTGTATCTATAAACTGAGATAAAACCTCTAAGGTTGGAATTCATATTTTTCCTATTTATTTATTTATTTTTATGTACGTTTAATGACATTG
Organism: Tupaia belangeri chinensis; assembly: GCF_000334495.1. NCBI lineage: Eukaryota > Metazoa > Chordata > Mammalia > Scandentia > Tupaiidae > Tupaia > Tupaia belangeri. Next base: position 1,690,077 of record NW_006207309.1, on the reverse strand, counting down.
CTTAGCTTATGAAGTGAACATTTCAGTATGTGAACAATTCTCCCCAGTCCCGTTGATCAAAATATCTTCAACAGATAACACCACACCTCCCCATCCCGTCAATGCTCTGCCTCTGTATCCCTCCTCCAAATGTCCTTCCCTAGGCCCCTCTCCTCCACATATTTTTTTTTTTGGAGAGGTTTTCGCGATAGGGTGCGTGCGCTCGCCAGACAGACAGAGAGAGACATAGAGAAAGAAAGCGAGAAATCACCCCCCAGGGGGGATGGTCACGCCGCAATCCCTTCTCCTCCATTCTCCTCTTGGGATCTTGGGCACGCATGCACGTGTGCCCGGCGTGAGTTTAAGCCACCGGGTCTGGAACACGAACCGCGGTTGACTACGTGGGGGTCCAGCGACATAGCCATTACGCTAACTGCTGGTTCCCACTCCTCCACATATTTTTTAACAGAGAGTTTTGCCATAGGGTGCATATGCTCACTGGAGAGACAGAGAGACAGAAAGCAAGAAATTACCTCCCAGGAGTTGGCTATGCTGTAATCCCTTCTCCTCTTGGGGTTTTTGGCATGCACACACATGCACCCAGCTTGAGTTTTAAGCTGCTGAGTTTGGGACTCAAACTGCAGTCAATTATATGGGAGTACAGCAATGTAAACATCAAGCCATGTGCTAGTCCCAAAGTTGGAATTCTTGTCTTAATTTTACAAATGAGGAACAGAGGAACTGAACAGGTGTATATTCTGCCCAAAATCATGCTGCTAGTGTGTAAGAGGTTTAGATTTCTATTTAAATATTCCATTTTAGATTACTCTAAATTACTACATGGAATTAAATACCCAGTCACTAATACAATTGGCATCAAATTTCTTTTTATAGCCTGAAGGAATACTGGGCTTTAATTTCTAATAGGTTATAAACTTAAGTGTACGGGAGTAAAGGACATATTCAGAAATAGTAAAGTCTATGGGCATTTGGTTTACTACCAATATATGCTACTATCTTGCATTGTTACAAAAAAAATAAGCACCTAGTGAATATGGCTTGAAAGATATGGGCTCCATAAAAATGTTCAGGTCTTCTAATCAAATAATCCAGCCTTGAAAATTTGTTCTAAAAAAATATATGTATATATAGGTTTTTGCTATAGGGCGTATGCACTCTCCAGAAAGAGACAGAGTGACAAAGTGAGAAATCCCCTCCCAGAGGGGATGGCCACACCACAATCCCTTCTCTTCCATTCTCCTCTCGGGATCTTGGGCACACGCACACACGCCCGGTGTGAGCTGAAGCCAGCGGATCCGGGACTCAATGGCGATCAGCTACAAGGTATTATTATTATCTCCCATACCTTGAATAGTATCTGGCCGTGAGCATACTGATGACATCTAACATTAATACAGTACTTCCTCTATGCAAGGCATTAGAGAGTCCAGCGACGTAGCCATTATGCCAACTGCTGGTCCCTCTAAAATTAATTTAAAGGAAGAAAAAGCTATCATCTCAGAAGTATTAATAGTGCCCCACTTTATAATAACAAATACATGCACAAAAGTAACCAAAGTGCCCAGGAGAACACACTCACATATTTTTCATATGACACGTGGAAGATTAATCACTAAAAACTGAACTTCTGATGATTATTTGAAGCAGACTATATCACACTAAGAACACCAAGTGAAAACAGAGGGACACTGCATCTGTATTCTGATTAGGACAACATAAAAACTCTGAAAATGTAGACTAGGAGGAAATACATATTGTCTCTGGGATCATTTCATAATGTTTGCATAATTGAATTGTGAATAGAAAAAATATGGGACTTTCAAGTGCTTTTATTAATACATTGTTACAGTAGCATTTGTTACAGCTGGATTCAATGCCAATTATGATAAACACACCAGGCATCATTTGGCTTTGGCCTTCCCGACTTCTAGTTTAACCTTTTCACTGTCCCTGTTAAGCATGACCTCTTAGTGTTTTACACATTTTCTGCAACAATTCTACAGAGCAGTGTTTTGCATACATGGAGGAGCTATGTGGGAATAAACTATCATCTGTGACAGACTATTCATGAATAATTTATGTGTCACAATGTATAGTTTCTAAGCAAGCCACCATGTGGTCCTTAAAGCAAACACACTCACATCTTAAGGACTTTATTCTTAGGACCAGCAGTTGGCATAATAGCTATGTCGCTGGACTCCCATGTAGTTGACAGCAGTTCGAGTCCCCAGACCCTCTGGCTTCAACCCACATCGGGCGAGTGTGCATGTGTTTACAAGATTCCAAGAGGAGAATGGAGGAAAAGGGATAGCGGCATGGCTATCCCCCCTGCGGGGGGCGGGGGGGGGTCTCGCTTTCTGTCTCTCTGTCCTTCTTTTATCTTGGAGAGGTTTTTGCTATAGGGTGCATGTGCTTGCCAGAAAGACAGAGAGAGACAGAGAGACAGAAAGCGAGAAATCACCCACATTGCAATCCCTTCTCCATTCTCCTCTGGGAATCTTGGGCACGCACGCATACATGCCCAGTGTGAGATTAAGCCACCAGGCCCGGGACTCAAACCATAGTCAACTACATGGGAGTCCAGCGACATAGCCATTATGCCAACTTCTGGTCCCCAGGACTTCATTCTTGCTATCCCCAAGATAGATAGATAGATAGACAGATAGACATGTCTTGCCCCTTCAGTTTTTCTTTTTTTTCAGGCTACCAATAAGATCTACTCTGGTCATTTTGTATAAAATAGTAACATACCACCGCCACCACTGCTCCTTATATTATATATTTATGTGTTTAATGTCTGCCTTTTTCTACTAGATTGTAAACTTTATCTGGGCTGAGATTTTTGTCACTGTTACAGTGCTAAGTCTCCCATACCTTGAATAATATCTGATGACATCTAACATTAATACAGTACTTCCTCTATGCAAGGCATTCTCCTGTTGCTTCATTTATATTAAATATTTTAATATTTCTAATGACCCCATGAATAGGGATGAGTATTATCTTCATATAAGAGATGAAGAATGTACACAGAGGGTAAGTAATCTGTTGCTATAGTGGACAGACTCTAAGATGACCCATGATTATCCCTTCCCACCTGGTATTCATGACTTCTAAAAAATTATTATTTATTTTTATTTTCAATCACTGTGTATCATTACTTCATACCAAATAAATTTTCTCATCATGCATACACTGTATATTGGTCCAGAGATATCATACACAGTATCATCTACACATAATTTTCTATTTTTGTATCTTTTAAATGTTTGGTTTCTTTCTTTTCTCCTTTAATTCCCTCCCTTTCCCCCTCCCCCATTTCTTACCTTCCTCTTTCACTATCTCTAGTAGATAGCCAGATATTATTCAAGGCAGTTGTTCTCTACGCCTTTACACCTTCCGATCTTTTAGTTTCTGTCACAGAGTGCAGACATTTGGTGTATATTGAGTGGAGACATACAGTTCTTCTCTTTCATAGTCTGGCTTGCTTTTCTTAGCAGTAAATCCTCCATATGCATCCACTTTTTGTCAAATGCCAGGGTCTCATTGTTTTTTATGGTTGAGTTGTATCCCATAGTGTATATGTCCACACTATTTCAATTCATTCGTGCCTTTCTAAATTTGTCCCTTTGAGTGTTAAGTAGGACTGTACATTATTCTAACCAATAGAGCATGGCAAAAGGTGATAGGATATTACATCAGTGATCACGGTACCTAATGTTTGTAACTTCTGTGTGGCTAGTGGACTGTATACTGACTCTCTTTCTGATTTTGATGAAGTTAGCTGACATATGGAGAGGCTCATGTAGCAAGAAACTGAGGGTGTATTGCAACCTACTGCCATTAAGGAGCTGAGGTCCTCCGTCTAACAACCTGCAAGAAATTGAATCCCGTCCACAATCACATGAACTTTAGAGCATATCCCTTTGCATTAGATCATTTCATACAGTAACAACAAGGTGCTTGACACTGAGTAATTAGTAGGGAACAGAAATTTATTTCTCAGTGTTGTCACCGGGAAGGCCAGGATCAATGCACCTGTGGGTTTGGCTGTTGGGCGAGGGCTGCCCTCTCCTTTCACAAGTATGTCTTGAATGCTGCATGCTCAGGACGGGTAGAGGGCAAAAAGGGAAAAAAGGGACAAACTTCCTACATTCCCCTTTATAGAGGTATTTAATCTTATTTATAAAGAAGACTCCTCAGGAACTCTTGACACTATCACATTGGCAACCCCTAAATTTTGGAGAGAACACACTCAAACCATAGCACCTTTTCAGTGGAGATGAGACCTCAGGCCTAGATAACACCTTCCTTATTGTTTGGTGAGAAACGTGGACGCAGAGGACCCAGTTAAGCTGTTCCCAGATTCTTCACCCACAGAAACTGTGAAATCATAACTGTGTGTGTTGCTTCAAGCTGCTAAGTTTGTGGACATTTGTTATACAGCAATAGATGACTAATATGGTCTCAGCAAGTTTCTTTTAAAAAAAGATTCAAATGTAGGCAGTCTAGGATCTATACTTTCTTTTTAATTTTTTTTTTTTTAAGAGACTGTGTGCACTCGCCAGACAAAGCAGGGGGAGTGAAAAGACATCCCAATGGGGTATGGCCTTGTAGCAATCTCTTCTCTATTTCTCTTTTTAGTATTTTGGGCATGTATGAACAGGTTCCTGGTGTGTTTTTCAAGTCACCAAGTCCAGGAATTGAACCACACATTTGGTCACATTGGATCCAGCCACTTTAACTACCATGCTACCAGCTGTCCCTAGAATTTATACTTTTTTTTTTAATAGAGATTTTTGCCATATGGTACATGCACTCACCAGAGAGACAGAGATACAGAAAGTGAGAAATCCCCCTAAGGGGAATGGCCATGCCATAGTCCCTTCTCCTCCATCCTTCTCTCAGAATTTTGGGTACACATGTTCACGCACCAAGCATGAGCTTAAAGCCATTGGGTCCAGGATTCAAACCATGGTTCTCCATGTAGGAGTCCAGAGCAACGTAATCATCCGCTGGTCCCTGGAATCTATATTTTTTGTTACTGTGCAATATTGTCCTTCAATGAACGTTTGTGGAATGAGTCAATCCATGATGGTTGGATAAATGGATGAACATGATGATATCTTAAAGAGTCAAAGGCAGATACCTGTTTTTCTTAAGATGCTAAAATAACTTTGATCCTAAGCTCACCAGAAACTTCATACACACACAAATAAATAAACTCTCTAACATGAAGGTAATTACAAAAACCCTAAACAAAATATTAGCAAAGTGATCCGGTAACTCCTAAAAGGATAATACATTGTGATCAAGATGAGTTCATTCGGGAACCAGCAGTTAGCGTAATGGGTATGTCGCTGGACTCCCACGTCGTCGCCCGCGGTTCGCGTCTCAGACCCGGTGGCTTAAATCTCACGCCGGGCGCGTGTGCGTGCGTGCCCAAGATCCTGAGAGGAGAATGGAGGAAAAGGGATTGCGGCATGACCATCTCCCCTGGGGGGGGATTTCTCGCTTTCTGTCTCTCTGTCTCTCTTTGTCTGTCTGGCGAGCGCACGCGCCCCATAGCGAAAACCTCTCAAAAAAAAATAAAAAAGATGAGTTCATTCGGGAACCAGCAGTTAGCGTAATGGGTATGTCGCTGGACTCCCACGTCGTCGCCCGCGGTTCGCGTCTCAGACCCGGTGGCTTAAATCTCACGCCGGGCGCGTGTGCGTGCGTGCCCAAGATCCTGAGAGGAGAATGGAGGAAAAGGGATTGCGGCATGACCATCTCCCCTGGGGGGGGATTTCTCGCTTTCTGTCTCTCTGTCTCTCTTTGTCTGTCTGGCGAGCGCACGCGCCCCATAGCGAAAACCTCTCAAAAAAAAATAAAAAAGATGAGTTCATTCGGGAACCAGCAGTTAGCGTAATGGGTATGTCGCTGGACTCCCACGTCGTCGCCCGCGGTTCGCGTCTCAGACCCGGTGGCTTAAATCTCACGCCGGGCGCGTGTGCGTGCGTGCCCAAGATCCTGAGAGGAGAATGGAGGAAAAGGGATTGCGGCATGACCATCTCCCCTGGGGGGGGATTTCTCGCTTTCTGTCTCTCTGTCTCTCTTTGTCTGTCTGGCGAGCGCACGCGCCCCATAGCGAAAACCTCTCAAAAAAAAATAAAAAAGATGAGTTCATTCGGGAACCAGCAGTTAGCGTAATGGGTATGTCGCTGGACTCCCACGTCGTCGCCCGCGGTTCGCGTCTCAGACCCGGTGGCTTAAATCTCACGCCGGGCGCGTGTGCGTGCGTGCCCAAGATCCTGAGAGGAGAATGGAGGAAAAGGGATTGCGGCATGACCATCTCCCCTGGGGGGGGATTTCTCGCTTTCTGTCTCTCTGTCTCTCTTTGTCTGTCTGGCGAGCGCACGCGCCCCATAGCGAAAACCTCTCAAAAAAAAATAAAAAAGATGAGTTCATTCGGGAACCAGCAGTTAGCGTAATGGGTATGTCGCTGGACTCCCACGTCGTCGCCCGCGGTTCGCGTCTCAGACCCGGTGGCTTAAATCTCACGCCGGGCGCGTGTGCGTGCGTGCCCAAGATCCTGAGAGGAGAATGGAGGAAAAGGGATTGCGGCATGACCATCTCCCCTGGGGGGGGATTTCTCGCTTTCTGTCTCTCTGTCTCTCTTTGTCTGTCTGGCGAGCGCACGCGCCCCATAGCGAAAACCTCTCAAAAAAAAATAAAAAAGATGAGTTCATTCTAGGAATATAGGATTGGCCTAGCAACTAAAATTTGATGAATTCAAGCTACTATATTCATATAATGAAGGAGAAAAATCATAATTTATCTCGATAGAGGCAGAAGGATTATTTAATAAAAATCTTATCACTATTCCTGATTTTTCAAAATCCTATTAACGAATTTGGAAAAGGATAGAATCAATTTCTATTTGTGATTTTTTAAAAAGCCTCCTAGCCAGTAGAGGTAGAAGATTACCTACATAAAACTACAGAAAATATACTTAAGGATGAATGTGGAAGGCTTCCTGTGATTTTTGGAATGATGTAAGACTGTCCACTATTTCTACTTTAGTCACTATTGTGGTACCAGTCAGTGTTAAAGCAAGAAAAATGAGTGATAAGAAAAGGCAGAATTAAAATTCTCATTATTTGTAGATGAAAAGATTTCCAATATATAGGAAATAAACAAGACCTTACAGATAAACTATTAGAGTTAATAAAATTTAGCAACACTTCTGGATACAAGATACAGAACTCAATTGTATTTTTAAGTATTAGTAACAGGCAATTAGAAAAGGAAACTTAAAACTACTTATAAAAGTTCAGTACACATCAAACACAGTCTTAAATCTAATGAAAGATGGGCAAGACTGATACTCAAAAACCTATGAAACTTACCGACTGGAAATAACCAATTTTGCTCACACAAAACCATCATAAGCAATTCTGTTGGAGAAATGACAGAGGCTAACACCAACATGACATGAAATAATAAAACATTCATTTGATATCCACATATTCTTCCATATTTAGCACTTTAAACATATGGAAAACTGTGGCATTGATGCAGGTTTTGCCTTTTTCCTTCCATTTCCTCCAGTGGCAGTGTGTATTGGTTGTCTAGGAAACGGTTACAGCAGGGGACAGAACTGGCTGTGCTGTCACCCTGAGCTGGGCATAGTTTCCAGTGGAGCTTGTCGGCTCTCAGTCCCAGTGGAAGGGCACCTATTCCACTTGCTACCAGAGCCATTCACTTCTAAGCCATTCATTTCCGAGGGGCAGAGGCTGTGCATTTTGCTGTTGGCATTTCAG
>NW_006207309.1:1674513-1682171 GCF_000334495.1 Tupaia belangeri chinensis | reverse complement strand
TAAAAAGAGCAAAGTTGATTACATAAGTACGCGCACTAGCCAAACAAGAGAACTCTCTGAAACAATGGTGCATCTAGATGAAAGTACTTCTTACAAAAGCAGTTTGGGAAGGGGAGGGCATTTTAAACATGGTTTCATACTTGTATCTAATTCTTTGTTTTGTGTTCATTACACCAATTTACTCTCTTCCTCTCTGATACACACACACACACACTCAGACATATAATACACATACACAAGGTAGTTACTATTCCCATCTGAAAGATGGGTAATAGGGAGTTCAAAGAGTCTAAGCACTTTGCTTAAGTATTTAGTATCCCCTACGTGATTTAGTATTTAAGTATCACCTAATCATTAAGCAATGAAGTTGAACCAAAGCCCAGTCAAAACCCATGAAACTCCACATCAGACTAAAGCCAAAATGGGGACATGTTTTTAAGACATGTATAGCTAAAGGGAGAAAAAGGTCATTGTCGATATGAAAAGATGAAAGTCTTTCTCAGTAAATAAAAAATAAACCAGTGAGGCTGGAAAATGGAGGATATAGGGCACAGAAGGTAAAAAATAGCATTAGAGGATAGATCATGAATGCCAAAGTAGGAAACTGCTTTTTATTCTATAACTACTGTCTGCTGGAAGATCACCACATGTGGCAATGGGGTAGTTAGAATTACTTGTACTTTGGGGATCACATATGCATTGGGTTTCTAAGACTGAACATGGAAAAAAACTCATATAAAATATCTCAGTAATTTTTATATTAATTCATGTTGACATGATATTTTAGATGTATTACTTGATTGGATTAAATAAAATCTATTATTGAGATTAATTTCATCAGATTCTTTTTTATTTTTTAAATGTGGCTTCTGAAAAATTGAGATTACATTTGTGGTTGATATTATGTATGTTTTTTAATTGTCAGAGGGTATGTACACTCTCTAGGGAGAGACAGAGAGACAGAAAAGAAGATAGTGTCCTCAATGGGGCATGGTCCCACCACGATCTCTTCTCTGTTTCTCTGAGATTTGGGGTATACATGTACTCATGCCTAGTGTGATTTTCAAATTGCTAGAGCCATGAGCTGAACTGCAGTGGGATCCTGCTCCTTTAACCACTAGGCTATAGGGCCAGTCTTCATATCGTATTTCGACTGGGTAGCAAAAGGAAGTCATGTACACAGTATGGGGAGGAAAGCTGGAAACAGCGGCTGCTTTCACTTAACCTTTTTCCTTTCTCTCTCTCTCTGCACCATGTTCTTATTCTTTTATTATTATCATTATTATTTATTATTATTATTACTATTTTTACCCATGTCTCTTTAGGAATTGGCACATAGGACTCTGATTCTGCAATGGAAGAAAGGAAGGAAGGGAAGAAAGTAGGGGGGAAGGAAAGAAAGATTGATTTTGCTTCCAATTCTAAAATAAAAATAGTTTAACCAAATTCCTTTGCAAGAAATAAACATGAATTCATTCAGCACCTAGAAAGTGTTTACAACTTAAAGGAAAAAATTGTACCTGTGGGGAATAAAGCAATAACAATGGCTTTGTAAGAAAAATAGATTTCTTAATCTTCACCCCTCCAGAAAAAGTATTCAAGCAAGGAGCTCCTGCTCACAAGATCACAGAGGAAAGCAACCTGTCCACAGAGGATAGCAGTCACCTGGTGACTCACTCACTCTTCCATGCCCTATCATACTTTAGCCACTCTGACCTGGATATTTTATGCAGTACCAAGAAATCACTCACTACATCATCAAAATACCAACTACTATAAGGTGGTAGCCCGTCCAGAACTAAGTGCCCTGAGCTAAGCTTGCACAAGTTAGTAAAAGAAGGAAAAAAGTAAACAATAAGCCCTTCTCTGACTTGTTCAGCCTATTCCATTCCAGCTGTGTTTCAACACTTCAGTGTATGTAAATGTCCTTAGTGTACATGGATCTTGTTCATAGGTATTCTTTTTCTCGCATGTGTAATGAACCGGGGTAGTAGGGAGCACAGGAAGCATATGTTCTTAAGGCTTCCAGGGAAAACTGACTTGGAAATCCCTCTATTTTATAAAGGTGATAACAGGAATGGAGCGGAGCTATTAAATGGACAATGGACAATAGTGCTAACTGAGTTGCATTGGGATGGGCATCAAGGAGACCTGAATTCCAATTCTTGCTCTGCAACTAAGGAGTTGCACAACCTTTGAGAGTTATGGACTTTTCTGCACCCAATGTCCCCTCTATCAGATCCATCCCCTTTTAAATGGATGGTTCTCAACCTTTCTTTCATTTCCAGCCCATGAGAGACAAATGACATTCTTCGCTGCAGATTCAATGCTTGTGTCACCCTCTAAATGCATATCTTCATGATCAGAGAAACTTCTCTAGTAACGAACTATAGAAATGATCCCTGAAAGTATAGTCTTTAAATGCATATCTTGAAATGTAATCCCAAATATGATGCAATTAGGAGGTGGGGCCTTCAGTAGGTGATTAGGTCACAAGATTCCAAGCCTGTGTATACTCACTCAGTGTGTTCAGAGAGGCCACAGGGATGAGCCCAGGACCTTTCCCAGGTGGGCAATAATGGGTAGTCGTAATCCTGCTGTGTCTCCAGCCTGGCTACCCCATCTTTCTTCTTACTCTCACTTCTCCAGTCAACATACCCTGATCTAGGAAACTGCTTTCCAATGAAAGTAGATTTGAACAAATCACCAAGAATGCTATCCTCCCATGAAGAAAAACTGAAGCCACATTAGTTCACAATTTTTCTCATGTGAGGAAAATGTTTTTGATCAGACATACCTTGTCATTGGTCTAGTACATCTTGTCTACTACCTGAAGATACCCAGCCCTCCAATAGCTGTTAAAACTTGATCCACTAGAAAGGAGATGTGTTTTGGTCACAGAATGTATTTAAACTTTAAATGTCCCACTCTATTTTATGGTGCTGTGCCCCAAGTCACTCTTTAATTTTAAATAAGCTAGGATTTTTGAACACCTTTCCTATATAAAGTTTTGGAAGCGTGTAAGGCCAAAATGTGGGAAGTGCTAAGAACTACAGGTATTAGAAGAGCAAGATGACCATGACCACACATTTGGTCTAAACATCAAAAATTTGGAATTTATATCAATCTCATGTAGTTCAAAATAGAAGGTTCAACAGAAGTCATAACATTTCTTATATCCTTAACTGTGTCTTCTACCAGGAAGGTGAACAAAGGTATAATATATTTCAATCATGAAGTAGCCAGGCCTGAAGACTGCAGGCTTTTCAAATAAGATCCGAACCTAAGAATTCAGGCTTGTAATACGTAAAGAGGTACCTTGGATAATACTTACATTGCAAAAATAATTTACAGCTGAAAACAGGAGAAGATGACATTAAAAATATATATTTTGGCTCTGTATAGTTCTTATGAATTAGTGTTTGGTTTGATTTCTGAAAAGTAGTTAGGATTTGGGGGACTGTGGGGAAAGCAGGGTGTTTCCATAAAAAAAAATCAGCAAAACACTGTAATCAGAAAGGAGAGAGACTCTTTGTAAAAGAGTTTGTTGATTGGTTTGGCCAGGATGGAGGGGTCTAGCTGAGGTGTTATAATCCTTCTTCCTCCACAAAGAAAAGTCTAATTAAAAACTTGATCTTTTTTTTGGAAAGATTTTTGCTATAGTGGATATACACTTGCCAGGGCATGCACACACATGCACCCGGCAGGAGTTTTAAGCTGCTAGGTCCAGGACTTGAACCTCAGTTGACTGCATGGGAGTCCAGCGATGGCTTGTAATACGTAAAGAGGTACCTTGGATAATACTTACATTGCAAAAATAATTTACAGCTGAAAACAGGAGAAGATGACATTAAAAATATATATTTTGGCTCTGTATAGTTCTTATGAATTAGTGTTTGGTTTGATTTCTGAAAAGTAGTTAGGATTTGGGGGACTGTGGGGAAAGCAGGGTGTTTCCATAAAAAAACATCAGCAAAACACTGTAATCAGAAAGGAGAGAGACTCTTTGTAAAAGAGTTTGTTGATTGGTTTGGCCAGGATGGAGGGGTCTAGCTGAGGTGTTATAATCCTTCTTCCTCCACAAAGAAAAGTCTAATTAAAAACTTGATCTTTTTTTTGGAAAGATTTTTGCTATAGTGGATATACACTTGCCAGGGCATGCACACACATGCACCCGGCAGGAGTTTTAAGCTGCTAGGTCCAGGACTTGAACCTCAGTTGACTGCATGGGAGTCCAGCGATATAACCATTATGCCGTCTGCTGGTCCCTAAAAACTTGATCTTTATGGACTCTTATATATTAGTGGAAGAGATCAACTTTATTAGGCAGGCAATACATTTTTTGATTAAGAGAATGCTGACTTATTGCTAGACCAAAAATGCTGAGTTAACAGCTGTACTGAGTTTTTCATATATTAAGTCATATCAAAATACTTTTTGTTTGAAAACTGGTAGAGATGTTGTAGTTCTTTTCTTTTTTTGGAGAGGTTTTCACTATAGGGTGTGTGCGCTCACCAGAGAGAGAGAGACAGAGAGATAGAAAGTGAGAAATCACCCCCTAGGGTGGACAGTCATGCCGCAATCCCTTCCCCTCCATTCTCTGGGGATCTGAGTTTAAGCCACCAGGTCCTGGACTTGAACCATAGTTGACTACACGGGAGTCCAGCGACATAGCCATTACGCTAACTGCTGGTCCCGAGATGTTGTAGTTCTTCCGCTCCCAAAGAGTACTTGCAACTTGGTTTATATAGCAACAAGTAAATCCACAAAAAATAACGTTAAGAAGAATAAAATGTATTGGGGCTAAATAGTGGTACAATGGTAAAATGCCATGCTCTGTGAGGTTGACCCACATGGGAAAGTTACTGGTTCACAGCCAGTGACCTCTCTGAGTACCAGACACATGTGTGCCCAGGATCCAGGTTGGCTAAAGCTAGGGTGGATCAGAGCATCAAGACCCTATTTGGGGTGCTGTATGTCTCTATGTCTCTCCCTCTCTCTCTCTCTCATGGAATTAAAACAAAAGGAATAAAGGTATGAAAATAAGGAGGCAGATGTAGCAAGAAGAAAAAATATGGTTTCTATCACTAGAAGACTCTTATTTAGCTCTTCTTATGGAGTTGTTAAGCATGGAGAAACAAGGAGCAAATTCCAGCCTTGAGCATCATAAGAGATATTCCCTGGGCAGCATCTATACCTATGCACTTTAGTTCCTCCCACTGTCACTCAGTGCACCTCTTCAAAGGAAAACAAAATGAAAAAAGCACCATTTTTAGCTATGCAGCTCTCTTTCAGTTGAGTCACCCTGTTGCCAAAAACGCTCTCTTGCTCTTTTAGGAATTTTAATGTTTTCTTTTTCAGCCCTTTTTACTGGTAGAAGAGATAAGATTTCAAGCTAATTGAATACGTGCAGCATAACTAAGTTATAGCCTCCCTTGTTTAAATCTGTGGAGCTGAAAATACTGGGATTTTTTTAGCCCTTCTGACAACATGAAGAAAGAGGATTAGTCACTAAACAGAACTGCTAAAAGAGAGGGAAAATCTAGCAAACTAAATCAGTAATCCCTTACTGATTTTCTTAAATGATAAATTAATGAATTTTAAAATCACCACCCAATTGCTATGGTATGGGCTATTTCATGGAAAATGGCCCAGAACTTGAACACCTGGATAACGACAACCCTTGGTTAAGTCATTGACTTTGGGAGGATAGGGAGGAGGTGAGCATAAACTCAGGCATTTGCCTTTACTTCTTTAAATAACAAGGCTTAGTAAAATGAGGAAAATGACCTCTCATGACCAGCTATGAGAGGCTTGGTTAAGAATCAAAGATAATTTAAGAGAGGTCAATAAGTGGCATGGTGATTAAGGTGCTGGATTCCTCACAGCTCACCCCATAGTTCAAGTCCCAGACCCAGTGGTTTAAAAATCATGCCGGGCACATGTACATGCATTTTCAATATCCCAAGAGGAGAATGGAGAAGAAGGAACTACAGCAAGGCCATTCCCTTCCCAGCCCCCGGAAGTGATTTCTCACTTTCCCTCTCTCTCTGCTGTCTCTCTGGTGAGCACACATGACCTATGGCAAAAGTCTTAAAAAAAAAAAAAAAGGGATTTTGATTTTCTTGCAAATGCTGAAGAAATGATTTTTCATGATCCTGTTTTAATATGTAGTGTCAAGACTCAGATAGATGTATAACATAAGTACACACAAACACTTAAAATACTGTGTGTCTTTGTTGTAAGACTCTGAATAGTAGGAAGGAACTCTAATTTGTTTACATAGATCACCTTGTTACATAGATCCCCCTTCTCTCAACAGAGAGAAAGAATCTGGAGATAACTGTGTTTGTAGATTGGTACTTTTAAACTCTTATAATTTATGGAACAGAGGAGATAAGTGGAAGTGTGACAGGTTACACAGAAGCAGTGGCCATGAAGAATATACAGAGAGCTGACCTTGTAGCCTAGAGATTAAGGAAATTGGATCACATAGTTGATGCACAGTTTGAATCCTGGCCCTGGAGTCTTAAAAAACATGCTGGATGGGATCAGCAGGCAGTGTAATGGTTATGTCGCTGGACTACCGTGATTTGAGATCGGGATATGGCAGAGTGGGGCCTAACGCAGGACATTTGGAGAAGGGATACAAAAGTAGAGCATTGGTGGGATGGGGAGGTGTGGTGTTATCTGTTAAAGATATTTTGATCAACGGGTCTGGGGAGAAATGTGCACATATCGAAATGGTCTCACTGTAATTCAAACAATATGATTGAAAGTATATACAAAAAAAACCAAATAATAAATAATGTGGAAAAAAAAAGCAGCTTAAAACTCACACCAGGCATGTGTGCATGTGTGCATGTGTGCCCAAGATCCCAAGAAGAGAATGGAGGAGAAGAGGTTGTGGCATGGCTATCCCACCTGGGGGGGTATTTCTCACTTTCTGTCTCTCTGTTTCTCCAGCAAGCACATGTGCCCTATAGCAAAAATCTAAGCACATGTGCCCCTATAGCAAAAATCTCTCTTTGAAAAAAAAGAAAAGAAAAGAAAAACATGCTGGGTGTGTGTGCCTGTGTGACCAAGAAGCCAACAGGAATGGTAAATAGAGGAGATGGAATTACGGCACCTAGTTGAGGGAGACATTTCCCACTTCCTTCTTCTCTCTGTCTCTGGTGACTGCATCCATCCACTAACAAAATTTAAAAAATAATAAAGGATATGCTTGTCAAAGTTTTTAAGGTAGCCCTGTCAGGAGCATTCTTTCTGGGAAGACCAAATTATTATAGAGCATGATTACAGAATATTCTTTAAAATCCAAATAGATTTTAAATGGAACCAGTGACTTACTAAATATGCACTTATCAATATGCACAGATGAATTCTATGTTCTCATAGGAAAACAGGAAGACCAAGAATTTCCAAAAGCAGTGCCAGGTTTCCAGTTGGTTAGTGTCAGGCTGACATCGAACTTACTGCAACAGCAGTGATTGAGAAATCATTCCAGAAAAACAAAATGAGAAAAAAATTAAAGACTTTAAAGAAGTAACTGAGGGAACCAGCAGTTAGCGTAATGGCTATGTCGCTGGACTCCCACAGAGTCGACTGCTGTTCGCGTCCCAGACCCGGTGGCTTAAAACTCACACCGGGTGTGTGTG
>NW_006207309.1:1638042-1673972 GCF_000334495.1 Tupaia belangeri chinensis | reverse complement strand
GCTTAAAACTCACACCAGGCATGTGTGCATGTGTGCCCAAGATCCCAAGAAGAGAATGGAGGAGAAGAGGTTGTGGCATGGCTATCCCACCTGGGGGGGTATTTCTCACTTTCTGTCTCTCTGTTTCTCCAGCAAGCACATGTGCCCTATAGCAAAAATCTCTCTTTGAAAAAAAAGAAAAGAAAAGAAAAACATGCTGGGTGTGTGTGCCTGTGTGACCAAGAAGCCAACAGGAATGGTAAATAGAGGAGATGGAATTACGGCACCTAGTTGAGGGAGACATTTCCCACTTCCTTCTTCTCTCTGTCTCTGGTGACTGCATCCATCCACTAACAAAATTTAAAAAATAATAAAGGATATGCTTGTCAAAGTTTTTAAGGTAGCCCTGTCAGGAGCATTCTTTCTGGGAAGACCAAATTATTATAGAGCATGATTACAGAATATTCTTTAAAATCCAAATAGATTTTAAATGGAACCAGTGACTTACTAAATATGCACTTATCAATATGCACAGATGAATTCTATGTTCTCATAGGAAAACAGGAAGACCAAGAATTTCCAAAAGCAGTGCCAGGTTTCCAGTTGGTTAGTGTCAGGCTGACATCGAACTTACTGCAACAGCAGTGATTGAGAAATCATTCCAGAAAAACAAAATGAGAAAAAAATTAAAGACTTTAAAGAAGTAACTGAGGGAACCAGCAGTTAGCGTAATGGCTATGTCGCTGGACGCCCACAGAGTCGACTGCTGTTCGCGTCCCAGACCCGGTGGCTTAAAACTCACACCGGGTGTGTGTGTGTGTGCCCAAGACCCCGAGAGGAGAATGGAGGAGAAGGGATTGCGGCGTGACCATCCCCCCTTGGGGGTGATTTCTCGCTTTCTGTCGCTAATGTCTCTCTCTGTCTGTCTGGCGAGTGCACACGCCCTATAGCCAAAATCTCTCCAAAAAAAAAAAAAGAAGTAACTGAGGGAACCAGCAGTTAGCGTAATGGCTATGTCGCTGGACGCCCACAGAGTCGACTGCTGTTCGCGTCCCAGACCCGGTGGCTTAAAACTCACACCGGGTGTGTGTGTGTGTGCCCAAGACCCCGAGAGGAGAATGGAGGAGAAGGGATTGCAGCATGGCCATTCTTGTTTTCTTGTCTCTCTCTTTCTCTCTGGAGAGCTCTTACACCCTATAGCAAAGATATCTAATTAATAAATAAATAAATAAATAAATAACAACCAAAAATTTAAAATTACCTTGTATAAAATCAAACTCTAAAGACTAAAAACAAACATATAAAATTATCTGTTCCCTTGAAATACAAATGCCATCATCTACAAAGATCTAAACCTGAGTGACAGAGATTTTAAAACAAAGTTTTGGGCTAAAAAAAGGACTTAATAATTTAGTCTCTTATACAAAATATGTTTTTCTTTATTTACATAGTGGTGAAGAAAAAAGAAACATCTAGTATAACGATGAAATAAGGTTTCTTGAAAATATGATTACCCTATGGGAGGGAAACTAGAAGGAATTTGCATATAATGGATGAGGCCAAGTAGCTAAGAGGGAAACTGAAGTATAACCCAAAAGGATGCTTCTCAAACTTAACTGTGCATTTGAATCCTTTTGGAATCTGGCTAACATGCAGATTCTCAGTTACCAGGTCTAAAGTTGTGCTGAGATTCTGCATTTCTAATAAGCTCCTAAGTGACCCCAGTGCTCAGAATCCTCCCACCACACTTGATTACAAGCAAGTAGGAATTACAAGCAATTAAAGTGATTGGAATAGTCAGCCCTAATAAGTTAACCCAATTATTGGGCTTGAATGGCAAGATGGGTCCATTGTAGAGACAGATCTATCAGATGACCGTGTTGGGAGCCATAAATATTAACAAGTGGATTTCCCCCTATTGCATTCTATGCTACCAGCCCTTCTGAGTGTAATTTGGTGTGTGTGTGTGTGTGTGTGTATGTACATGCACGTGCACAGGATTTTCTCCAGAGCAAACTGAGCTGGTCAACACAACTCCTAAAAGCAGGATGATGATATGATAAGAACCTGAGTTTTAAATCAGAGAAAACAGGACCTGTCTGATATGCTGTTGATGAGGATGCGTAGGGAGAACATAAGAATGAGAAAGACAATGATGATAGTGATGACAACTGGCATTTTACTGAGTCTTAAGATGCGCCAAATACGGTGCTTAGTGCTATACAGATAACAGATCCATCTTACGAGCTGATACTGCTGTATCACAGATGAGCAAACCTAAGGAGTAGAACTAGTAGGAATCTGCAGGAGACTAAAACCCACCACTCTCTGGTTCCGAATCTATTCACATCACAGTCAGCAAAGCGCCTTTCTTTATTACTGTTACTAAAGTAGGCACTCAGTAAATGGCAATTATTTGTTATTATTATTATATAGGGATTATTACACTTGAGTCTCTTCTATATTTGGCTCACATGAGTTAGACTTCATGAGCCTTCTTTGGGTAATCATGACTTCTTGGTTTGTAAAGCAGAAGACTAAACTCCTGATCATAGTAAAGCCACCCCGGGGAGTCTATCTGAGCAACTATTTTTAAAATTAAACTCAAAAAGTAAAACATTTTTCAGACATTTAAACCAAGGAATTATTCATTTTTCTATCTATAGGCCTGTCCTGAAACCTTTTTATATAAATCTATCCATTTGAGCTTAACTAGGTATTTTCCGTATAAAAAGAATTCAAGTCTTTACCCATTTTTAACTCCATCAATTCTAGGGCAATAGACCTATTTCTATGTATACAGCCAGCCCTAAAGTGAATGTGAGGAAAGGTGTGCATCGGCAATGGCATTAGACACACAGGTGGATGTCAGAAATGGTAAAGCAAGCACTACACCTTAGCAAAGACGTCATTTATTGAACAATGAATGTCGATGGCGATGGCTGTCTACAATGTCTTGTCTCTCAAGGATGCTGTGTGCCAAAATTAGATATTTGGAAATCAAAGACTAGGAGTGACCAGATGGTTCCGCCCGCTTCCCTGACTACTGAAGAGCCCATCCTAAGAGAGCAGACTGGCTAAATGAACGGCCAGGCATAAAGGGCTAAGCAGAGAGTGAAGATCCAGTTTTGAGTAAATGGAACAGAACAGAAAGAAGCCAGCTGAGACTAAGATTCAGTGCGGATGGTATTTTCCCCTTAGCCATCTAATACAAAACTGCAGTGACTTTAATCTAATTCTTGTACTGATAAGGCAGGAGCATGTTCTGCCAGTTTTCAGTCCAGCCCAGGAAACCAGAGGTCAATGTTTTCCTGTCATTCTTCAAATCAAATGCATCTTTCTGGCTTAGCATTTTCTAAGAGGTCCTTTTTTAAAATTTTCACATGAATAGACCATGGCTATTTGATTTATTTTGATTATTTTTACTTAATATGTATATTCTCAGTCATTAGAGGAATAGGAACTTGTCAGTTAAAAGAGCTTTGCCTTTGCTTATGCAAAAAAGAAGGAAAAACAAAACCCTTACATAGATGTGGTCAGGGCAGATGAGGGCAGAGAGAGCTCCATGTGAGACTGACTAATGGGGGGGCACAGGGTTCACATGCCTTGACATACTCTTAAAGCAGGGGCAGAGCCATGGTGGGCAGACTCCTGATTCCTTCCACCATCATCCTTAAACTTCTAAGTCAGACAAGAACACGTATTTCTGATCACGCTCTGGATTAATAAAGAGTAGTTGCCGTTCACTAACACACGCTAATGCATGACTGAGGTCATAAAGTCTCCTGGATAATTGCTCCTCGCAATTATCTGACACCTGTGTTCAATTCCTCCTGTTTAACTCCCGTCTTCTTGTTCTTTTACATGCACATTCTTGCTTTTTCCCTTCACCATATACATGATTTAATTCAGTGAAGAAATGGCCAACTGATGAGACCAGCAAATAGTATAATGGTTATGTCCCTAGATTCCCAAGTTGATCACAGTTTGAGTCCCGGATCTGGCAGCTTGAGACTCAAGCCAGGTGCATGTGCATGCATGCCCAAAATTCCAAAAGGAGAATGGAGAGGAAGGGACTGCAGCATGGCCAGCTCTCCTGCCGGGAGTGGGGGGGGTGATTTCTTGTTTTCTGTCTCTGTCTTTCCAGCAAGTGCACACACCTTATAGCACAAATCTCTCTCTCTCTGTCTCAGAAAAAAATAATAACTATGGCCAGCTGATATCACATACTTGTGCTATCAATATCAAAGTATGAACATTCTTGGTAGATTTCCTCAGGAATGAAGAGAAGCAAAAGCTGTCAAATTGTAAAATTTACTGGAACAGTCTGGACAGTGTCATTCTTAACTGCACAGATCCTCAAATAAAGTTCTTTAGTCCATTTACATTGCCCATCTACTTTTGATGGATGTCAGAAATTTTTTTGAACAGAATTTCACCTCTTAACAACCTTATCTTTTAGTGTTTGAAAAAACACTCAATGATTATCAATTGGTGATTAAATATCAGGTTCATTTGTGGACAATTTAAAGACTAGAGTCATCTGGGTTTCATGTAGCACTTTTTACTTTTTAAAATTTGTAAAAATTTACTATAAGGCACGTGTGCTTACCAGAGAGAGTCAGAGAGAGGAAGAATCTCTGCATGGGGAGTGGCTGTGCCACAATCCCTTCTCCTCTCAGGATTTTGGACACACACATACATATACATGCCCAGTGTGTTCTTCTCAAGCGGCTGGGTCTGGGACCAAACCTCACAGCTGATCATATGGAATCCAGTCTACCACACCGACTTCCGGACCCTACAGCATCTTCTGAATCAGAATCTAAAAAGTTTGGGGCAGGGCATTTCTATTTTGAAAACATACCATAGGTAATTCTGGAAGGTAAGTAGGACAGAAATTATTGCTATGTTTTCTTCTCCATGAATTCCATGTTCTAATGTTCACTATCTAAAGGTTGTTTTTAAAAGGAAACTCATGGGCCAGCTAGTGTTGTGGTGATTAAGGCAGCTGAATCCCACAAGGCCAACTGTGCAGTTTGAATTCTGGACCCTGTAGTTTGAGAAACATGCTGGGCAAATGTGCCTACATGCCCAAAATCGCTAAAGGAGGGGAGACTAGAGGAGAAGGTATTATGGCATGACCATTCCCAAAAGCAGTGCTCTCTCACTTTCTCTCTCCTTCTAGCAAGTATATATATCCTCTGGCAAAAATTTTGAAATAAACAAATAAATAAATGACTCACTTAAAAGTTTGAAGAGTAGCCACAATGGGAATAAAAGAAAATTTTGTTTTCCTGAAAAAGTCATACGCATTTGAGAGCCCATAAATATGCCTAATATTTTTCATAAAGCTCTGCCTTCTAATAAAGTGCTATTCGTCCTGAATTTCAATCCACCTTACACTTACATAACCCCTGCACTTAATAATTTTTATTTGTGTTTAGTTTTTTATTTTGAGATTTCCTTCCCTTCTGGGTGTGGCGCTTGCCAGAGAGACAGAGAGACAAAAAGTGAGAAATCACTCCCCACCCCCCGGGAGGAAGTATCGCCACACCACAATCCCTTCTCCATTCTCTTCTCAGGATTTTGGGCACACATGCATACATTCCTGGTGTGAATTTCAACCCACTGGGTTCAGGACTTGAACCATGGTCAGCCATGTGGGAGTCCAGTGGTGTAACCATTATGCTGTCTGCTGGTCCCTATTTGTGTTTACTTTTAAAAATAACTTACTTTCATCACATAAACAGAAAAGTAAACGTATGAACTTATGAGATTCTTAAAACAGGTCCAATATTTTAAATAATGCTATAATTCAGGGGAAAAATATATTTTACAAGAAAATTTATGAGGCCAAACTACAGATCAAATAATGTAATTGAATATTGGGTCATTGGGAAAGTCATGATGCATTTTTGCATAGAAAAATATGTCATGACTTTCCTGATAATCCATAAGATTGATTAGAAATAATAAAACAATATAAAAATGTCTTGGAGGGTACTATTGGCTCTAAGAGCGAACACAGGAATACAATACATAGTGCTTTTGCTTGCACTTTCTTCAGAGTAATATACATCAGAGATTCTGCGTTGATGAGGACCAAATAACGAATATGTAGTTATTTGGCCTTTCTGAAATAACCACATGATCAGTATCATGCATGAGATAGATGGTTAGACTAGATAACTACTTTTAATTCAGAGAATCTAAGAAAAGTAAATCTTTATTTCTCACCAAAGAACAAAGACTTCTTGATAATTCCATAAATAAAGTTTCAAATGTATCTTACTAGTAATTTAATGTATGACCCAGACCGTGACTCAGACCTGGAGGGTATCTGGGACACTATTTTACTAATGTTAAGTTGGTAGAGTTTTCTTTTGTGTGTGTCCCAATTAAGTTGCATTCAGTCAAGAGCTAAAGTAGAGCAAAACAACTATTACTGACAGCAACTGTGTATAACCATGGCACCCATACTGTTGAATGAGGTTGAAAGAGGTAATATAGGAAAAGCCCTTATAGCAGTTCACATCACGTGGAAGGAGCTACATAAATGCTAAGGAGGAAGGTGGTGATGCTAGCAACTTTAGTGCATCTAAGAAGCAAGGTTAAAGCATTGTGTTGGAAGTACTTTATCTCTGAAATCACATGCTGAAAAAAACAGTCTACGTTTTTCGAGATATAAAATATCCCAGAACTGGGCTAGCAGGTAGCCTGAGAGGTTAAAGTGCTGACTCCGACATTGCCAACTACAAAGTTCAAGGCAGCTTGAAAATTACACTGAGTACATGCATATGCATGGGTGCCCAAACTTCCAAGAGGAGACCGGATGTTCTGTCCATATTTAACCTTATTTATTTATTTATTTTTAGTTTCTGTTATTGGGACCACATGCTTGCCAGAAAGACAAAGACAAGCAGTGAAGGAAAGTGAGAAATCACAGCCCCCCGGGAGGAAGTATCGCCACACCACAATCCCTTCTCCATTCTCTTCTCAGGATTTTGGGCACACATGCATACATTCCTGGTGTGAATTTCAACCCACTGGGTTCAGGACTTGAACCATGGTCAGCCATGTGGGAGTCCAGTGGTGTAACCATTATGCTGTCTGCTGGTCCCTATTTGTGTTTACTTTTAAAAATAACTTACTTTCATCACATAAACAGAAAAGTAAACGTATGAACTTATGAGATTCTTAAAACAGGTCCAATATTTTAAATAATGCTATAATTCAGGGGAAAAATATATTTTACAAGAAAATTTATGAGGCCAAACTACAGATCAAATAATGTAATTGAATATTGGGTCATTGGGAAAGTCATGATGCATTTTTGCATAGAAAAATATGTCATGACTTTCCTGATAATCCATAAGATTGATTAGAAATAATAAAACAATATAAAAATGTCTTGGAGGGTACTATTGGCTCTAAGAGCGAACACAGGAATACAATACATAGTGCTTTTGCTTGCACTTTCTTCAGAGTAATATACATCAGAGATTCTGCGTTGATGAGGACCAAATAACGAATATGTAGTTATTTGGCCTTTCTGAAATAACCACATGATCAGTATCATGCATGAGATAGATGGTTAGACTAGATAACTACTTTTAATTCAGAGAATCTAAGAAAAGTAAATCTTTATTTCTCACCAAAGAACAAAGACTTCTTGATAATTCCATAAATAAAGTTTCAAATGTATCTTACTAGTAATTTAATGTATGACCCAGACCGTGACTCAGACCTGGAGGGTATCTGGGACACTATTTTACTAATGTTAAGTTGGTAGAGTTTTCTTTTGTGTGTGTCCCAATTAAGTTGCATTCAGTCAAGAGCTAAAGTAGAGCAAAACAACTATTACTGACAGCAACTGTGTATAACCATGGCACCCATACTGTTGAATGAGGTTGAAAGAGGTAATATAGGAAAAGCCCTTATAGCAGTTCACATCACGTGGAAGGAGCTACATAAATGCTAAGGAGGAAGGTGGTGATGCTAGCAACTTTAGTGCATCTAAGAAGCAAGGTTAAAGCATTGTGTTGGAAGTACTTTATCTCTGAAATCACATGCTGAAAAAAACAGTCTACGTTTTTCGAGATATAAAATATCCCAGAACTGGGCTAGCAGGTAGCCTGAGAGGTTAAAGTGCTGACTCCGACATTGCCAACTACAAAGTTCAAGGCAGCTTGAAAATTACACTGAGTACATGCATATGCATGGGTGCCCAAACTTCCAAGAGGAGACCGGATGAGAAGGGATTGCAGCACCACCATCCCTGGGGGATGATTTCTCACTTCCCTTCCCTCCCCTCCACCTCTGGTGAGCACATGCACCCTACAGCAAAAACTAAAATAAATAAATAAATAAAAATCCAGGAATTGTATTTATTTTATTTAAAAGACTATTGCACTCTTGTGGACAACATAATGAAACTGTCTGCAAAAGCTGGGCATCGTAGCATGCACCTGTGCCAGTTATGAGGGAGGCTAAAGCAAAAAGACTATGACAGAAAGATCCTGTCTGGAAAACTGCACACAGACCCACATGTATGGTACACATACATACATGGGGGAAAAGAACATATCTCTTTCATTGGAGCAGAGAATGCTAAGTGCCTTAAATATCCTGTAGCTTCAATAACACATTAAAAAAATACTTGCTTTACTCAATATTTTTAATGAGCTATATAACCTGTTTATGACCAGAGGTTTTTTTAGAGGAAAAAAATGCCTGGGTGGTGATTATTTTGTCAGACCACAGTGTTAATGACAGAGAAAGTACTGGGTTGTCAGAAAAGTCATGACGTATTTTTTCTGTTTTTCTATGCAAAATGCATCATGACTTTTTCTGACAACCCGATAGATTTACCTAGAGAAAAACTCACAGCTACTGCCACAGCTTATCCTTAAATATGTACCTGGATCTAAAATATGAGGATTGAGTAAAAGGATATAAATGGCTCTACAACCTGCTCCTAAAAATAACAATTTAAAGTATGCAAGTCAGTGGCATCTCTCTACATATGGACAATGGGGCCAGCAGGTGGTATGGTGTAAGATGGCTGGATCCCACATGGCTAACTGTAGTTTGAGTCCTGGACCTGCCAGCTTGAAAAACATCCCAGGTGCATGTCCATGTGCCCAGAATCCCCAAGATAGGAAGAAATGAAAGAGAAGGTTTTGCAGCCTGAGTGTGACTCATGGGAAGTGCTTCTCACTTTCTCTCTCTCCCTCTGTCTCTTTCTAGCGAGCACATGTGCCCTTTGGGAAGAAGTAAACAAACAAACAAATAAATAAGGACAATCATTCCTATAAAGGAAGGTACTACAATTATCCAAAAGGCCAGTAATAATTACGTACTCAGAGAGAATTTGACAGCACAGTAATGATGGCGTATCTATTTCTTCATTTCACTCTCTCACTGACTTACAATGTTGACAAGGCACCTATAGCTATTTCCAATGGAAAAGTGAGTAAACTGAAAATTACAAAATTTAAGTGACTTCTCCTGGGGTAACTGAGTTAGCAAGAACAGAATTTCAGAGCAGGAATTCTGCTTCTAGTCCAGTGTTCTTGGATCAGTTGATTTCTTGTAAAATGACTAGTACTGAACATACTACCCTAAATGTTGGAGGCTGATATGTTTTATAGCCTTGTTTATGCAATCAGAAAGCCTGCATGTAGAAGAATAGCCGTGTGAGGTCATAAACACCGAAGGCAGTCAGCATCACACTCGGACCTCTGTCTCAGAGGCCTGATGCCGCATAACGTAACTGTAAATCCTTAGATCTGAAGTCTCAGCAGATGTAGTCACGGATTCCTTAACACTCTCCATAGCTGGTGCTCTCACAGTTCAAAGTTCTACAAAGCAGTGTCCCCAAAGACCTCTTTACAAGTGTCCACTATCTAATTAGCTTAAAAAAAATACTACCATAAAATCTCAACTAGCATCGGCCCTCATCATGGGTTGCAGTATTTCCCTGAGAACACCCCAGCACTTCCCAAATACCTTTCTAAGGACTTAAAAATATCCATAGCACTCAGTGGGGAGAAGCAGGATTCGGAAATGTATGGTTTCCCTGTATTTTGGAAATAGTGGACCAGCTTTCTGGCCAAGAGTTTAATGCTACTCTTAAACAACTGCATTTAAATACAAGTTTTATAAATTAGTTTGTTCATGAAAAAGTAGAATTCTTTTCCTATATAGTCCTTGGAGGTATTCATTTCTTTCTATTTTACATACCTGCCTCATATTTTATGCCCTTTACCTTCCTTTTCTTAAGTTCTAGGGAAATTGTATGATTACTCACAGCAAGGAGAGCCTGACTGCTGATGCTAAAACATAGTTGGCCACAATGGCAGAAACCACACTGGTGTCTTATTGGCAAGATTTGGGCATAGTGGTTTCTTTTATATTTCTTTAAAAATCAATTGTGACTTTCTTTGGCCAGCAGGTGGCACGGTGGTTAGGGAGTTAGACTCCAACATGGCCAACCGGTTTGAATCCCACACCTGGTCACTTCTTTTCTCACTTTCTTTTTCTCTCTGTGGTAAGCACACATGCCCTGTAACAAATTAGATAATAATGACAATAATAAATAAAATTAAATAAATTGTTTTTAAAAATCAAATGTGATTAAAAAAATCTGAGTTCAATAATATTAATAAAGTTGGGACCAGCAGTTGGTGCAATGGCTATGTCACTGGACTCTCATGTAGTTGACTGCGGTTCAAGTCAGGGTCCCGGCAGCTTCAACTCATGCCAGATGTGTGTGCATGCATGCCCAAGATCCTGAGAGAAGAATGGAGGACAAGGAATTTCAGCGTGGTCATCCCTGACCACTTTCTGTCTCTCTGTCCCCCTGGCAAGCACACGCGCACTATAGCAAAAACCTCTTCAAATAAAATCAAATTATAGTTCCATTATGAATATGACTGTTCATATAAATAGTAACTCCAGTATGTGTATCCAGGTGATGGGTTGAGTAACACTAGCTGACTATGGGTCTCCCAGGACACTAGGGACCTCTGTACTTCTGATTTTTCTTCCCTTCAGAGGAAGCAGTGCACTTTAGTGAGGACTGATAAAAGCAGCTAAGGAAGGATAATCATTAGCCCTTTTAATCATAAGGTTTTTCCTTTTTTTTTTTTAAAGAGAGATTTTTGCTTAGGCTGTGTGTGCTCACTGGGGAGACAGAGACAGAGAAATGCAAAGTGAAAAAATCACTTTCAGGGATGATGGCCACATGGCAATCCCTTCTCTTCCATGCTCCTCTTGGGATTTGGGGCATGCATGCACAGGCGCCCAGCATGAGTTTCAAGTCTCTGGGTCTGGGCCTTGAACCATGGTGGGCCATGTGGGAGTCCAACAACAACCATTACACTATCTGTTGGGCCCAATCCTAAGGTTTTTTCTTACTGCATTTTAATTAAAAAATTAGCAACCTAAATGTCTGTTAAGTTAAACTACTTTTGGCCTAAAAGAGCCACCGTACTTTTACACTTGGATTTCTAGCTGACACTGTACATGTTAGGCTGTTTTTCTGAGCTAGTTTCTAAGTTACAGCCAATCACAGCAGCTAGGCTTCATCACAGGCATCGCGCCTTTTAAACCATATTAATGCAGACAAACTTCAGAACGTAACCAATGATTTCTCTACCTCACTCCCTCACTAATGTTTTTGGTATGACACTTTCTTCTTTTACTGCACATGTCACTTTCCTGTTTTGCCAACTTAAATGCCGAGTTGACCATGAGACTAGCCATTGTCGTCTAGAAGTCCAGGGATAACTGCCCTATTTAAATTGTGTTAAGATTTACCCTATTAAAACTCTAATCTATTAAATTGGCTAGTTTATTTTTCTTTTAACATGTCTAAGAACAGATGAATGAGTTGAAAAAATGTGGCAGATATTCACGATGGAATACTACTCAGCTTTAAAAAAAACAATGAAATCTCAGCATTTGATACAAAGTGGATGAGTATAGAAGATTTAATGCTAAGTGAAACAAGCCAGACTATGAAAGAGAGGTATTGTATGTCCATATTCAATATATACCAAATGTCTGTACTTTACAGTACAAACTGAGAGGTTGGAAGGTGTAACAACAGACAGGCAAAATGCAGATACTAGAGACAGTATAATGTGTGTGTGTGTTGGGGGTTAATAGGGAGTGGGAGAAAGGTGATCAGAAAAAAGACATTTATGGAAACCAGCAGTTGGCATAATGGCTATGTCGCTGGACTCCCACGTAGTCGACCGCGGTTCGCGTCCCGGACCCAGTGGCTTAAAACTCACGCCGGCCGCGTGTGCGTGCGTGCCCAAGATCCCGAGAGGAGAATGGAGGAGAAGGGACTGAGGCATGACCATCCCCCCTGGGGGGTGATTTCTCGCTTTCTGTCTCTATGTCTCTCTTTGTCTTTCTGGCGAGTGCACACGCCCTATAGCAAAAAAAAAAATCTCTCCAAAAAGAAAAAAGACATTTATTAGACACAAAAATGAAAAGCTATCTGTTGATGATAATGTATATGGTAAAATCTTTGACTTGGCTAATATGCACTATTTTCATGCAAAGAAAAACTATTTTGTATACTGTAAAGATATACAGTGATTAAATGTAATAATATATTTTTTAAATAGCCCATATATTATTTTCACTAGAACAGAATTAGACTTAAAAAGGATTTCACTTGGAGGAGAAAAGCAGACTTAGAATAATAACATAAATATTAATTCTACGTAAATTCTACAGTCATTTAAAAAAAATCTGTAATCTTCAAAGAAACCATAAATAAAGTGCCTTGACCATTCTCCAGTATCAAGTGAAATTCTAAGCAATATTCATTTAAATTTACAGACACTTCAACAGATTTAAATTAAACTTCAAAAATCTAAGTCATACCATCACACACAGAAAAAAACTTCAAAATTTCCCAGTAAGTAATGTTTCATAAAATAAAAGTTTTAAAATAAAAGCAAATCTGTTTTTCAATGTTGGTCTGGAAAATACACATAATAACTACATATTTTACAGGATGATAAAACACTGGAAGTCCCACACAAATAATAAACAGAAATCAATGACAATTTAATGAACAGACTTCAAAGGCCAAAGCAAATTTCGATCTTCTATCCAATAACCTCTTCAATGCCCCCAAGTGATTATCCCTTTTCTGGGTTTACTTAATCTTCTGGTTATAACTTGTAAAATGATTATTCATGCCCCTTACCTCTTTTTATTCAACTAGACTGTAAGCACTCTGATATCAGGATCATATCTTGTTTACTACTTGGTCCTCAGAATGATGGTTTTCAATTTCCCTTTTGCCAGTAGTGGCAAAAAATATATTTTCCAAAGGCATCAATATATATTTCAAACCATCAGCTCTTATTACATGTGACACTGAAACTCTTTCAGACATTGTCAATCCTTGACACTTAAAGATATATGTCTAGATTTTCTATTCCTCACTCATCCCTGATCTGGGTAGACATTTGTAATTGCCTCAATCAGTAGAACATGGCAAAGGTGGTAGTGTTATGACTTCTGAGGCCAGGTCATAAAAGGCGGAAAAGGCATTGCCTTGGTCTCTTGCATGGCTACCTCTGAGTAAGAGGTTTCTATGGGAGAAAATGTGACTCTTGGCCAGTAGCACTGATTTGCCACACGAGTAATCTTAGTCTACTATTGTGTTACTGATGGAAAAACTTGAGACTGAGTGATATATAAAGAAAAGAGGTTTATTTAGCTGACCGGATGATATATAAAGAAAAGAGGTTTATTTAGCTTATGATTCTGTTGGCTGGACAGTCTAAACATATGGGGCTGGCATCAGGTCAGCCTCTGGTGCTACATCACAAGATGGTGAACAGAAACACTGACAATAGCAGGTGTGTACAGAAAAAAAAGAGATCTGGGGGAAGGCATCTTCCTTCTGTAACAACCCACAACCCACTCTTGCAGGCACAAACCTCTTCTCATGAGAGCGAGAACTCACTCCATCTGAGAAGGCACCGTTACTCCATTCATTAAGGTGAATCCTCCATGGTCTAGACATTGCCTGGTAGGCTTTATCTTTGAAAGGTCTCAGTACCATTGTTCTGGGCACCAAATTCCAAATCATGAACCTTTAGGGGGCAACCATTATCTAAATCATAGCAACTACCTTGGAAATGAATCCTCTAGTATCAGTTAAGTCTTCAGATAGATCACTGTTACGCCAGTCAACATCTCTTCATAATCTCAAGACTCCCTTAGCTGAGCCTTTCACAAATCCCTGACCCAAAATAGTCATGACACATAAGAAATTCTTAATGCTGTTTTAAGCCACAATGTTTCAGGGTAATTTGTTAGGAAGCAATGGGTAACTAATATAGCAGTGCAGCCTTAAAAAAATAAAATCTAGAAATCTGTAATATATAAAATACATTTATTGATTACACACAAAAACTTAGCATTTAGCAAAATCCTTTGGAAATAGCATGTTACATTTCTTTCCAAATATTAAAGCACATTTCAAGAATTTTTTAATATTTAATTTTGTAGTCACTTAAGTAATTTACTTTCAGATAGACTATTAGACTTAGAAAAACCTCTCTTAGGACTACTGAATCTCAGAGGAGAAATTATATAGGGAATTACTTTCCTCATTAAAATTCTAATAAAGGAATACCAAAGGTGAAAAGAATCTTAATGACCATGGATATGTCACTGACATCTATGTCCTACAAAAAAGCAACATACAAGGCTTTATATTTTCTTCTTGTCAATAGCAAGTTTCTGAAAGGCAGAGAACAAGGAGTTTGTCCATAAAGTAACCATAAAAGACTTTCAGATAAAAATCAATTAAGAGTTCCCTTAATTGAATGTCCATCATTGACAGTGAGCTGACAGGTAAAGGGGATCTGCCAAAAAGTTTCAGAAAACCTTGTGCAGGGATCCAGCAGTTAGCGTAATGGCTATGTCGCTGGACTCCCACGTAGTCGATCGCAGTTCGCATCCCAGACCCGGTGGCTGAAAACTCAGGTGAGGTGCATGTGTGTGCGTGCCCAAGATCCCAAGAGGAGAATGGAGGAGAAGGGATTGCGGCATGACCATCCCCTCTGGGGGGTGATTTCTCGCTTTCTGTCTCTCTGTCTCTCTCTGTCTGGTGAGCACATGCGCCCTATAGAAAAAAAAATCTCTCCAAAAATAAAAAATAAAAAGAAAACCTTGTGCAGTCTCTTTAATTGCTGTTCATGTCGAAGTCATCACTGAAGAGTCAGTGACTTGTGCAGTCTCTTTAATTGCTGTTCATGTCAAAGACAACACTGAAGAGTCAGTGTAGTTCAACAGAAGATGAGAGGACTAAAACAGATGCAGCTTCCCCAAACTGGCTAGTTGAGCAAGGTTAAACCAATCACTACTTCCTTGGTGGTGGACCTTTCTAATGGAACTACTTTAAACCAAAAGGCTTAGATCTCTTCAACAGTCCTCAGGAAAAGACGGTTTTCACTAAAGATTAGCTTGCCAATTTGCCATGACTCAAAGTTCTTTCTCTCATTACAAATATCCCCTGTCTCCTTCCAGGTGTATTTCATTATACTGCTTGCTAAGTGAATTCTAATGCAGAGTAGGTTAATTCAAAAATCAGCAAATATTCACCTAGTTCTTGTCATTTCCAGACGCTGTACTACATTCTGGGACACTAAAATGATTAAAACAGTCTTTTCCTTTAACACCCCTTTATGGAGAGTGTACCACGTGTTTGGTCCTATGGATGCAGTGGTGAATAACTGTCCCTAACTTTTTTTTGAGAGAGAGATTTTCACTATAGGCACGCGCTCTCGCCAGAGAGACATAGAGACAGAAAGCGAGAAATCACCCCCTGGGGGGGATGGTCACGCTGCAATCCCTTCTCCTCCATTCTCCTCTCGGGATCTTGGGCACGTATGCACACGCGCCCAGCGTGAGTTTTAAGCCACCAGGTCCGGGACGTGAACCGTGGTCTACTACGTGGGAGTCCAGCGACATAGCCATTACGCTAACTGCTGGTTCCCATTAAGTGTCCCTGACTTTAAGGAATGCGATACAGGAGGCAGATGCACCCACAGAAATCCCAAGTTAAAATGCAATAGGGCAATGGTATAGATGTGCTCAAAGCACAGTGAGAGTCTAGAAACTGCCCCCTGACCCATCTGGCCAGATATAAAGGTTACAAAGAGTCGAGAAAATTTACCTTTAAGAGAAAGACATCTAAATACATATGTCTACATTGTAAGCAAAATTAGAGCTCCATGTATAAGATATGGGAGTTGACAGAGGAAACGGGGGAAGAAATAACAACAAAGGGACTACAGTGGATAAGCTAATATCTTTAAAAAAAAACAAACAAAACAAAACAAAAAACTCAAGTACCATCTATAGTCCCACAAAAATAATCAATCCAATGAAAAGATGGGAAAATGAGCAGAATAGACTATTTTCTGAAGAAGACATGTGGACAGCCCAAAAGCGAATGAAAACATGCTCAACAACTCTTATCTTAAGGGAAATGCAAATCAAAACCACAATGAGATACCACTTAACCCCAATCTGAATGGCTAAAATTAAGAAAATATATAACCCAATCTGAATGGCTAAAATTAAGAAAATATGTAAGGATAAGTGGAGGTGAGGCTGTGGTGAAAAGAAAACTCTCCTACACTGTTGGTGGGAATGAAAATTAGTACAATCATTTTGGAGAATGACATGGAGAGTCCTTAAAGACCTACAAACAGAACTACAGAACAACCCAATAACTCCACTTTTAGGTATTTGCCCAAGAGATAGAAAAAACAGTCAGAAAAACACTTCACACCCATGTTTATTGCAGTGTGATTTATAATTGCTGGGACATAGTATCAACCTAAATGTCCAAAAATAGGTGACTGGATTGAAAAAAATGTGGCATATGTATTCTGTGGAATATGAATCAGTCATAAAAAATAATGAAACCCTGACATTTGACAGAAAGTGGACCAATATGGAAGATGTAACGGTAAGCAAAGCTAGTCAGACTATGTCTTCACTCAATATATACCAATTATCTGAGCTCTGTGGCAGAAACTGGAAGTTTGGAGGGTATAGTAGCAGGGAGGGTAATGGTAGATACTAGAGATAGTAAAGATACGGGTAATATGGGTGTGGGTTATGGAGAGAGGAAGGGAGGGAGGGGAACAATAGAAGAAAAAGAAATAAAGTACATTCAATTGACAAAAAATGAAAGCTATTTGCTGCTGCTGATGTGTATAGTAATGTCTCTGTCTTGACTGATATACATGGCGATCATGCTGGAAAAAGAAATGTCATATGCTGTAAAGATATATGTGATTAAATGTGAAATAAATTTTTTAAATTGAAAAAACAAAAAACAAAACAGTAATTCACCAAGCAGAAAGGCAGAGGAAGGGAGCAGAAGATTGAGAAGGTGTTCTGGAACTGAAGGGTGCTATGGTTTGAATGTGTCCCCCTAATTCATGTACTAAAATTTAGCAAGCCAGCATAATGACTTTATGAAAGTGGAGACTTAAATCTCATCAGGCTGTTGAAAGATGGGTCTTTAGGAAGAAATCAGACTGGGGCCCACATGATGAAGTCCTGGGGGTGGTTTATAAGGAGAGGAAATGAAGCAGGCAGGGAATGTTCTCCTCTGCTCAAGCTTCTGCCCTTTGCCATGTTGTCACCACCAAGGACACCCTTGTCTAATGCAGCCTCTGAACCTTGGGTCTCCAAGCTGTGAGCTAAATAAATCTCTATAAATTACTCAGACTCAGGAAATTCTGGTATTAGTAACAGAATGGACTAGAGTTTGGAGAAAGCATAGAGTATCTTTCACAATTTAGAAATTGCTTTCATGAGAGTGCGAGACAGAGACTGACAGAGATAAAGAAGCACTCTCAACAGGGTTCCACAGTGTGATCTGCCACAATTCTTCCTCCCACCTGCAGCTTTCCTAGTCAGTCAGGATCAAGGACATGTGTGCCTGGCATGAACAGGTTGGCCAGGCAACCAAACCTGCCATCTTCCATATGGAACCAGCATGGTTAGAGCAGCATGTTACCACTGTGCCTCTGGGCCAGCCTATTCAGCATCTCTCAACAAAGCATTTCCAGAAAACCATGAAGAGTTAGGACAGATATCTCTAATGAATAATTTATTCTCTTTACAAATAGCCACTGATAGGCCAGTAAGTCTAGCATGGGCTGTCTTAAAGAGCAAAACATGAGCTGATTTTCTATCTTGGCTATCATAGATTTTTCTCCCTGAACATAGACACTACATACAATTGAGAATTGTTTGACTCTGAACAGTGACATTACAAACTGCTTCCCTTAAAAAAAAAAAAAATGGAAAGAAAAGAAAGAAAAAGAAGAAGAAGGATCATGACTTCATGACTGTTCTGGCTGTATTTTCAGTAACCATTTTCACCTACATTCCTTTACTAGAATCCTCTCTTCCCTTATAATGATCTTTGCCACCAACACAGCAGAAAGCTTCAATAGAAAACTCTAGAGTGAAGCAGTGTGCTGCTTCTGCCTAATAAGCCAAATTTACCAAGGAAGGGAGAAGTGTTATTGTCATCGGGAACACAAGAATAACGAATGTGCAGGGTTAGCAGGATCTGACTATATAAAGAAGTGCTAACATTAGCAATGCTGTAGCTTGGGTTGTTCCCACCCTTTTTCCTGCAGGAAGAATGTGCAATTCCCTCACTTTGAAAAAATGAGTGTCAAGAAAATCCCATTCACAACATAAATGAGGTGGTGGCATCTGCACTGCTGTCTACTATCATTAGGGATATTTGCAAAGACAATACCCATCAAGGACCGGCCACCCACATTAAAATGTTGGCAATTTTTTCCTTCAACTTATAACTAATTAGATAATGCTTGAAAAGAGATCCAGCACCTAGTTTTATTTCTTTAACTCCCACCAGATGATTTTTTTCTGGGAAGAAAAGAATTCTGAGGCAGGAAAGGCCTGTCGAACAGGCTATGTTATCGGGCTGGTTATATCTTCACCGGCCTATTAGCTTCCTTTCAAAAAGGGGAAAAAGCAACAACAAAAGAGCTGTTCTCTGATTAATGTTTCAACATTGATTTAATTTTGGCATCCAGAAAAAGAAGCGCAGTGTGGTGAAGAAAGAACTGCAGAACACAAAGGATATTTCTATTAAGAACCTACAGAATAATCTTGGACAAGTCACCAGATATGTGATTCTAGTTTCTCACTGCAAAGTCTGAAAAGAAAAAAAATTATCCTTTAGGAATGTTCAAAGGAATTTTAAAAAACTGCATGTCACTTTATATTTCCAGGGTGATCATAAAGAATATAAAATAAGCTAAAGGATTTGGGAATTCTTAAATTTCCTATTACATGCCTCTAAAAAGCACACAGACTCATAATCGTAATAACAGAAGCTCTCCTTTGCTGAGGACACACTAGGTACCAGGCACCATGCTAAGTACTTCATATGATATTACATGATTTCATGATCGATTGGACAATTTCATGTACTATAGGTGCATTTAGAAATGAGGAAATTAAGGCTTAGCCGTGCCACAAATCTTGAAAAACCATGCGGCTAACCAATGGAGGAGTCACACTCCGAATTCATGTGTCTGACTCTGAAGTATGCCCCGCATATACCCAGACCCTCTGAGGGAGGGTCACTTCAACTTTCAGCACTGAAACCTACACTGCACAGGTGGACAGACCCTTCATCTGCTTATTGATATCTCTGATCAAATCAAGCAAGTCACACTGGCTCGTTCCCTGTCTCCACCCCCAAATTTTCAGTTCATTTTTGAAGCACAGGATAAGTCACTCCTTCTTTCATGCAACATAAAACTGACTCCTTTAAAAGTTTCCATATTATAAAGACCTAGAAACAAAGCAGCATTGATGGAATTCATACACTGATTAGTAAACTAACTGAAAGCAATGTGTGAGAAATAAAAAATTATATGACACGGGGAATTAAGTCAGACATCTATTCAATCAGAAATAAGATGTTAAATAGTCTCTTCTGATTTAGTCTTTAATGATTTTTACACTTGGTATAACTGGACTGTTCAGGTCTACATGCGAGGCCAAAAATTATGCTTTTAAATCTGAATTCATAGAAATGAAATATGGACTAGTACATGAAGTATTCAACACGTCATCTGAAATCTTAGAGGTAGAACCCATCACCCCACCCTCCACTACTGATACTTACCTCGCATGTCCAGTACTCAGTGTTCCTTCAGTATCTGTATGGATGAATCGGAATGTTTCTGCCTTTCATGGCCCCATCACTAAGTCAATCTATCTTGATGTGGTGAACAGGCTGAGGCCATGCGAGTGACTAGCTGGATTCACATCACGGATCCAGCCACATGTGGACCCTCAGTCATTCATTCCATTGTACTGAGCTTCTGCATCTATGCTCCAATATATGAATGGTAAGAGCACTTTCACAGATTAAATCAAATCCTGAACTCAGCACACTGGCTAGCACTGTTCCCCCAGATTTATGGCTTTTATTACATGACTGCAAGTTTTATCCTTTCTCTTCTTAAATCCACAGTGTTTATGTTCTTTGAAATTATAATTATCTGGCTTGCCCTTGTTGTTTTAAAAGAAAATAAGCTCATTTAGGACAAGGTCTATGCATTATTAATCTTTAACAGCATTATCCACTTTGGTTGCTCTTTGCATTTCCTGGTACCACTGAGAATCTCTAGAGAGAACATGTATGTCACTTAAACACACACCCATACACACTCACACAGGCACTTGCACACAAAAAACATGAATGCCAAATAAGGAATTTCATATTTCTCCCATATAAGCACTAAAATCTTGTATTTAGGATTCTAAAAAATAAGAATTGTGTCTTTGAACTATCCCATGCTTTCTATCAGGTAAGAGATGACAGCTGGATGGTTTGAAACTCTCACTTGGCAGTGGTCAGGGAGCATATATTTCACTCATAGTATTTCACTACATGTAAGAAATACAAATTCACAGTCTTCCACCCAGACACACAAACTTCTAGGACTGGCAGGAGAGACCCCCATACACAGGTATAAGATCTGCTACTTCAGGTCAGGGAGTTTGCTCCTCAAATTCTGAGACTTCATTGACAAAGGAGAGAGAACCCAGGGCTTCCCTCAGCCTCGGTGAAGACTGAGAGTCTGAAAAGCGCTGGTCACTGGGCTGGTTCATGGGGAGAGGTGAGCTAACATCACCTCACCACAGAGTCAAGCAGTAGGTTGTTGGGAAAGTCATGACATATTTTTCTACGTTTTCCTGTGCAAAAAATATGTCATGACTTTTCCTACAATGCAATATAATGCTGCCAAATAAGCTGTCTTAGACCCTTCTAGCTCTGGATTTCACTTGCTACTAATGACATTTTTCACAACCCCAAGTAATATTATACAGGAAAAACACGAATAAAGAGTTCAGAAACCCCTACACAAATCAAGGAAATTCAAACGTTGTGACAGACGAGTCATACTGGAAGATGGGCACAGCACACGTCTCAGCTTTTCATATTGATGGGATCTGTCAGCTGAACAGTCAATCTTGCAGGAGACTCAAGTCAGCACAAGAAGACCAAGTACGTGTTCTCACTAGACTTCCCTGCAGCCTCCCTAACTGTCTACAGCTAAGGGTCAAGAGGAGAGGTATCAACTGCTAAGGAAGAAAATCTGGTTAAAAAATACAAAAAGAGGCTTTATCTCTTCAGTGAATAAACACCTTTGTGTGGGATCTCCAGTGAGCAAAATTCACTTTTTTTTTTTAACATTCTTGCCATGGGGTGTGTATACTTGTGGAAGAGAGACAGAGAGAGGGAAAGCAATAAATCCCCTCCCATGGGGGATGGCCACACTGCAATCCCCTCTCTTTCATTGTCTTCTCAGGATTCTGGGCACACATGCAAATATGCCCACTGTGGTTTTTTTTTTTTTTTTTTTTTTTTTTGAGAGATTTTTACTGTAGGGCGCGTGCGCTCGCCAGACAGACAGAGAGAGACATAGAGACAGAAAGCTAGAAATCACCCCCCAGGGGGGATGGTCACGCCGCAATCCCTTCTCCTCCATTCTCCTCTCGGGATCTTGGGCATGCATGCACACGCGCCCGGCGTGAGTTTTAAGTCACCGGGTCCGGAACACGAACCGTGGTCGACTACGTGGGAGTCCAGCGACATAGCCATTACGCTAACTGCTGGTTCCCCCCACTGTGGTTTTAACTTGCTTGTTCAGGACTTGAACCACAGTCAGCCACGTAAGAATCCAGTGCCTTAACCACCACACCAACTCCTGGACCCTGGCAGGATTCATTCTTGATAAAGAAAGTAAGAGTAAAAATCTAGAAGCATAATTCCTAATACCTTAATTAAAGGCATAGGGAAAACAACTTAATTTCTTTGAAAAGTTCATTTCATTTTTGAAAATCATCCACTTAATTTGTTGCACATCTTAAGACTCAACTTAGGATCATTAGAGAAGAAATGACTGCACCTTCAGGTTTAGGGGCATTGGAGTGAGTCAGGGCAGGTGGGATGCAGAGTGAACCTGGTGTGCAATTTAAAGTGGCCTTCAGTATAAATTTGCCTTTTATAAATTTTTCATTCTAGCATAACATGTCTATTAAGTTAATAGACATATTCATTTAAATGATATTTTAAATTAAATTAAAACTTAAAATGATTTTTTTTTCCCTTGAAGTACTTGTTTTCTCTCCAAACTTTTTTTTTTCTTTTTTCTGTTAAGGTGTGCCTTATTTGGCCAGTGGATCCTTGCAATTCCTGTTATACCAAGGAGAACTCCAGGAGAATGTATACCATTAGTCTAGTTGTTAGTGCAGTTAGACAAGTACAGTTGAGATGATTCTAAGAAATTTTGTTAATCTAATCAAATGCTTCTATTTTAGTCCTAGAGATGATAAACAACTTCAGTTCAAAACCCATAAAAGGAGCAACAAAATTTCTTAGAAATTCAATGATAAACTATAACACTTTCACTAACAATGGCATAATCCGTTTTTCAAGAGGGGGAGAACTGGCTGGCTGGTTATCCAACAATCATTTTCTTTCTGCCAAGCAATTTGTTCATAAGGTCAAGTTTCATAAAAGTTTCAAGAGTATTGGGAACTGAGGTGTTGGCGATAGCCCTTGTTAGGAAGAACACTGTAGACTGCCTACAGTGCCCTAAGGCCTTCTACTCTCCAGGCTTCTTTGCTATAAAAGAGCCTTGCTTTGGGGACCAGCAGATTACCTAATGGTTACATTGCTGGAATACCACAGTTGACCATAGTTCAAGTCCCAGACCTGACAGCATAAAATACACTGGGAGCATGTACATGCATACACAAAATCCAAGGAGGAGACTGGAGAAAAATGGATTGTGGCGTGGTCATCCCCCTGGAGGGTGATTTCTCACTTTCTGTTTGTCTCTCTGACAAGCACACATGTGCTATATGAAAAAAAAAAAAATCTCTCTTAAAAAAAACAACAAAACCAAATAAAAAACCCCTGATTTTATTCAGGTGTTCACTCTTCTTCAATACAGGTAAGAAGCCCAAGCCCAATTTCATTTTTAGGATATGTTTTAGTGAAGATAACCAGTGTGTTGACATTCTCCTGGTGACTCTTACTGATGCAGGGATTCAGTCATCTAGGTGGTGGTGAAGGGGTGGGGGACAGCTGCGCTGTATACCACTTTCCTGCACAGGGGAGCCAGTGGCCTTAATGGTCACGGGCACTCACTGTGACCATGAGCATAACCAGACTCAGGATGCTGAGAGAGGCGAAGGGGTGAGATGGAAATGCTCTGGGACCTCCGCACTCTCATCTGACGGCTGACTACACCACGCCTAGAAGCCTACTCTGTATCTGGAAAAACAAATTTTGTTATTGAATAAGGTTTGAGTGAGGAGGTTTTCCTGTTACTTTCAATCAAAAGTAGCCCATTGATTAGCTGGAGAGATTATAGAAGAGTGCTACAAGTTATGGTTCATTTAAGAGGAGCCCCACAGGGGCCGGCAGGTGGCGTGGTGGTTAAAGGAACTGGACTCCAGGGAACAGCAATTAGCATGATGGCTATGACGCTGGACTCCCATGTAGTTGACTACAGTTCGAGTCCCGGGCTCAGTGGCTTAAAGCTATGCCAGGTGCGTGTGCGTGTGTACCCAAGATCCTGAGAAGAGAATGGAGAAGAGATTGTAGCGTGGCCATCCCCCCTGGAGAGGGGGTGTGATTTACCACTTTCTGTCTCTCTGTCTCTCTCTGTCTTTCTCTGTGGCCCATGGGAAAAAGCCCCCCAAAAAAAAAAAAAAAAAAGGCACTGGACTCTCACATGGCCAGCCATGGTTCAAGTCCTGGACCTGGTGGCTTGGCTTGCTTCTTCACTTTCCCTCTCCCTCTCTTACTCTGTCCCACTCTGGTCAAATAAAAACAAATAAAGTTAAAATAGTAAAAAAAAAAAATTAAATAAAGTAAAA
Source organism: Tupaia belangeri chinensis (assembly GCF_000334495.1). Lineage (NCBI taxonomy): Eukaryota > Metazoa > Chordata > Mammalia > Scandentia > Tupaiidae > Tupaia > Tupaia belangeri. Next base: position 1,649,471 of record NW_006207309.1, on the reverse strand, counting down.
AATATTGTCCCACTCTGGTCAAGTAAAAATAAATAAAGTTAAAATAGTAAAAAAAAAATTAAATAAAGTAAAAAAAATATATACAGGACAGGAAGGCTGGGTATGATAAATTTGCGTTCCACTTCCTCTGTCTGTAAATGGCCATTTCATTTAAATCAGAGTGCATCTTCTAGAGTCAAATGTGCATTACAGATGTCAAATTTAGTGAAGTCATATTCAAGCACAGAATATCATTTTGATTACTAGGAAAGTGATTACATTTTGGGGGTCATTAATTCATAATAATCAATGGCATTTAGCATTTACATCTATTCTGCCTTTTATACTAGGTACCCTAAAATATGTCTATATGGTCCTGCGATTAGTAACTTTAGCACAAGTCACATAAAACATTTTATTTTATTTAAATTGCTGCATTTCCTTGAAAATTCACTTAATATCAATTAGGTCATCAGAAAAGTCATGATGCATTTTTGCATACATAAACATGTCATGACTTTTCAGACGACTCAATATTATATTAGCACTCAAGATATACTCCTCATTTTTCAAAATTTACACATGAGAATGATAGTTATTCCTTATAATTACTGTTAAAATGTTGGAAGCATTAAACATAATTAAACACATATTTGCTCCTAAAAGACACACTTACATTTATCTTCACATAAAATAAACCCACAAATCTAATTTTAAGATAAATATTGCTACTTGACAGGCTTTCTTTTTTCCAAACCCAATTCTATGCTGATCTAAAATCTGAAATAAATAACCAGAGACTAGAATTCCACCATGGTCACCAACTTTTATATTAGAATTCAAACCTCCTTTTGTTGGGTTTAATTGAAATGAAACAAAAACATATATTAAAGTGGCAGCTATCAAAAACATCATACTCAGATCAAGGTAATAGCGAAATAACAAGCAAATAGCACTTTATAACACCAACTAGACGTCCATCATATGAGGTAAGTTAAATAGGGCAGAGAATCAAGAGATTTGCAATAGTTATCTAATATACTAGTGTAACCTGTATTCATAATAATCTCCCTAAGAAACATCAATAATTTTCCTACTGAAATAAAAAACAAGCTCTAGAACTCACAGTTTGCACTCCACTAGACCTTCCAAACTATCCTGCACCATGGACTTTGACACAGCGCATTGTAACTGTCTTACCTGCCTGTTGCTCTCATTGACTTAACTCTCTGTGTCTGCTAAAAAGTACAAACTCAATAAATGAGTGGGAAAATAAATAAATGGGGACCAGAGAGTGGCACACTCATAAAACACAATGCTCTGTGGGGCCGGCAGGTGGCATGGTGGATAAGGGTGCTGGAGACTGCTTTCTCACTTTTTCTCTCTCTCCTCCTCTCCCTCTCTGTTCAAATTAAAATAAAAAAATAAAGTTAAATAAAATAATTTTTATCAACAACAAAAAAGCCCAACACTCTGTTAGACTCTCCCATCCAGAGACACCCATGAGTATACTGGCATACATTTGCCCATGATGTGAGATTGGCTGAATCCGGGTGTGTGTGTGGACAATGGCATGGAGACCCTATAGAGGATGCTGTCTGTCTTCCTCTCTTCTCAGTCACAGAAAAAAAATAAAGAAATAGATTTTTTAAAATGAACAAATAAAAATTCAGGATCTTATAGAAAACCCAAAGTTCTTATCAAAGGTAAGGCAATTTCCTGTCCTTGTTTGAGTTTTGTTTGTGTTTCATTTTGTTTATGTTTTGTATTTTTATTATTTGCTTGTTCCAGATAAGATTAAGCCTAGAATTGCCAGTCTGGTTTCCTAAGCACACTGGGTAACCTTAATGGTGATGATTGTCTGCTCAAAACTTCAAAAAGCCAAATAGTAGCTACATATTTGCTTTCAATTAATATCCCATTGCTGTGCACATATCCTGTGGTTTTGCTTTAGGCTGGGATTACACTGACTGAGTAAAGCATGCTCAACCTATGCAGCTCAGAAGTTAACAGTCACCTACATCACTGATTAATACTAAATGGACAATGAATTAATCATTACTTAGAAAATAAAGTTTTGTAGGCCATCATATTTTAAAACATGGAGTCCAAGTATTGAAGGAAGATAAAGAGTCTGTAATGATAAAAAAGACTTGAAAGTACAGGATTAATTATTCAAGTCAGCAAGGGGTTTGCTATAATATCAGAAACAACGTATAAAATAGGGCGATTTAGTATTCCTTTTATTTGAAAACTTCATATTCTAAGATTTCACATATCTGAACATTTCCTGTGTTAGACGCAGCACCCATTCTTTCTCTCTGCTTATATCCCATCAAGGCTGCTAATTATTACTTTTTTTTGAAGTCACCAAAAGGAACCCTTAGAGAAGTACACTAATTAGTACACCTATTAGTCTGTACCAAACCAGTAAAATTAAAAAAAAAATTCTGTTGTATTCTGTTGTTGTATGCATATATACATTTATAAGCAAACTGAAGAAATCCCAGTGCACTTATTGTGCATGAATTTTGTGGACCAATTAGTGTGAAATGCAATTTGCACTAATTCTTCAGGGGCAAAGGGAGCATGCAATTACCTTGACTTGTTAATTTAGCATTTTATAGTAAATTGCTCATATTGAGTATTTTTCCCAGTGGCAATAATGCTCCCTTGTCATAGAAATACAATCTAGGCAGTAACATCACAAACCTCTTCAGATTCTCATATTACACTATATTTTGGAGATGGCATAAAAAATAAGGACAGCTTGTACTTCCATCACTCACTAGACCTCTATCTTCTTGGTAAAATGTTGTCTGTACAGTCATCTTGTAAATTACCATGCACATCCTTTGACCCCAATCGACTATGCCAGCATCATCGCCCAGACAGAGCAATTGAGCTTTGGGGAGGTTTACATTGTACACGAATACAGTCCTAATGTTTAAGCCCTGAGTGGGTCCACAGGGTAAAAATGTTCGGAAGAAAGAGCAGTTACTTCAAGACACACAAATTTATTGCCAGAGTATATTACCTAGCTTTCCCTTTAGTATTAAGAAAGCCTCTACCAGTTGATGCCCATTGTTGTGCTAAGTATTTTGTAAGGAACAACTAGCCACTTAGGAGGGGCACTTTGCTAGTTAAATAAACACCAGGCTCCAACTTGACTCCCCTGTTCCCAGACTGAGTGACCCAATCTGGCTTTGTTAATTTACCAACTGAGGGCTAATCTTCCACTAAGGGGCTAGGTAGGAGTAACACACATTGCATGCATACTTCACGGATTTTTTTTTTTTAAATAAAGTCATTATATGTGAAATTAAGTAAAAATAACTTTAAAAACTATACAGTTTATAAAAATACAAGATAGTATTAATTTTTAAGGCAAACACATAGTAAAATATCTACCAAACTGTGTTACTACATATGCTTCTTACACCAAATAATTACTTAAAATAAAAATGGTAGAAATGTCGCCATGATTTTGATAGTTTGCTTTGGTTACTTACCTTTACATATACAAGGCGTTGGCCAAAAATGTAAGGAAACGGGGTACTATCAAAAAAAAAAAATCTGTGCATGGAATTCAATTTCTTTTGGAACCAAAATGAACTCACTTTAATTCCATTTTTTCCACAAACTTTTTGAAATTGCCTTGTGTATTGGGCAGCAAAAATGCAGGACACCTGCTGTGGCCAGAGCCCCTGTTTAAGGGCAATAACCAAGAACAGTTGGCCTCACAAAAGACAGAGTGGTGGAAGATCATGTGATCCAACAGCAGCCAATCTGTAGGCTAACTGGTATGGACAAGAGGGATTATTCTCCCTCCCTAGAGCTTGAACTGGAGATACAGGGAACCCAGTTACGTGATAACAAGAGCACAAGGAAATAGATACATGAGAAAAGAGTTTGGATAACACAAGAAACTGACTCATACCACTGAGAGAGGGTGCTGATGTGGCAGTAAGGCGGTAACATGGAAGTTACTGTTTCAGTAAATTTTAGACTGTCCAGCTATCAAACTAGTCCAACTACCTGAGGCCCAACTGTGTAACAGTTTCTTTTTTCTGATGAAGTCCAGTTTAGCCTCTATCCCCCGATTCCTAGGAAGCGTGGCCACAGGATCATGCTTATTGCCTTTTTTATTTTCACTTTCTCATGGAGAAGTCCCAGTCAACTTTTAATCGAACGATTAAATGTTACTGCAACCCAACGGTATCTAATGCAGATGAATACTGATACAATGAACCCTGAACACCTCCTATTCATGCAGGTAACTTGCTTGAGGTCATGAAGCAGTAAGTATAACAAAAAGTTGTCTAGCTTTAGGAAAAGACACAGTAAACATAATTGCTAATATTTTTGGACCAACAAGGCTATTTTGATTCTGATCTTATTACATATTACAGTATTTGAGATATTTACTAGTTTACTGTATAATATAAATAAACTATTTTTGGTGATAAGAAAGTACAGAAGTGACTAGGATAAAAATGAGGTCTGCTTATGATACAGTAGAATTTAAATAGAGCTGAAAAATCAAATCAAATGTGATGACTCAGAACTTTGATAGAGATTTAGGAAGGTGTCCAGGAAATTTTGAATTGGCCAACAAACAAACTGCTGATCCTGACTCCTGTATTTTATTTTATTTGAAGACAGTTCATGTTTTTCCAAGTTTTAATTTCATGTCTCTTAGGAAGTTTGGTCACATTTGTCCTTCTTACGGTATTTCTCTGTCTAAAAAGTTGAAAAGAGTTGAACTATTTCTTTAATACCTTAAAATGTTTCTCTGTGGGACTACTTTCCTAATCCTAAAATGAGAATCCCCTTGCAAGGAAGATAAGATACAACCATCTCCTGTTGTAGACACCCAATAAAGACTCGTTTTCTCTCTCCTATTGCCCATTCTATAAATAACCATTAGGGTCCTCTCCTAGCTCCAGGACAAAATGAGGTTACCATCATGCCCAGATTTAAATTCAATGAGAAGGGCCTCAAGGCTGAAAAGATGTCATCCTTCTGCCCCCTCTTTCTGGTCTGTAACACCTGATACTCTACCCTTATAATTTCTTGCTCCATTTTTGTCACTGTTGGTATTGAATACCAAGTGCCAGGGGGAAAAACATACCCCATTAAATCATGTAGTGCTAACACAATATGCAATAAGTGACAGACACTTTACACTCTGTGGTTTAATAACAGATATTTAGGTTCTCAACTTTGAAACTGCCTAGGGAAGAAAAGGCAAGTTGAGGGAACCCCGAGGTATTAGACATAAGCAGCAACATTCCACAGGGCACAGCAGAAAAGGATATGAAAATATCCCGGTTTTACTCTGTTCTGTGTCTGTCACGCGTGGCCTTGGCTCAGCACAGCATGTTAATCAACTTGTGTTGAGTTTTACAATATTAAATTTCAAAAGAATAACTGGCTTCCTTTTTCTAATATGATTCAATGAAGATAGATATTTAAGAAAATTATCTATTGAAATTTGCCTTTAAAAAACCCTAAATGATATATTATCTATGAAATCCTTTGAAATACACCTCTCTCTCTGTTAGTCACCTTGTGCTAAATCCCTTTACTCCCTTAATTGACTCCAAGGCAATTTAAACACTAGAAGATATATTTGAGGCTATGCACTGTGATTATAAAATATGGATATTTTATGGAAATCAGTCTGGTTTCCCACCAAGTGTATGAAGCAGAGGCTCTTTGGATGAATGGATATTTTTGAATTAGCTAATGGAAAAAGGTTCTGAGGTGATTTTTTTTTTCTTTTCCCTCAACAAGCTATATGCGGGGTCTATTTGAGATGTAGAATCAATTACTAGGAATTTTGGTTTTCAATTTTATTTATTTATTTGTTTATTATTTTGGGAGAGGTTTTTGCTATAGGGCACATACACTCACCAGAAAGACAGAGAGAGACAGAGAGATAGAGGGAGAAATCACCCCCCAGCAGAGATGGCCACTCTGCAATCCTTTCTCCTCCATTCTCCTCTCGGGATCTTGGGCATGCATGCATGCACACACGCCCAGCATGAGTTTAAGCCATTGGGTCCAGGACCCCATGGGAGTCCAGTGACATAGCCATTATACCAATTGCTGGTCCCTTATTTATTGTTTATTTACATTCAATCACTGTACATCTTTACAGTGTACAACGTGATTTTCCCCAGCATGAATATAGTGCATATTAGTCAGGTCAGAGATATTACCATATGCATTATCATCAACACATAACTTTTCATTTTTGTGTCTGATAAAAGTTTGTTTACTTTCTTAATATGAATAAAGTAACCCTCTTACTACCCATCCCATAAGATTGTCTCACTCACCACTTTTCAGACATACAGTTTAAATGTAATTTCAGATCTTCTCTATGGCTTTCTACTGACTATTATGGCACTGAGCTTTTTTCAAAGAAATATTTCTCAGCTATGTTTCCCAGTATCTCAATATATTAAGTTAGGTGTTCTCTGAAGTTAGGTAGCTTTAATGAAATAATGTTTGACTCTGAAGTGATTTGTTGTAGCAATTTCTTTTTCTAGTAGGGCATTATGCCTGGCTACATGACCTGAAAGAGACTTTGCAATTCAAATCCAAGTGGCTTTTAGTCTTTGCATATTCATGTATGTTTAATATGCATTATTACAGTAGCAAGTAATATGCAATGAAATAAACATTTGGAAATTTGTAGGCATACAAGTGAATAAAAAGACAATCTTAACATAAATTGAACTTAGAAGAGGGAGATGATTTACAAAGATTAAATGACTAGATCTGAGTTTGGCAAAGTCGAAACCTGGTTCATCAGCTAGGTACAATAAACTTTTAGGAATAGCCACTGAAATACACATGGCTGAGAGTTATCAACATGTCAGAGAAATAGTGCAAACTACCAGTGAAAACTATCAAAAAGTGATAGATTTCCTTTTCTTAGAATTCTTGTTATACAAAAATGTCCTTAATCTGACATAATACAATGAAGGCTAATGCTACAAAGGTGGATAGAATGAACTAGCAGCTATTTCAAAAAGTCAATGGATAATTGCCTTATGACTGATTCTCCCATAAAACTGTTACAACGCTGGGTTCTACTAGCAGAGACTTTCCTTCCATTTGAAAGTAAATAAAGCATTTCCACATATTGCTGATGGAAGTGTAAACTGGTGCAAACTTTCTGGAAGATAAAAACCTTAAAAATGTGATAATACCTTGTCTCAGCAAGACTTCTAGGAAGTTATGTTTAGAAAGTAATCACAGATGACCAAAGATTAAACAGCAAAAATATTATTCATGAAGTTCCCCTTTTTTTTTTTGGAGAGCATTTTGTTATAGGGCGTGTACACTCACCAGAAAGCAGAGAGAGACAGACAGACAGAAAGTGAGAAATCACCTTCCCCCAAGGGAGATGGCCACACTGCAATCCCTTTTTCCCCATTCTCCTCTTGGGATTTTGGGCATGTATCCGCATGTGCCCTGCATGAGTTTAAGCCACCGGGTCCGGGACTCGAACCGTGGTCGATTACATGGGTGTCTAGCGACATAGCCATTACGCCAACTGCTGCCCCCCCCCTTTTTTTTATCTAAAAAATATTTTAGTAAAAACCTGAAAAAAATCTGAAATGTTCAAGAATAAAACATTACTTAACCCTTGGTGTTTTCATCACATGAAATTCTATATGGGCTATAGAATCATGATGCAGAAGAACACTTAATATGTTATTATATACTTTATATGAGAAAATCATCTTTACAAACAGCATATACCAGACTGGCCTCATAGCTTAGTGGTTAAGCACGTGTGGAAGAAGCTGGATCCTGCATGGTTGACTAGGGTTCAAATCCCAGCCCAGGCAGCAATACATTGGGCCTGCACACACACCCAGGAACCTGGTAGGAGGGAGAATTAGAGAATGATTATGGCATCATCAAACCCAGCTGGGGAGCACTTTCTCTCCTAGGTGTGAGTGCACATGGGCCATCGTAACATCGAAATCAAAACATTCACCGTATAAACTCATACGCAAAGGAATATATGTACAAAGATAAATAAATGTAGAAAAAAGCTTAAAGAATATATACCAAAATATTAATAGCAGTCATCTATAGAGAGTGGTGTCTTATGAGAGATTTTTATTCACTTTTCCCTCTATTTTCTAAATTTGCTACAATGAATGTATGGAAAAAAGTTGAAACAGGAAAAGAGTTGGAGACCTGAAAGATATTTTGCAAATGCTTGATTGCTAGAATAATTATTTCAAGGTGGACTATGCATTATTTCTCTGTCTTTTCTCAAAAGTGTAAGCATTTCTGTACTTTCTGATGAACCCCTCCAGAATGTTGGAAAATAACCAGCTCTCTTCATATAGATTATATGATGTTCAAATGCATAAGTCAAACTTGTATTTGGCCATTCATACCACATACTTCATGAGCTCAAACACCCCAAGCCTTTAAGTAAATAAGAATAGTGACAAAGAATTCCAAATAAATGAAATTTCATATATTTCTAGTATTAAGGCTTTTAAGTATTCTATATGGAAATATAGAGCTTACAATTAAACTGTGGCAAAATTTGTTGGTGTTTTTATGAGTGATTTGCTATAGGGTGCATGTACTCACTGGAGAGACAAAATGAAAGAAAGCATTCCCCCAGGGGGACGGCCACCCCACAATCCTCTCTCCTCATTCTCCTCCTAAAACCCTGGGCATGCACACACATGTGCCAAACGTGAGCACTGGCATAAGCCCCAAGCCACTGGGTTCAGGACTCAAACTACAGTTGGGTAAGTGGGAGTCCAGCACCTCAACCACCATACCACCCGTTGGCCCCAAACTGCAGTAAAATTTTAACACTGCTTATAAGAACTACTGTCCCCCAATCTAATGAATACTCACATGTGCCAGTAAAATGGATATATACTACTTAGGCCTTTCAAAACGTGGCCTATTATTAGGTTGGTTATTTCTCAAGGCAATTATATCTCGCTTTGAAAAATTTCAATTATTCTCCAGGACAAACTTGGCATTGCTCTAGATATCCTTTCTGGGCGAGTCTGTGAAAATCATTTTATAAGGGGACCAGCAGTTAGCGTAATGGTTAGGTCGCTGGACTCCCACGTAATTGACCATGGTTCACGGCCTAGACCCGGTGGCTTAAAACTCATGCCGGGTATGTGTGCTTGCGTGCCCAAGATCCCGAGAGGAGAATGGAGGAGAAGGGATTGCAGCATGGCCATCCCCCCGGGGGATGATTTCTCGCTTTCTGTCTCTCTGTCTCTCTCTGTCTGGCAAGCGTACATGCCCTATAGTGAAAACCTCTCAAAAAAAAAATCATTTTACAAAACAGGATTAGGAATGGCATTCTGTGCTCTATGAAGTACTTCAACCTCAGGTCATATTTCTGAGTGTACATTCAAATTGAATCACATCACTAATCAGACATCCCAAAGATTCCTGAGGTTTTGTGGAAATGATGAAGTTGAGTGGCAGCTACTGGTAACTTCCTTAAAATCAGGAAATAAAAATTCTTCCCTAGAGACCAACAGATGCATAATGGTTGTATGGCTGGACTCCCATGTAGTCGACCAAGGTTCAAGTCCTGGGCCTGGTGGCTTAAAACTCATGCCAGGCAAGTGTGTATGTGCATGCTCATAATCCTTAGAGGTGACTGAAGGAGAAGGAATTGTGGTGCGACCATCCCCCCTGGAGGAGGATTTCTCACTTTGTTTCTCTGTCTCTCCAGTGAGTTATGTACCCTACAGCAAAAATCTCTCTCAAAAAAATAAATAAATAAAAAATTTTCCCTACCCAATTTTTTTTTAGCACAATGCAATATGTAAACATCACATCATACACAATCCAGGGAGGTGCTGCCAGGCAGGAATGTTGGCAGTTCCTATGCCTTTAATCCATGTACATAGAGGGCAGCTAGTTCATCACTGGCTAGGGGGGTCAGCTTCTCCTTCCCCCTCCCCCCAGATTCTGTCTCAGTGTGATCAACTCTTGGATCAGAAACTGTGCTTTTCATCGAATCTTAATCGCTGGTTTGGGCCAAGTTCTGCCAACAAGTACCCCAAAATATCTATTTATTACAGCCTCAAGCATTCTGCCCCATTTGCATCATCAGCTAGTGACTGCTGTAAGTTTCTTTGCTTTATGATGTTGAAACGGAGCCGCAAACAACTCTTCTGTGTCAGGTACGATTGCGGCAGCTGCAGCTGCTGAAAGAAAACATGGATTTAAGAAGGATTTTTGAGACTGGGGGCTTTGGTGGAAATGGAGAATCATGGGCTCAATGAACAAAGTGGTCAGAACAGCCGGAGAGAATGGGCACTTTACCGAGCTTTCTGTTGGTCCCATCTCAAGGTAGTCAGACTCTGGTTCTCCACCAACATTTAATATGACTTGGAAACAATTTTTAAATTCATCTACATTGTAATTTCTCTCTGGTTGATTTTTTTTTAAAACATTTTCCTATTCCTTCCTATTCTTTATTTCAAACAAATCTTGGCTTACATTATGGATTCAGGATGGGGAAATCTAGCCACCATTTATATTATTTCTGTAGAAAATGTATTTAAAGTGCCAGATACTTGTCTTTCACAAATGAGTTTTTTTAGAACCTAATTCATGCATACTATTTGCAATCAGTCCTAGTCCTGGATGTACTAACTTCTTAGTTACTCATGTTGAATGACATTGAATTAAATAGAACTTAGTTGTTCCTTTAAAGTAAGATGACAGTTCTGTGGTTCTAGGGAAATTTCTTTTTCCACCTTGTCATTCCAGATTCTAAGTAGCATCATATCAAATCCTCACTTCTAGGAAAAGGTACCCAGTAGCTCAAAGTTTTTGCCCTGTTTTGGGATATCAAAGGAAAGGAAACAGACCGGAAATTAATGTAATATCTATGTTGAAAACTAAGTATAGTTTAAGAGCAAAAGTGCTAGTGAAAGCTGTTTTTTTAAAGTATTTTAATTGTTTTAGTTTTGCTATAGGGCATGTGTGTATGTCAGAGAGAGAGAGAGAGAGAGAGAAAGGCCAGGGTGGGGGAAGTGAGAAATCACTGCAGAGGAGATGTCCACGCCACAGTCCTTTCTCTTCCATCCTCCTCTAGGGATTTTGGGTACACAGACATGCATCCAGTCATGATTTTCAAGCTACCCAGATCAGGGACTCATGAGCAGTCGGCCACATGGCATCCAGCTGTCTTAGCCTTCACACATCTGTTGGCCAGTATTTGCTATGAATAGAAACCAGGACTGGCCAGAGACTGACCATGTGGGTGTCAGGGAAGGTGTTACAAGCTCATCCTAGCAAGGGAGGAGGCATCTTTTTTCCTTCTCCTGCTCCTTTTAGTTTTTGGTTACTAAATTTCCTCCTCTCCATCTTTACCTCCTGTCCCTGCTCTCTTCTCATTTTCCTTGCTCTTT
>NW_006207309.1:1625546-1638011 GCF_000334495.1 Tupaia belangeri chinensis | reverse complement strand
CTAATTACTTCTTGCCTTCTTCTCCATTCTCCTGTGTTTACTACTCTTTCCTCTTGTCCCTTACCTGTCATCTAGCATTTCTTCCATTTCTTATCTTTCATATGCCCTGCTCCCCCTCCTCAAAGCCCTTCCTCTCCTGTCTTGTACTCGATCTGAAATATGTTCAATGGGCATTAGACAGTTCTAGTTTTGCATAAATATGAGCAAAGCAGAACATTATAATCGTTGATGTAAAATACTGCTATGAATAAGTTATGGTTGAGAACAAAGAGCTCAAAAATAAAATCTCTACTCAAACTACTAGAACAGTATCTTTGCTATATCAGGATTCTCAAAATGTGTACTTTGGCCACAATTTTGCACTGACAATTGCCTTTCTAGCCCTTTTCCTTTAATTAATCAAAACCCACTGTTACTTGCATACTTTCAAACCATATTCAGCACCTGACTCCAAGACATCCTTGGCCTCAAATCCACTCTAGAGTCTAGCTTTAACCTCACTGCTTGGTTACCCAGTCAAGGGCCTACACAGCTGTAGCTATCAGTCTCTCATAAAAGCACTCTGAACCAAAGGACTATTTTTCAAGGTATATTTACAACAACAAATAGCAATTCTTCAATCCAGGTCAAATAAGAGACTTTGCCACCTGTGTACGAAGCACTCTAATTTTAATCTTTTATCTGAAAATTGTATAAAGATTGCTTTCTGTTAAGCACTTACCTAAATCATACAGGCTAGAGTTTCTATTCCTATTGCCATAAGCTATATCTTAGCTATTGAAAAAATACGTTTTAATGAATAACTGTTTCAGAATATTCTAAAAATTATGAAATCCTTAGTTTTATAAGTTGTTCAGTAATGATTTTCCTTTCCCTTTCTTTCTTTCTTCTTCTTCTTTTTTTTTTTTTGATGAGTAGAGGACACATGTGTGTTCACCAAAGAGAGAGAGAGAGAGAGAGAGAGTGAGAGAGAAAAAGAGTGAAAAAATCTTCCCACCCCATGGGGGATGGCCATACCAAAATCACTTCTCCTTCATTCCTTCTTTGGGGATTTTGGGCACACATGTACGTTTTTGGCAAGTTTCTCAAATCACTGGGTCTGGGACTTGAACTGTACAGTCTCAGAAATGCAGGATCCAGCTGCCTTAACCACCACACCACTGGCTGGCTCACTTTTTTTTTTTTTCTCTTCCTTTTTCATCGTGATCTGAGTTTGCCCAACGGCGTCTATTGAGATAGTGGAGTTGGTGGGATTTTATGTTGCATATACTGATAGAAGTTTAATATTTTACAAGGGTTATATTTTACAAGAAGTCCAATATTTTACGAGAAGTTAGCTCCTTATGGGAATGAAGTCAAACCTCTGTAATAAGATGGCTCATGGTGTAGTACAAACAGAAATGCCACTCTTAAAATACATACCTATACTGTGCCGTTAGCAAGGCAAACACTCAGTAGGAATAAGAGAAAGTTCACTGAGTTCTATTAGTTGATATTGGTATGTTAAAAAAAAAATCCTTGATTATTTCCAGGAAAAGCAGGGAACTGCTGAAAAAGCCTGCTTCTACCTGTTGGACAGGTTTGCATGCTTTATGGGTTCCTGGGGCCAGAGAGAACCTTGAGAAATTATCTAGTCCAGTACTACTCAAAGTAAGATTCACAGCTACAGACAGCACCTGGGAACTTATTAGATACGTAGGTTTCTGGAGCCAGCACACACACCTAATGAACCAGAAGTGCTAGGGAATGAGTCAGGAATATGCGTCTTTATTCTGTGATGCTGAAACCCACTCAGGTTTGGGAACCATTATTCTACTCTACTCCCTGACATTCCCTTCTGTCTTTGTTGAGTTCCTTATGAATTCCAGATCAGATCAATTCTTTGCTGTTCTGCAAAGATCATGGAAATAATTTGCCATTCTACAATGTTTCTGAATGAAGATAACCTTACAGTAATGACTGCAATACCTGATATTTGTTAAAGAAAAGCTTTTAAAAATTTTATTCATTTCATTTTTATTAATGGTAACAAAAATAATTTAGTAATTTTTAAAAATTTAAAAAATAATTATTTTTTAATAAAGGGCACTATTTGGAATTTATACAGAAGTCTGATTAAAAATGTTGAAGAAAGACTCTGACTGTGTTGTATAAATAATAATAATGGGGACTAGCAGTTAGTGTAATGGCTATGTCGCTGGACTCCCATGTAGTTGACCACGGTTCGAGTCCCAGACCTGGTGGCTTAAACTCATGCTGGACGCATGTGCATGTGTGCCCAAGATCCCAAAAGGAGAATGGAGGAGAAGGGATTGTGGCATGGCCATCCCCCCTGTGGGGTGATTTCTCGCTTTCTGTCTCTGTCTCTCTCTGTCTGTCTGGCAAGCGCACACACCCTATAGCTAAAACCTCTCAAAAAAATAATAATGAAAAAAATATTGAAGAAAGTCTTTTAGTAGAGACATCTAAGAATCACATAAAAACACTGACAGTCTTAATAAATAGCTAAATATTTTAGTAAGTAATATTTTAGAAATATTTCAAAATTCAGTTTTATTCTTAGGTTTGGGAAAACCTCCTTTTATACCATGTGGCAAAAATAACAGAACAAAATTATATTAAGATTGCAAATATGATAGTCAACTAGTCATGAACACCAACGAAATGAAGCATTTCAGATGAAGATGGAGGTTTTAAAATGTGGGGGGATTAAAAAAACCCATAAGGAACAAACTTCTTGCCAACTCCAAGCTCTCATCTTTCATTTTAAACACGTGCCCACTTGTTCTTCCCTTAACAAAAAAGGCAGACATGTAGACATCCTGTCTGTGGCGAGTTCTTCTGCTACATTATCTCTTAGGGATCCTAATACCCTCTGCCTCTGTTCTCCTTTAATTAGGGCCACTTTAGTCACCAGGTCCCTGTTTGAACTGCTTTCATTCCTGTATTGTTTCTGTGTTCCTCCTTCATCCCCTCCCACCCTTGCCAATGCAGCAGATTTCAGAAACGTGTGGGAGATCAGAAATGTGTGGGAGACTTAATCCGATAAAAGTTGGTTCTTGGAAACTAGTTAGGTTAGGGTTGGGGAAACAAAAGTTTGCTTTAACTAAAAAGAGGCTATAGAGGAGAGGGAGAAGTAAGGGATGTGACTTCTTCCAGCACAGTAGCTTAGAAAAGGTTCTGAAAGAAGTATTTCTAGTTCATACTTTGAAATCGCTAATCTCTTTATTCATTTATTCATAATAGTGTTTATCAAGTGTTCAGTATATTCTAGGTTACAGTCTCTTCCCTCATATGGCTCATATTCCAGAGGGAGGAGAAAGTTACTTTCAGATGACTACAAAAGTACACCACTTACAGAGGCCCCTGATTCGGACTGGAGGAAAAGATAGGTCTCCTAGAGCAAGTGCCACTTCCGTTGAGATGTGAACGGTAGTAGGAGGTGCCACCTAAGTAAAAATGTTAAGTATATGTGTGTGTGTTGAGGTGAGGGTCTCTTGTACAGGCTGAAGGCCCTGCCTGGGAAGACTCCCAGAAGTGAGAGATGAGACACATAGGTCATAGAAGAGATTTTAGAATTCATCATCAGGGCAACCTGAGCAATGTGATCTTTTGAGCTGGTAATGGAAGGGCAGAGGTGACACACATGGTTTGCTTATTTGAAAAATAACCTTGGGTAAATCTTTTAAAAATGGAGTTGCACAGGGCAAGAATGAAGCTCAGAGACTGGTTAGGAGGCTATTACTCTGATACAGACACAAGTGATGAGTATGATAAGAACGAGAACAAGAAAGAGAAGGACCAGTAAGAAAAGGTCTATGAAAGTCCACCTAGCTCCCTTGGCAGGACCCTAATCCTTGGCAGAGGCAGTATGCACACAGACGTGACTGAGACGCATGGATGCTCCTGTATTTCAGTACTCTGGGGGTACTTCTATAGAAACATTGTGGATGAACAGTGAAAAGGGATGGGCACTCACAATTAGTGAGCTCCTCCCTACATTCCAGCCAACCTGTGCTAAGTTGTTTCCCCTCCAGAGTCAGAAAAATGTAACCATCAGAAATCACATAGGCTTGAATCTCAGGTTGACCATTCTCATGCTGGCTGACTGAGCCAACTCACTTAACCTCTCTGGACATTTGTTTCTTCATCTAAAACCGAGGATGATAACAACAGTATGTAGCTCATAGTCAAATTATAGGGACCAGTTCATTCATAAAGTTCATTCACAAAGTATCTGGAATAGTGCTGGACATGTAGTAAGCCCTAAATCTGAACTACTTTTATTACCTGACAACAATTAAGAAATCCAATACTCAAGCTAAAAGGGTCAGCTGGGTATCAAAAGTCACAAGTCAAGTAGATGACTAGGGTAAGATTGATTGATTCCATTCTATCTCCAAAATCCAGCCCATTTCTGATTCAGTTGTGGGCCTGAACACAGGATGGACTTACACCAACTCCTTTAAGAAGGTGCCTTAAGATAGAGGTTAAAAATGTGGTGGACCATGAGGTCCATCGCTGTGGCTTTGGGTTAAGTTATGGCCTTCCTAAGCCTTGGTAGCCTCATCTGTAAGACGTAATTATTATTGTAGCTACTCATAAGGCTGTTATGAGGGTAAAACAGATCATATATAAAGGCTTAATATACTCTCTGCTCTAGTTAGTACTGAGTAAGTTCTACTAGAAGTGATGAGGCTGGCAGAGAAAACGACAGCAGGCTGTCTGAGTCACTGAAACTTAGGTCTATTTCCCCAGGCACAAACATTTTCCCAGCTCCTAGCGACTGCTAGGCAAAGATGCTAATAGCTAAGGCCAGTGAGTTCATGTGAAATAGTAACTACATTGATTCAGCGGCAGAAAAGGTAAGTCGAGAGAAGTCAGTAACTTACTCTACCTTTACCCTCTAAGTAAAAGTACCTGAAGTCACTAGCTTAACTCCATCTTCATTATTATTATTATTATTTTTTAATTTTACCAGTGGGCAAGTGTGCTCACCAGAGAGGAACAGGAAGAAAGCACTGCACAATGGGGTGTAGTCATTCTGCAATCCCTTTTCCTCCATTTAATTCTGTTATGATTTTGGGAACACACACAGACATGCCCAGCATGTTTTTTTAAGACTCCAGGACCAGCATTTGAACCATGCAGTTAGCCAAATGGGTATCTGGTTCCCTTAACCACCATGTCTTGGGACCAGCCCTCTATTAATTTTTTCAATGCTAGTTAACCTTAATGACTTTTTATCATCATATAAATAGCTTTGTCCTCTAATCCACACTGCCTATTCAATACCTTCGTTTTTAATCTGAATTCTGGCTTTTGAAATATATTCATTATAACTAAACTAAAATTTACTAAAGAATTTTGAAAGGTTTTATCTTTCTCATCTTCTTCAGTATGATGCTTTTTTTCTGTTTTGTAAAAAACCTGAATTGTCGTGATCAAGGTCCTGCACCAGGCTCCGTAAAGAATACCATGTCTCATTTTGTTTGAGACTGTGAAGATTTTCTGTCATGGAACTCCAGTGAATTTAGCTAAGACTTCATCCTAGTTATAAATAATGCTCCTGGTGTTGTTCATTTCCTTCTAAAAGTCAACCTTTTCAAAATATTTCAAGACTAATCTAGAAAAGAGAAAAATCATTTCAAAAATTATGAAAGCATACTAGACACACCTCTCTATTTGTCAACTCTATTTTAATGGCTAGCTCTCCATTTTGATGAGTTAAATCTTTCCCACTCATTAATATTTCATGGCACAAAATGTTTACCACAGGAATATTTATTTGAGAGCATGATTGCATTTATTAGAACACCTTTTTTCAGAATGGGTGTTCAGTAAATATTTGTTGGTGATTATAATTACCATTCATGACAACCATGACCTTTTTATAGTTCCTCTTTAGGATCACATTTCAGAAGTACCATTAAGCCACACTGACAAACTAAAAGCAGCTTTTTTCAACAAACTGAAACCAGCCAGTTCAAGAAATAATTCTTAATTTTTATGGAAAAAAAAACACATTTTGGGCTATCTTATTTTATTTTTTGCTAACCTAATAATTTAGCCACTATTGTTAATTTTCAAGAGCTAGGTTATCCTTCTTCGGGTTATTCTTCTTCTTCCCCTACATCCTGTTGGGAACTGGGGCATGTATACACATATGTCCACGGTGTTTTATATTTTCTTTTTTTAGAGAGATAATTTTTTGCTATAGGGCATTTGTGCTCACTGCAGAGACAGAGAAAGACAGAGAGACAGAAAGCAAGAAATCACCCATGGGGGTGGGGTGGGATGGCCAAGCCATAGTCCATTCTCCTCTATTCTTCTCTTGGGATTTGGGTATGTACACACGCACTGGCATGAGTTTCAAGCTGGCAGGTCCAGGACTTGAATCATGGCCGGCCATGTGGGAGTCCAGTGACATAGCCATTAAACCATCTACTGGTACCAACCCATGATTTTCAAGCAGTCGGAGCTGGGATCTAGTTAAGCTTGTGGGATCCAGCTTCCTTAACTCTTAGGCCACAGGACCAGCCCTGTAATCAAAAAAATTTACTGTTTCTTAACTTCCAGGCACTAACTCCAACTTGTTGAAATAAGGCAAAATTTTTAATTTACAGGGAAAAACTACAGACATTTAAGTTATTGTATTGAGTAATCTAATTAATTTATGCCCCCAAAAGAAAGTACTCAAAAGCTATTTTAACTCAACATGAAAGTCAGTGAGTACAAACTTGTGTTTATGAAAGAGAAATCTTTACGCTGAAAATAATTTTTGTTTTTATTTCAGCAAACATCTACTTGTTCATATATCAAAAAAGAAAATTAGCTTTTTAAAATATATATGATCAGTTATTTAATTAGGTTCTTGGCAAAAAATTTAGAACACCAATTTGTGAGGATAAACTCCATCTGTAAGGGCAAACACAGATCGCAGGTATCCCTGGAGCTGAGGAACAGCTTTGATTTTTGGTAAAATTTGCAAGTCCACAGCTTTCTGATCAATCTTACGCTGCTCTGAAATCTCGTATTTTTCCTTCTCTGTGTCAAAGATCTCACTTTCCTGGTGTCTGGGCTTCTGCAGTTTCTTTTTCTTGAAATAAGCATTGGTAAGGTGCTTTGGTAGCTTTACTTTGCTATTATCAATTTTGGCGGAGTTGGCAATGACAAATTTCTCGTGTGTTCTACGCAGTGGAACTCGATCGAGAACCAGCGGTCCAGTTACAAGTAGCAAGCCACTGCTCAGCTGCTTCAGGAAAACTACTCTCTTGCCTCTGTGGCGTCCAGTGAGGATGATCAGATGGTCCCAGGAGTGATGCTGGCTCGCAGCTTTCTCACAAGCTGACTGAAGGGTTTTTTTTTTTTTGCCGTGGTTCAACAGCTTTTGAGGCACATCTTCAGTAGGATAATACCTAGGCATTTTGCACAGTTTAACCACCCGGGGAACCACTATTCTTGTCTCCACCAATTGGTTTTGTGACAGTCGCAAGAACCTTCTCTTTTTTCTTTTCGATCCTGGATTTAGTGGCCGAGTATTTCCTCTTGTACATGGCCTTCCTGGAGTACATGGCAGACTGGGAGTATCTGCTGATGCCCCAGACTAGTTGGCTGCAATGGGGCTTCCCCGTCTTGGGCTTTTTAACCTTGCCACTGGCATCAGCCTTCTTGGCTTCAGGTTTCTTCCCCTTAGTATCCTGCTCTGCAGCTTTTTCACCTGCCATCTGGTATAGTGGGAAAGAGCTAGGTTTTTATTTTTAATGCAAAACTAGAAAACTTAACATGTATCTTGTAGACTTTCTGGAGTAATTACTCGTATATTTTTTTCCATTAATTTGATAATTTACAGAATATTAATAAAGAAAATTCACTTTAGAACTAATGTAGTCATGTCCTAGAAACCCATTTATCCCTGTCTTTCATAATCTTCAGAAATATATGTCTGGAGAAATTTAGGGAGTTATAAGAATGCCAGACCTTCTATCCAGACCCAGGCTGATAAACTAGTGACTCCTTTATCTAATAAAATGCTGTCAACTTGAGAAATATGCAAGTTGACTTGACAAACGAAATGAGGTCACTAGTTGCATTTAAACTTTTACCAGTCTTTCCAATTTCAAGTATGAATAGTAAAATAAATTGAGAACTTACCAACTATTACATTTCAGATAATGATCTGAGTCCTCTAATAGAAACATGTTATCCTAAATCCATGCTACTGCTTCGGGCCTTATGTCATTAGGCACTTTCAGGGACTGAGTGCAAGCTGTAAATAAGTAGGGCAGAGGTAGGTAACTCCTAACATATGATACATATGCAGCCCAAGCAGCAGCTTTCAATGTTTCCTAGGCATCTTATCAAAATCAGTACTGGGCGGGGGGGTGGGGGGCGCCAGCAGGTGATGTGGTGGTAAAGGTCCTGGACTCCCACACAGCCAACTATGGTTTGACTCCTGGACCTAGAGGCTTAAAACTCATGCATGCATGTGTGTTCATCAACCCAGAAGAAAAGTATAGGAAAAGGAGTTGGGGTGTGGCCATACTCCCTGAGAGGTCATTTGACACTTTTCCTCTCACTATCTCTGTCTGGGGTGAGTGCAGGCACCCTAGGGCAAAAAAAAACTTAATAAATAAATAAATAAATAAATTTTTAAAAAAGCAGTACTGGGCAAGCAACATGCTCTAACTTTCTTCTCTAGAATTAAAAAAAAAAATAGAAATACTCTTATCAAGCATTGCAGACCTCACATGGAGTATAGAAAAAACTCTTTTAATAATAATTATCATTATTATAACAAAAAACAAATGTCATGCAGGTCTTCCTCTGTGCCTGTGCTTTACATGCAATAACTGTTTAAATGTTCACCAGAATCTATTTCAGTTATTGTCCTCATTTTTTTTTTTTTTTTGGAGAGGTTTTAGTCATAGGGTGTGTGCGCTCGCCAGAAAGAGAGACAGACAGAGAAATAGAAAGTTAGAAATTACCCCCCGGGGGGATAGTCACGCCACAATCCCTTCTCCTCCATTCTCCTCTCGGGATCTTGGGCACACTCGCACAAGCACATGGCCTGAGTTTAAGCTACTGGGTCCGGGACTCCAACTGCAGTTGACTACATGGGAGCTCAGCAACATAGCCATTATGCTAATTACTGGTCCCTTCTGTTCTCATTTTTAATATGATAAAAGCAAGGTTTAGGAGAGTTAAAAAGTTTGCTCTAGATTACCCAGCTGATGATTATTAGAGCTAGAATTCGAACCTGGGTCCTTGAATACTAGAGCTTGTACTTTGCATGTGTGTGTGAGTATGTATACATACGTATGTGTTTGTAAGCATGTAGTGGTTTGTCAGACAGGGCCTTGCCATATTATACTCCTGCCTCAGCCTCCCTGGGTCTACAGAAATGTGCCACCTCACCAACCTTTTTAAGGTAGGCCAGGAATTGAACCCAGATCTGTGATGTGGCCTTAGCTTCCTGAGCAGCAGCTTGAGCACATGATGCTACTGCTGGGCATAAAGCTCATAATTTTAGCTTGTTTTTAACAATCAAGGAAGCACAGTACTGACTATCAACAAAAACAGTGTCTTATCTTAATTTGAATAATCTAGTCATTTTTTTTCTATAAAAAGAAAACTGCATCATATAATAGGGGAGACAAATGACTATGTTATGCATAAATATATTATATCCTAGTGGTATTTTAGTTTAGGTATTTATTTGGTAATAGGACACTCAGGAGATGTTCTGAGATCTGAGGTTTGATTGCCACCTTTGTCAATTAGTATCTTTGTGATAATGGGGCAGGTTTCTGTTAGTTTGTTTGGTTATTAACTTCATTGAACATCTGATTTTCTATGTGTAAGTGACCATAATAATGCTTACTACAGAGAAATTTTATAGGAACTAAATGAGATAATGTTTATAATATGCTATGTCAGCAACTAGTAATGGTTTAATAAATGCTTGTAAATAATTAAAAAATTGTACATTAAAACTTAGTATTCATTTGAAAAGGCAACCTTAATGTCCATGAGCTCTCAAAGAGCAAGAAGAAAGATACCCCTACGAAGATTCAGCCTGATGTAGTCCAGGATTCAAACTAACGTCACTGTATCTAATTATATAATTTCCAGCAGGGAAATAAAACACTGAACACCTTAGTGGAGTCTTCTTAGTTGTTTGTGTGTGTGTGTGTGTGTGTGTGTGTGTGTGTTTGTTTTTGTTTTGTTTTGTTTTTTGTTTTTTGTTTTTCCAATTTACCAGAGAGGGTGTGCACTTGCCAGAGAAAGAGGGAGAGTAAGAAGTCACCTCTCCCCCGCCCCCGCCCATTCCCTGACACCGCGCAATCTTTTCTCCTTTGCTTCTCTCCTCCTTTCAGGATTTGGGCACACATGCACATGTGCCTCACATGTTTTTTGAACCACATGGTCAGCCATGTGGGATTCAGTCACCTTAACCACCAGACCACGAGCTGGTCAGATATTAGCTTTCAAATAACTCCTCTAAATAACTTGCCTTTTTTCCTGTAAACCCTGAGAAGATCTATTTTTTGAAATTTTATATTCTATTGATGCAGATGATAGCTATCTCAGACTCAGTGCACCTTTTGGCACATACCCTCAGAAATGTCAGAAAGTGTGTCACCGACAGTGCAGCTGTTGGCTCGGTTATTATTGTCTGTATTTTCTTTGCTTCCCCGATGCACGAAAGTGAGAGCCACACAATCGCCCAGGGAAGTCAGGCTCGGATGTGGGAAGGCTGTAGAATCGATTTCAGGGTCAGACAGTTCTGTTTGATTTTTCACAATCTAGAGATCAGATTCATGTCAAACTGCATGAAGAGCTCTTTCTAGATTTACACAAGGGTGAGAGAAAGAGTGACTGCCCATACTTGCTCAAGTTGACTTTCTTGAGACAAGAGATGTATTTTTCTAACAGTGATGCCAAAGCTTCTTTCAGTATCATAGGAAAGCATAGCTGCCACTGGCTTCAGGGCTGACAAGCAAGCCCAGAGATTCTCTTTTTCCAGCTGAGCTCATTTCCAGATAAAGAATTACTCATCTGGGAGCAGGAAGGTGGCAATTGTATAGCTACCAATATGGTAGCTTCGTGCAGCTATTGAGCACTCGAAATGAGGCTAGTTCACTTGAGATGTGCTAGAAGTGCAAAATATACACCAGATTTCAAAGACTTTGTACGAAAAATAGAATTTAATGTAATGTGAGATTTCCTAGGACTCACCATCTGTGGTTTACTAGCATTTACAGTGCATATTTTAAACTATGATATGATTGGGCTCCCCAGAGCCTAAAAAAAGAAGTTATTTCACCAGTGTTATACATAATAATAGATACAGTTAACATGTATAATAGTCAAGATATGCTTCCTATGTGCCAAGCACTGTGCATAACATATTGCATTCATTATCTCATTTAATCTTGCTGCATGAAAAAGTGACACTATTAAATCCATTTTACAGATGAGCTAACTGAGCCTTGGGAAATTTAAAGAACTTGTTTAAGATTATAGCTGAATCCTGGTATGTACAAAGTTCTGTTTGACTTCAAAGACCATACGAATAGACACTTATTTCATTGTCATCCCAATGAATCATTTATAGATAAACAACAAATTGCATCATATATACAAAAAATTAAGCAAAAATGGTTTTTAAATGCCTTTAAATCTCTGTGGAGTTAAAGAATATCTTCTTCCAGATAATAACTCCCTCTGAAGCATTTGATCTTATCTGATTCCCAGAAAATGTACTCAAGTTGCAAACAAACTGAAGTGTTTTCTTCTCTCACTGAATAGAATCAACTTGGGTCAAACTGTACCGGCAGCTACTTAGAATCCAATTATACATGATTTATTGTTAAATCACTTATGCCAATAACTTAACCTGTTAGGAGAAAAGATTAACTCCCAAGTATTTAAAGATAGAATACAGAGTTATAAAATACACTTTACTTTTTATTGTATTTCTAAAGCTATCTGCATTTTCTTACTGGAGGAACAACTTTTCTTTTTCAAGTTGGCAAAATATGCAAAGCCATGGTTATTTGAATACTTATTTCATTTTATGAGAAGGCCGTGATTAGGCAAATAGTCAACAAATAGTAGACAGATGCTGGGAGATAAATTCCAGAGTGATACTTGAACTTCATCCTCAGTTCTAAGTTTTTTTCTGAAACATTGGGTATTGAAAACAGAGCAAAGAATCCCCTTTCCGCGGACCAGTTTTGAGTCCCAAACTGTGGCATTACATTGACAGTAATCCACATGAAGCAGGAAGGAAGGAATAATAAGCAAAAACAGAAAACAAAAGCCATTACAAACCCAGCAATAGTACGAAGCAGGCAAGAAATTGTTAACGAGGTCAAAGAATTATGTCCTCAGTTCCTTTCTTCTGAGGATTATATACAATAGTTCAAATATGTCATTTCATTTATCTGTACACTCTTT
>NW_006207309.1:1622552-1625253 GCF_000334495.1 Tupaia belangeri chinensis | reverse complement strand
AGGGATGGAGTATGGTAGTATTTTCCATTCAGCAAGAGATGATATGGAAGCAGAAATGAGTGCACTAACTTGGCTCGAGTCCGCGGACGGGTTTGTAATAGCCATTCAAAGCATTCGGAAACCGAGTGAATGCTGAGCTCTCTAGGAAGTTTTCAAGGAAGAGAATTCAGAATTCACAGCAATTTGGTACAAACCAATTTTAAGTCTGTATATTTTAACAGGATTGTCACAAATTTCCATGGTGCATGCATATAAAAAGACACGGCAAGTGTGAGGCTTTAGTTAGCCAGCAGTTTTGCATGAAGTGTTATTACAGAAATTATTTCACTGCAATGGGAAACATCCTGACTCAGACAAAAGTGAAAGCAAATCAACAATGTAGGACTCTGTCAACCAAATGAACAGAAGAAACTTCCACTTAAATTCTAAGCAATTTGTCAAGATGATCTCTGATTTAAAATATGTCAAACTAAGCACAATGGATGAACTTTTACAGAATCTTCAAGGAAGTTAGCTTATTTAAACATAACGTACTCAGGTGTTGTTCCCCTCAGCCAATTTTCCAAAGAAAACTTTTTTAAACAAATTTTTTAGAATTTTTTTTTAGTTTTTGCTATAGAGTATGTGTGCTTGCCAGAGACAGAGAGAAAATGAGAAATCACTCCCTAGGGGGTATGATGATGCTACAATCCCTTCTCCATTCTCCTCTTAGGGTCTTGGGCATATATGCACACAATCCTGGCATGATTTTCAAGCCACTGGGTCTGGGACTTGAACTATGGAATCAGCAATGTGGGATCCAGTGCCTTAACTGCCACACTACCTTCTGCCTTCAAAGGAAACTTTTAATAAAAGAATCTTTATACCACCTCATCTCATGCCATGATTCTTTTCTCTTTTTAAAAATCATGCCAGGGCCACATATGCACACCAGAGAGAGAAAGAGAGAGAGAAGAAAGACAAACAAAAAGAGAGAGAGAGAGAGCACTCCATGCACCTGGAGTGTAAGCCACCAGGGCCTTATTTGAAACATGGTCAGGATGTGGACTTCCTCTGTGCAGTGCTTAGCTGCATTGATTGCCATTACCGTAAACTAATTTTTTAAAGTTCATTTATTTCATGAGAGGGAAGGAGAAAAAGAGAGAAATACAAGCACCCTCAAAAGGGTCTCAGCTGTTGATATCCCCGACAGCCTCTCAGCCAGCCAAGATGAGCGGCACACACATGCCTCCAGTGTGTGCACACCAACCCAGAAAATGACCTCCTTCTTCCACATGGCCTCCAGCATTCTAGAGCACAGCACAGCTGTGGTGCCACTATGCTTGGGACTACCCTGAACTCATTTCAATTGTTAGTTATTCTTAAATAATCTTAAAAACACATCCATATTGAAAAAAAAAAAAAAAGGAGAACTTACGACGTAATACTAGCCATTACCAACTGAGTCCTCAGAAACGGTATGCCAGTGTGCTAAATGTTTTACATGCACCATCTCATTTATGGTTCACGATAACCTATCTAAGTAGGCACATTCTCATTTTATATACGAAGAAGAGTAAAATGCTTACCACATCTTATTGAATACTATCTCTAGAAAGTTAGACTGAAAGAGGATCTTGACTACCAGGACAAGAGATGTAAATTTCTATATTTTTACTCATCTAATAGATATCTACTGAATGCCCAGGATGCCATAGTCTCTGAACAAAAGACTGAGGATACATCAGTAAGTACAGTGTGAAGCCTATCACTGAAGAGTTCTCAGTCTAACAGAGAACATGCCCAGATAAACACACCATTGCCAACTTTCATATTAAATAAGCCATAATACAAAGCATGTGTGAATACCACAGCACAGAGAAGCAAGGGGTTAACTCAGAGGAGATTTTGCAGAGGAAGTGTAGGTGGGCTTGTGAGTGATGAGGCAAGAGAAAGAAAAAGAATGGCAGGTACAAAGGCTCACAACACAAGAGGACCTGCTTCTTTCCATCAGGCATGCTAGAGGGACAGGAGGGTCAGGTCACAAAGACCCTAACGTAACCTGGCTAAAGAATCAAGACTCTATTCTGTATAAACTAAGAGACGCTGAGGAATTGTCAGGTCATGGAACCATGATGAAGAGCATGGTGAGAGGGGCAGAAGCCAGGTTAGCCTCTTTGAGCTTCCCTCTTTGAGGTTCCTTATCTGTGAACCCTGTCCTGTACTGGCCTCCTCATTACTGGCCTTTGTAACTCCTACTCCTTCTCTTAGTTGCTGTTTTCTCTTTCAGTTAGTTAACGTGTCACCGTTCACTCTGTTTAGACTTGCTAAGCTTATTTAATGTCACACACATTGAAAGGCAAGGTTGTCTGTGGATATGGTTAGAGGAATGAAATGACCTCCTGCCATTCCATCAAAAATTTGAGATTACTCATTTATTTTTCTAAATGTAGGTACTTGTGATTTTGTTTTATATTTTCTCTCTTAAATGCAAATTCTCTTTAGTCACATATAACTCTTAATGGCTTTCCAAATATTTGCAATGTGTAGGTCGTAACAAGAGAAAGAGCTCTTGTGAAAATTAACATACACATATACCTCACATACATTTTTTTAAAAAATCCAGCAATAGCTGGGTATACAGTTGGTGATTAGAAAATAAATTAAATCTGAATATAAAATCTAATTGTCTAGTAGAAGTTCTATCCTGGCAATACTTGCA
>NW_006207309.1:1619297-1622376 GCF_000334495.1 Tupaia belangeri chinensis | reverse complement strand
AATTATCTTTCTGGAGGCAAAGAGACCTTTCCACATCTATTAAATTATATCTAGCCACAGACACCTACAAACTAACCCTAACTGTGGAGATCATCAGCTCCTTCCACCTGGTGCTGAAGATTGTATGTGGGAAGATTTCTTGGCTATTAGATAAAGCCAGGACTGCATTTTATGTATCCAGCGTAAAAGATGTTTAACTACCCACTCATTTCTGTCCAACATCCTAAGCCTCATACAAAATAAAAAAGTCATGTCATACATTGGTGATTGCTACTTAAAAGATTTCTATATAGTTGCAAAAGGGAATTTTAAAATGTAGTAATATTTGAATCCAGAGGGTCTTAAATCCTAAGGCATCACAGTAACAATACTATTATCACAAGTCATTTTTGTCTAACTTTGTCTTTAGAGAGAACAAAACCTTCCTAATACAAACTAAGAACTCTTCATTCTATAAAGTAATAAAACCACATATTTGTCAGCTTTAAGAATATAAAATATTATACAGTTTTCATTGGTTTCACCATAATTATTTCTCTACATTTTTGTTTAGCCAATCAAATAATAGGTCATAAATTAGCTCTCAGACTCGCTGAACGTATATTAACCAAAGGGGGTTTGAATAAAGTTCTTAAAGATAATGTTTTAGATCTTCTTCTGTGCCTTTAAAATGTGGTAGACTCAAAGTTCACTGAAAATACAGACAGGCTATTACTATTCCATTCCTCTGTTAGGCAAAATCTAAGAGCCCCGTGAATGTTACCAGTTAGTATTTTCATTGATTCTCTGGCGATTGACCTTATCTATCTCTGACATGAGAGAAAACCCCAATTATAGCAGATTTTGGGAGAAATATCAAATTAAATGGGATTGAACAGGTTACCAAACCCTGAAGAAACAGATAGGTGAAGACTAATTACATAGGACCTTCTCATCTCTACAGATAATTTTATCACTCCTCCCTCTTGACTAAATGCTCATCTTTATCCAATTGCATAGCTTTTGCTCAAATCTCTGTGCTTAACTACTCTGATATTTAATCCCTCCTAATATCACATATCACATGTTGCAAAACTTGCAACACAATAGAACTAGCATTGAAATTGACCCATGATTGGCCCAGCTACTGGGGCACAGGGGCAGTACAGTCCTCTGCACGGCTGGAAGCCATAGTAGCAGAGCATAAGTTTGGATCCCTGGGTCAGTCTGAAAATATGTCCAGCATGAATGCCCAAGATCCTAAGATCTTGAAGAGCTAGAGGGTTTTGGGAAGGGATTGTGACATGGCAAGACCCTGTCAGAGTGCTTCCTCTCTCTCACTCCTTTCTTTCTCTCATGCATGTACACATAATATCATTAAAAAATATATAGTAGATGAGATCAGCAGATGGCATAGCGGTTATATCGCAGAACTCCCACTTGGCTAACCACAATTCGAGTCCCAGGCCAGAGGCTTGAAAATCATGCTGGGTACTTGTGTGTATGTGCCCAAGATCCCGGGAGGAGAATGGAGAAGGGACTGCAGCATAGCCATCACCCTTGGAGGGTGATTTCTGACTTTCTCCTCTTACTATGTCTGTCTGTCTGTCTGTCTGTCTGTCTCTCTGATGAGTGCATGGGCCCTAAGACAGAAGCCTCTCAAAGAGAGAGAGAGAGAGAGAGAGAGAGAGAGAGAGAGAGAGAGAGAGAGAGAGATTGATTTAGTACTCAATATTACATTTCCCATCTTGCTGGCTTTATGATCTTGGGCAAATTACTTTAGATAATCCAACCTCTATTTGCTTCTGATGTACTATAAAATTAAATGAGGTGGTCAGTGCCTACACCAAGTTCAAAACACAGTAAGACTCAATATATAGACTCTTCCACCTATGAAGTTTCAATTTAGGGAACAAGATGTCCCACCTTCCCACAAAGATACTGTGGTCACATCTTCCCTTATTTAAAGTCTCTTCATTCATCTGTTACCTTTGAAATCAACTAGTTCAAAGCACAATTTATTTTATCACAACAAACAACACTTGTCATATTTGCTTATGTGCTCCCATATATCCAGCATAACCAATCACTTCTTCCATGAGCAATTATAAAACGCATGCATTTATATTCCAAAGTCAAGACCATTACATTTTACAATATACTATAATCGTGACCTGTTAGCAGATCAGGGATAACCTATTTTGTCTCTTGCTAAGAAATATAAAGGAATAAGTCACTCATTTTGTCCAATTATAAAAATTTCTTTTATTTGGACAGTATTTTGAAAGGATATGTCAGAATATTAAGGTCTAAATACACATTTATCCCAATTGCTTTGAATAGGAGTATGCAAAATCTCATCATGAACTTTGTTCCACACTGTTACCTAGTTTAAAAACCATACTCCAGACAAGTTAATATTTACTTCTTTGACTTTTCCAATCACTACAGCTCTAATATTTTAGAAAAAAAAATGGCCTGAGTAGACACCAACTCAAGGCCACCAGTGTGAGACCAAAGTGGAATATGGTCTGAATTGTTGAACTTGATGAGAGTCTGCAGGCTTCTCTCACAGTGAAAAATTAAAGGGTCATTTCCAGCTCGGACAGTGTGAGGCTAATGAAAATTCTGAGAAGTCTACAAATTCATTCTCCACAGGAAAAACCAAAGGGCAGCTCAGAAATACAGCCACACCCTTCATTTCTATGATTGTTTCTCTTGAGTGAATGCTTACTACCATGGTGAATATTCAGAACTCTTTTTTTCAGTTGTCAATAAATGCCTGAGCTCTAGAAACAATATGATATGAAGATGAAAACTAAGGAAAGACAGTTTAGTATTGTAATCTAAACAGCTTGCAAAAGAGTTGATCCGATGATGTGTATTTAATCATCCACATAATTGTTACTGTACTGCTTGCTAATTAGGTGTGAATGATAAGTGGCTCATGCAAATAAGCCTAGTGCAACTATTACCAATATAGAATTTTTTGGAAGACCTTACAATTTAAAATCTGTGTTCACATACATTATCCTATTCAATTAATTTTACTTTCCCTCTTTTCCTGACAACCCACGCATTTCCAGGGTCAGCTGGAGGG
>NW_006207309.1:1580436-1619266 GCF_000334495.1 Tupaia belangeri chinensis | reverse complement strand
ATGTAGTCAGATTAAAGAGGGACTCTGAGATTCTCAGGATCCTGAAGGAAGTACATGTTTTAATAAATACTGAGGGAGGCTTGAGAATTATACCCACCAGGGGTTAGTCTTGTTTCTACTGTCACTTTGCTCTGTGACCTGTGTACATTTTTTTTATTTTCTGAGTCAGAGTTTTCTCACCTGTAATAGATCAAAAAAGACCAGAATAGGCTAGCTTGGTGAAACAGTGGTAACATGTTGCTCAAGGGATGCCAGAGCCATGTGACAGGCCATGGTTCAGTTCCTCAGTTGACTGTAGCATGCCAAGTACCAATGCCAATACTCTTGGCTAGCTGGGAGGACTGGGGGAGATTGTGGCCTAGAACTCTATGGGGGGTACCTGTTTCTTTCTCTCTGTCTTTTATGAAAAAGTAAACAATATTTTTTAAAGAAATATCAGACTTCATTATACTTCTGATTGTAACCTTTACCAATTGCTGAAAGGACTGACAACCTGTAACTGGTCTATACATTGCATAAGTCAAAATAAAGAAACATTTGTTTTCTGTCCTTTCCATCTTAGTCTTTAACTTACAGGAACGTAATACTCTTTTCGTATACTAGAAGGTTCAAAGAAGTGGTTCTGATTCTTTCTGGTTCATGTGCTTGCAAAAGGAAGATGCAAACAAGAAGTACAATGAGGTCTAATATTTCTTGACCTAAGACATACTTGCCTTTTGAGAATCATCCACCAAAACAAAATGAAATGAGATAGAACCAAGTCCGGATAGAGAGCGAAATAGTGGAAGAGCAGAGCAGAGCTGTGTCATCTATAAACTCTTCCCTCTCTTGTAGAGCCACGCTTACCAGAGATGAAGGTCACAACCCCTGCTACTGAACATTACTTGAGACTTTTCTCAAGATTGCATAAGTGACAATTTAATCTAGATCAACAGTCATGTGGAAGAACGTTCTATATCATTCAGGAACAAGCCCACGAACACATAACCCACCTCAGTCACCAAACATACCCACACACGTTTGCATGCACATGCACACTCATACACACATAGTGACTTATTGGAAATTGTGCTTGTCTCTAAATATATTCCCTTATCACAGTAGAATAATGATATCAGCCCATGTCACAAGATTATGACAAAACTAAACTAATAAATATTATAATTATCAACTAGTATAAAAGTTGTTAGATAATATCACCCATAAATTAAACTTCACCATGTGGCCGTCAGATTAGCTGCACATTGAAAAACATGGCACTATGTCTCAATAAGGAATATGCTTTTTACAGTAAGAACAAATTTGTGCACTCCATTATTTGGGTGCTGAAAACAGTCAATTGTGAAGGCTAATTCATCAGATATAAGTCTGTAAACAAGATAAGCTACACATTTATACATATACACACAGCCATATGCATTTCTCTCAACTTTGTTCAATGTTTACATTTTTCTTTAGTCACAATTTTAACATAGCTCTTCAGATAACTTCAGAACCAGCTGTTTCTATTATCCTTTCTCACCCACCCTCTGCATCATTTGGGGTAAAATTTTATATCTCATCTCAAAGTGTATGCTAATCAGATTGACAGTCTTCATAAAATGATCATTCCTACCCACTAGAACTTTTGTGCCATGCTGACACTGACCTGTGGGCTGGCTGCCTATCAATTCTGAGGCTATTTGTTCTATGTACTTTTTTTTAGAGAGAGAAATTTTTGCTATATGGCACATGTGCTCCCTGGAAAGAGAGAGAGAGAGACAGAAAGTGAGAAATCATCCCCACTCTGGAGGATGTCCATAGCTCAAACCCTTCTCCTCTATTGTCCTCTCGGGATTTTGGGTATGCATGTACACATGCCCAGCATGATGTTTTTTTGTTTTTGTTTTTGTTTTCTTTTGAGAGGTTTTCGCTATAGGGCGTGTGCACTCGCCAGACTGACAGAGAGAGACAGAGAGACAGAAAGCGAGAAATCACTCCCCAGGGGGGATGGTCACGCTGCAATCCCTTCTCCTCCATTCTTCTCTCGGGATTCTGGGCACGCATGCACACGCGCCCGGCATGAGTTTTAAGCCACTGGGTCTGGGACGCGAACCACGGTCGACTACGTGGGAGTCCAGTGACATAGCCATTACGCTAACTGCTGGTTCCCATGCCCAGCATGAAGTTTAAGCTGCTGTATTCAGAACTTGAACTTCGGTCGACTCCGTGAGAATCCAGTGACATAACCATTAAACCATCTGCTGTTCTCCTCTGGAGCTATTTGGGTTTACCTTAGTTGACATAGTACCCACCCTGCCCCCCATAATTGTTAACTGTAGTTCTTTCATAAAATAATGTTTAGTGAGCATTTTGTATTATTCATCTCATGGCTATCTTCCCATAGATCATTGATGGCAATGAATGACAATATGTCAAGAACGATAAGGGAATACTTACCAGAGGCCCTCAGTACAGAAGGGCAGACCCACTCAAGTCCATGCAAAGAGACATAGAAGTATCAAGAAGGCCAATAGGCATGGAGCTTCATCCAGGCCCTCCTTTCTAGAGGATGGTTAATGTTTGAGGGAACCTCTGTTTATGGAGGAACCCGTGTGTTTATGCTACAGGCAGATGTTCATCGTCTCCTTGTCTAGTGACATGGAGAACAACAGCAGGGCACTACGACAGTGAAATCAAAAGATAAAGAAAATTTGGCTGTTGGAATGTAAATGATGCAATGCCACTGATTCCTAAAACTCCCACAGATATAGCCATTCACTCTTATCCATGGAGATCCAAAGTCAGTTAAGATCCTCAAACTCCAAACACCTATGCCTTTCTCCAAGTGGGTGAGTGAATACTTCCTTGCTTGTTAACATAAATGCTAAGCAACTGCCAATGTCTCCAAGACAATTCCGTAAGTAATACATGATGAGGGATATGAAGGCACAGTTACAATGAACACAAGCCATTTAAGTGTTAATGAACATATGAACATGAGACCTTAATTAGCAAATACTTCTTGAGAATACATTATACTGACAAATACAAAGATGGATATGGGGAAAATTCTGGTCTCTAGAAGTTTATACCTGAGCAAAAACAATCAGCATTGTACCTGAGTAATATACACCAAGACAATATGAGACAAACACCTTATAAGAGTACAAAATACAACTGATAGTTAACATACTACAGGAAAAAGGGCTGGATGAAACTCCATGCCTACTGGCCTTCCAGATACCCTTTAGGTCCCTTTGCAACAACTTGAGTGGGTATACTCTTCCGTATTGAAGAAAAGGAATAAGGAAGGCCTCATGAAGAAGATGCATTTTGAACTTGACCTTAAGAAATGATTCACATGTGTAAACATGCTGCATATTGCCCCTCATTCTCCTTTTCTGTACCCATATTGACCTTTTTTCAGATTCATCTACTTCTGGTCTGAGGTCTTCCTCTTCCTTTCTTCTTCCTCACCTAAGTCTAACTTAACATCAACACTATTTCTCCGGGAAGCTTCTGTGACTCAAGAACTACAATAATGGACACTCTGCTAGGCTAGCAATTGGCACCAATCTTTCCAAGCACCAATCATTATTTATATTTTACATTTAGATGACATTTTTCCAATTAAGACTTGCCTCTGCCTCTAGTCTACAAGTTCTATGAGGAGGAACATTGTCTCATTTGTTCAATGCTGTATTCTTACATCTGGCTCTCGGCGCACACAGGAAGCCCTCAGACTTGGTTGGGTGTCTAAGTAACTGGCATGAGAAAAGCATACAGATAAGAAGAAACACTGAAGTTGGAGAGGAAACAGTTCCATTTTGTAGCTAAACAGTAAAGATAAGAGAAGCAGCAAAGAGAATTCAACCAAGTACAAGGGGCTATATCATTAAATGTAAACTCTAATTCATCCTTCTGTGAAGTCTTTCTGAGTCTTACCAGTCAGTGCAGATCACTCCTGCTAAGCACTTTCTACTCTGCTATGGAACAATTCATGTTTACTTTTACCATTTAAATGATGTAAAGATAGAAAAACATATTTATATTTATATTCCCCACAGCTCAGAGCCCAATGTTCATTGTAGATTTTATTGTGACTGTTGTTAGTGTAAGAGGGCACATGTGTTCACCAGAGAAAGAGAGGAGGAGGGATAAAGCACCTCCCTCTGCCCCCCACCTCTCATGGGCATGGCTACATCACAATCCCTTCTCTTTTATGTCTCCATGCTGTAGGGAGTTGGGGTCCATAAGCACATGCACTCAGCATGTCATAGTAGGTTCTTTTTTAAAAAATGAATATCGGACCAGCAGTTAGCGTAATGGCTATGTCACTGGACTCCCATGTAGTCGACCGAGGTTCGCGTCCTGGACCCGGTGGCTTAAAACTCACGCTGGGCACGTGTGCGTGTGTGCCCAAGATCCCGAGAGGAGAATGGAGAAGAGGGGATTGTGGCATGGTCATCCCCCCTGGGGGGTGATTTCTCGCTCTCTGTCTCTCTGTCTCTCTCTGTCTGTCTGGGGAGCGCACACGCCCTGTAGCAAAATCCTCTCCAAAAAAAAAAAGAATATCAAATTGACTTTGTTCAGTAGGACATGAAGATATTTAAGCAGGCACAAACTGGGTTCTAAGTGGTACTGTGGGAAAATTAACACAGTAAGAATTGGGATTGGGAGCTATTTATGCTGGTCACTAAACTGTTGCTTCTCAGCTATAAACCTATACTTATGTCTTCTGTTTTCTGATGCTGACCCTGTGACAAACAAAACTACATTTCTTCTTGGTCTGTTTGCATCTGCCAAAGAAAGCCCTCCGGGAGACTGGGAAGCAGGAGGAGGGAGAAAGAATGTATTCCTTCCCGCTAGCCTGTCTGACATTTCTGACTTGCATGGCCCAAGCAATAAAACTTCACCCTGGGCAGTGGCAGTTGGTTCTACTTCCAGCTTTTTCCTACACTCACTGAGCAAGCCTCATCATAACCCCAGCACCAGTTATAGCTGGTGGAGCCCCTCCCTTACGGATCTCAGCTATGTACCTGCAGAAGCCAGCCAGCATCCTTTCCTCTGAAGGCTGAGTCCCAGCTCGGTAAGCTCCCTCCTCTGAACTTCTGAGTTCTAAAAACTTCACTTTTCCATTTAAATTTACCCAGTTCTAACTGTGTAATTGCTTCTGGCAGTTATTAGCTCGGTGTTAGTCCAGTGTTCTTTTTTCTAGCACACCTCTCTCCTGTTTAAACGATTCCTATGTTAAATCATCTCTTCTAAAATGACTTGCAATGCCTAGTTTCCTGGCCATATGTTGACTGATACAGTATTAAAGGTTAGGAGATGCATTAGGAGCCTAATACAATGGTAGTTTATAATTCAGAAGATAAGAGTAAGAATTAAAAGAAATTAATCATAAAGTTAGCTAACACTTACTGAACAATAGGCCCAGGTGATTTGTATGAAATATACAATCTAATCATTGTAATCTATCAATAAAGTGGGTAGTATCAGTAGGCCAATTTATATACAAGAAAACAAAAGCTTGAAGAAATGAAAGAACTTGCACAGAGCACAAGAGAGTAAATTTTGAAATGGAGCTAGAGACCTGCTACTACCAGAACAACATCAATGTTTTAAGCACCTCTGCACGTAGTTCTCTGGCTCATTCTTCCTGTCGCCATTATTACTCATGGAAATAGAAAGCCATTTATAAAATGTAATGCAACAAAGATAAACACTGGTGCAGAAACACAAGGAAGAGAAATTTCTTTCATCAAGGGAGATGTAGAAAATCTCCATGGATAAGTTAGCACATAAATATTTAATATACCCTAGGTACTTGAATTTCCGATTGTTAATTGTTTTCATTTTCTTACTTGTATTTCAAATTACTTTCTTCAGATTTAAAAGGGAAAAAAACTAAAAGGTGCATTACAACAGATATAATCTACACTTGTATTTACAGTATGCCTTAATTTTGACAACTAAAAATCTATTGGAATGAAGTGAGACAAATACTTTCTTTTTTTACTGAATCTCTTTTTCCTTGAGGCTCTATTAATATGCTCTTAATACACAGAAAATCAAAGTTCTTAAAAATTATTTAGAGAACCTCAAAAGTGTAACATATTTTTATAAAAATTGGCAAATATAAATTCCATATAACATACTATAGTCTCTAGTGTTTTATATCCACAGGTTTCTACAAATTTAAATAAGTTATGTAAACCTAGAGACGAGAAGCTCAAATGTACACATGAACTTGAGGAAAATGTCAGATACATGTGAAATGATTAAGCACTAGTTTGCTAAAAAAGAATGGCACATTGCCTTCCCCACTTTTTTTTTTCCTTTGGAGAGGTTTTTGCTACAGGGCGTGTGTACTTGCCAGCGAGAGAAAGACAGAGAGACAGAAAGTAAGAAATTACCACCCAGGGGGGATGGCCATGCCGCAATCCCTTCTCCTCCATTCTCCTCTTGGGATCTTGGGAATGCACACACATGCGCCTGGCATGAGTTTTAAGCCACTGGATCCGGGACTCGAACTGCAGTCGACTACATGGGAGTCCAGCAACATAGCCATTATGTTAACTGCTGGTCCCGCCTTCCCCACTTTTAACCACCATTACCAGAAATATGGGAAAGAGAGTCAATAAAATGTGGTTTGCAGGGATCAGCAGTTAGCGTAATGGCTATGTCAGTGGAATCCCATGTAGTTGACCATGGTTCGAGTCCCAGACCCGGTGGCTTAACCTCATGTCAGCTGTGTGTGCATGCGTGCACAAGATCCTGAGAGGAGAATGGAGGAGAAGGGATTGTGGTGTGGCCATCCCCCCTGCGGGGTGATTTCTCGCTTTCTGTCTCTCTGTCTCTCTCTGTCTCTCTGGCGAGCACACGCACCCTATAGTAAAAACCTCTCAAAAAAAAAAAAAGAAAAAGAAAAAGAAAAAAAAGTGGTTTGAAGCACTCCAAAGTAGATAAGCTTAGTGTCAAATCCTGGTTTCATCACCTATTGCATTACCATAGGCAAGTTCCTTGACCCCCATAGTCTGAGCTTCTTTTTCTACAAAATGAGGGTGATACTACTTTCCCATGTTCAAAACCTGAGCACTATCCCTGGAGCAAGATAAGTACTTGACAAATATTAACTCCCATTTTACATGAAAAACATAGTCTAAAGATTTGTGTGTGTGTGTGTGTGTATGCATATTACCTATATATCATACATAATTATATTAGCGATGTGCATTAAACTGCTATCATTATTATTAGAAAGTATCAAATCCTTATAGAAACTACAAGTGTGTTTATAGTTCCCTGTTTTACAGAGGAAGTAACTGATTTGCAGAATCCTAGGAGAAACAGCCTGAATCCCTTTTTCATACTTCTGAAATGCAACTGGTGGAGGATGGTGGTGTAGACAGAAGATTCCATGGCCTCAGACCAGTTCATCTCACCTTTCTAAGTTGGAGTGTCTTTTCTCTCACTTTCTAAGTTGGAGTTTCAGATACTGTCAATTTTCTTGAAAGATTATAACATAACACAACATTTGGCAATGTATAGGAATGAACTCTGCAAAATACTTTTAGCTCCTTTCATAACTTCTGTTCATCCTATTTTCAGTGAGATCAGTTGGTCACCAGTCCTGTCTCCCCAGAGAAGAATGAAGCTAATCCTTCTTTAACAGACATGGTGTATGGAGAGTTAAACACAAGCATCTTTCCTGTATTAGTGAATTTACAAATCCAGACATTGGAAATGTACCCAAAGCAGGGACAATCTATTGGCAACTCTCATGGAAAAAGAATTTCAGAATGGGAATGTCTGCTTTGTATCAGTTGCAGAATACGCCTATCTATGAAGACTCTAGTTACTACACAGGGGAGCAACCCAGGCCATGTTGGGTAAGAGCCTGGCTTTGTATGGGAAGTTGGAAACAGGGCAATGCATTACATTTTCCAATAGGTAATTCTTAGAATTCTGGTGCTATGCAGCTTGCCCTCATCTGATGATGAAAATGAAATTTCAGAAAGAAGCCCAAAATGACCTATAAAATTTGGGTCGAATGGCATAGTTTCTTCTCTGACCTCATTCAGTGTAGTACAGTGAAAAGAGAGTAGACTGACTCAGAACAACCTCGCTTGCAATCTAGGTTCTATGAGTTACTGCGTGGCCTCAAGTAAGTCACTATGTCACCCTTGCCTTAGTTAGCATTGTCATCAGCAAAGTAAGGGTCGTGATATCTACTACCTACAGTTATCATGGGAATTAATTACACATTCTGTAAGGAACATAGCATGCTTTGTTCGGGCACAGTTGTCTCCATTGTAGACAGCCTTCAAGAGGCATCCCGTGTCACCTGCATAACATCTATATTAATATGGAAGCTTCGAATAGCCAGTCATAATGACTCAAAAGTAACTGCACACTCTGTGATACTGAGGCCATATGTGAATGTCCTGGGTCCGTGTCTCAAAGTTTCCCTATGCACACTAGGCTTGTTCCATGTTATGATACTGGCTGGCTGAGGCTGAGGGTGGATCGTGACATGAGGGACCTGTTGGGAGTGACTATCATCTCCCTCTCTCTCTCTCTCAGAAGAAATACATGAATTAACTTTAAAAAATAGCCACACAGAAAATGAACATATTCAACCTCTTGTTCCTCTGTGGTGTTTGATAGAGTTACTCCAATGACATCAGCTCCTTCATATCAGAAACATGATACTAACTCACAATATTTGTGCTTGGCATATCAAATTCTCTAAGAAAATGGCATTTTTACCTAGAAAAACATAATCAAATGTAAAATGTTAGGCCTTGCAGGGTCAAAGCAGTGACCATCTATCTGAAGCTGGAGTAGAAAGAGAGCCCTTTTCTGATGTGTACATGGATGTGAGGAGCACGCTGAAATCAATCTAGTCTCCTTAGCGCATGGCTTACTTATATAGAACCTTCTACTCACACTACCCTTGGGGCCACCGGAAGGCTTCCTCAAGGTGACTAGGTCTTAAGGTTATAAACATTTTACATTTTCCTGGGAAAAGTTATTTCTTTATTGATTTGGAGAAATGCACTGTTCCCTGTGAAGCAGCCTCCTCTAAATCAACTTTAACAGATACATCTACCAGATGCTCCCAAAAACTGTTTTGTGGAGGAAGCCAATGTACAGGAAAGTTACTAAATGAAACCAAAAAATGGGAGATGCAGTACACCAGAGTTTCTGAAAAAGTACAAAGTAGTAGAGTGAGCTCATCCTGGAAGGTTACTATTCTATTTCTCAAATAAATTCTTGAGAGGTGGGAGAAGAGTCTCTTTGTGCTTTGAAACTGTCTCAGCAGAGCTGAGGTGATAGTTTGATAGTTATTAGCCTCCTGATAAAGGACTGCCTCTCCAGGGATGAGTGTTCCTACAGGTTGCAAGCTCCATCCTATGAGTCACTATATCCCTAGTCCTTAAATAAGGCCCCAGCAAATGAGAGATGTTCAATTGCCAAGTGATCAAAGCTACTAATGTACAAATGATTAGTACTAATTCTCTACTAGTTCCTATTTAGATTAGACATTGCTTACCCAAGTCATGGGTTAAAGCACTGGCCCTACCTCCTCTACTACTGATAAGCAATGTGATTTTAAAAAGTGACAACTTTTTTGGTCCTCCCACTTCTTCTTCTATAATATATTTAAAGTATCTCTGGGTTTTATCACAAAGTCCTATCCCTGGTATATGTGTGAAATGGATTTTACATAATCCTTTGTTATTCAAATGAACTGTTACACCAGTCATTACAATTCATTTTGTGTGTTCAATTACATGATTATTGAATATTATGTGTTATTATATTGGGTTTTCTATTTTTCTATGCAACAGTGCATTATGACTTTACCAACAACCCAGTATATTCACTATATAAGAGTTTCCTTTTGCTCTAAATTCACCTTTTCTAATTATTTTTTAAATACTTGAATTATTTTCATTTCTCCGTTTTTAGAATTTTGTTATAGGTGCACTCACCAGAGACAGAGAGAGACGGTGAGAGAGAAAGTGAGAAAGCACTCCCCAGAAGACATGGCCAATACTACAATCCCTTCTCTTCCATTCTTCTCCTGGGATTTTGGGTGCTTAAGGATGTGTATCCTGTGTGAATTTCAAGCCACCAGGTCTGGGACTTGAACCATGGTCAGTCATGTTGGGAGTCCAACACCTTAAATGCCATACCACCTCCGGGTCCCCATACTTGAGTTATTTTTATTGGTATATTTCTTTTAACACTTTTCCTCCAAAGAAAATCCTGACTTAGACAATTGAAACCAAATAGCATTTGGTATATTTTTAAATATTTTAGATTGAGCTTTTTACTTTAAAATCGACAAATAGCTTGTGATATCTTTTTTCTTTTTTAAAAAATTATTTATTTACTTTTATTTAATATTATTATTTTTTAAATTTGACCAGAGAGACACACAGAGAGAGGGAAAGTGAGAAAGCAAGCCACCAGGTCCAGGACTTGAACCGTGGTCGGCCATGTGGGAGTCCAGCACCCTAACCACCATGCCACCTGCTGGCCCCAGTTTGTGATATCTTGACAATAGTTTGTAATCTCTCGAATAGAAATTAAATAACTAAAATATGTTTTATTTGGTGTTTCTCTTTAAAAAAAATACAATATTGGAGACAGAAATTTAAATCTACAATCACTACATTATCCAGAGAGTATAAATTCTGGACAGAAAAAAGTTGCATTTTGTTAATATCTAAGTCTCATGTTCTTTGTAGAACAGCTTTTTTTGGGTATATTCTTGATTGCTCCAGATTTACAAACTTACCAATCCTAACCAGGTTTCAAGACTTTAAATGGTCACCATTTCCTGAGCTACTTGGTTCTCTTCTTCCTCTTGTTAGATATAATTTCTCTAGTCTATAATGGCCCAAATTTTTACTTTGCAAGTGACTCCACCAAGCACAGGCAGTGCGGTTTTGAGTGAAATACTTAACCTCTCTGGACCTTAACTGAAAAATAGGTTTTAGA
The DNA here is from genome assembly GCF_000334495.1 of Tupaia belangeri chinensis. Classification (NCBI taxonomy): domain Eukaryota; kingdom Metazoa; phylum Chordata; class Mammalia; order Scandentia; family Tupaiidae; genus Tupaia; species Tupaia belangeri. The sequence goes on along the minus strand of NW_006207309.1, from coordinate 1,608,265 downwards.
TTCCTTGTTTATAAAAACAAGGTTAATAATAGTACCTACTTTATAGATTTATTAGGGGGATTAAATGAGTTGATATATTCGGCAGATGCTTAGTAATCAGCTGCTACTTAGAACAAACTCTGTCCACTATAAGAGCTATATAAATGTTTGTTAAGTAAATAAATAAAGCATCTCAAATGTTACTATCTTTATCCTTTCTTTTATACTGAAGGCTTTTTCCAGATAGACATTGCCTTCCAATCTCCATATTTAGCCAGCTATACCTATTTTGTGGTAGGTACAAATGCCTATTGGGTTAATAAATGATCTCTGGATTTTGCTATCAATTAATCGCTTAACAAGATTGGACTGAAAGAACCAATATGGGAGATTTTCATATTTTTTCACATGTTCCTAGACTGATAATTATTAGGTCTTCTCTGTATCATTAGTGCTTGGGATACAAGGTAGGCACTTAAAAAACAGGTGAAAGGTGAATGAAAAATAGTGAATAAATAGCTTTTTAACTCAAAATTTTAAAGTGACTTCAATATTTTATCTGAAATAATGGTCAGTTTCTATAGTATCACATTTACTACACATTTTTATGGAGTCGATGTTTTTTAAGCTTTGAAGGATGTGGTGGCACAGAAGCCATACAACTGGACTCACATTAGGAAGGTCCTGGGTTTATGTCCCAGGACTGCCATGAACATGGAGGGCATGTATGATCCTGGCCAGCTGAGACTAGGGGTGGATCATAGCATGTCTGGGGTACTTATTTCTCTTTCTCTCATTCTCTGTCTTTCTCATGGAGGGAATTAATTAATTAATTTAATTAAATCTGAATAAAAGGTTAGTTTTCTTGTTTCTTTGTTTTTGTTTGTTTCTTTAAGACTTTTGCTATAGGGTATATGCACTTGCCAGAGAGATGGACACAGACAGAGAGCCAGAATACAAGAAATCACCTCCCAGGGGGAATGGTCAGGCCGTAACTCCTTCTCTTCCATTCACCTCTCAAGATTTGGGGCGTGCACGCACATATGCTCAGCATGAGTTTTAAAATGCTGGGTCCAGGACTCAAACCACAGTTGACTATATGAGAGTCCAGTGACGTAACCATTATGCAATCTACTGGTCCCTGAATAAAAGGTTTTAAACATCTTTGGGGGACATGTTAATCATCAGGCTCTATTTTCATTAGCTTACTAGTTAATCAACAGGTGCTCATTATACCCCTAGGAGTGCTCAGCACCATGTTATTAGCAGCATATATTTCGAAAGAAGAGTAAGGCATGTCCTCAAGGAGCTTACAGACTAGGTGAAGCAGGGACACACAAATACTGTGGTTCTAACCCGTGCGATGAACACTCTGATAGTTGCTTGAGAGTAGTCAGAGCACCAGGAACTGGACAAGTTGAGGGACATATTTCATAAGAGGCTAATGGACAGGAAGGATTCATATGGATGACACGTGTGTAACGAAAGCAGTGACATACTCACATTACCCACAGCTCATAGTGCCTTATACACACTCAGTACACTAGACTGAACTGAAGTCCTCTCACTGGCAAGACCAGTGTCCAAGAAGACAAACCCACATGCTCAATGGCAGCAAGGGAAAAGAGAATGCAGGACGTTAGACCAGGGTTTCTGAGGAGAAGGTGCCCCACCTCATCCTCCAGGCCCCATGACTGTAGGAAGGCTTGTTTTCTGTTGGCGGCCACCCCTTGCTTACTCCCCTGACCGTACCTTGACCTATACTCAATCCTTTGGTCTTTTTCAGATAGATTAGAATAAATTTCTGCTGTACCATTTGACTTAAATATTAGCTTCCAAGTAAAGCATAAACTAATTCTCTGCATATTTTGAAGTGACCCCTTGAGGCTTTAATTTTTTAACACTGATTTTCCTCAGAGGGTTTTGTGTATTTCTTTTTTCTCCTCCTTCAGAAATAATTAGGTATGTTACATTAAACAACTCTAAAAGAAGGTGCCTTTCATTTAGGCTTTTTTTTTTTTCCTCTGATTCCCCAAATATTTCATACTATTTCATCTCTCTTGAGCTTAGCCAAAAACTTGGCCTCCTTTGACTCTCAAACATACCAAGTTATTAAAAATACCCTTCAGCCAAAATTAAGGAAGGGTCAGTGAAATGAACCCAACACAGGCTTATGCTGAGCACAAAGATCTCTTTGACTCTGAGTCGGAAATGAATGGTAATGATTTTGGACGGTTAGTTTCTTTGACTAATCTGTTCCTGGATTGATGGGACATGAATGTTCTTCCTTGTCAGATTTCTTAATGTCTCTCCATTCTGCTGTCACTAAAGTATGAGCGTTAGTTGGAATAACAAAGAGCTATCTCATTCAAAAAAAATTTAAATAGAGGTAAACATTCCACAGTAAGATACCGCACCACCTTCAGTTAGTATTAAGAGAAAAATAAAATTAGAACCTTAGCACTCATAAGGTTAATATAGTGGAAGGCAGGCAGACATGCTATTTCTGGCGGCTGCTAATTGAGCCTTCTCTGGATTGTGGCCCTCTGAAAGGAATCAACACATCAGGAATGGATATGTTAACAGAGAGAAGCTGCTGAATGTAATTCCAAGGAAAGGGGCCCTTCTGCTTAAATCCTGGACAACACAGAGAGTCTGCCTAACTGACCACAGACTAAAAAAGCACATTGTTTTGAAAAAGAAGATAACTTTGCTAGAAATCTCAGAAACACATGAGACTTTGTGTTTAGCTGTTTTTTTTTTTTTTTTAGATTCAACTTTCGAAATTTGCAAATACAAATACAGTAAACTATGCTCAAGAGTAAAGCTAAATTCATCAGTAAAGGCTTATTTTTGCTAACGGGAAGAAGAAGGATATATAATAGTTAAATAAAAATTAAGCAACTTGGCAAGAGTTTATCAAGAAAATGAGAACAAATGATTAAATACAGAAATCTATTAACATTCATGAGGAAATATGTCCTAAGACTTCCATAAAGCCCAACTTTATGATACCCTATAATACAGTATTACCCCACAAGATGCATCTATGAATAACTCACAATGATTACTGTGCATGACACAGAAAATAAAGAAAAATAAAGCCGCATGGACTGCACGGGTTAGCTATGGTCACTCACCAATACACAATTGAAATTTTTTAAGTTTCAGCCAAATTATAACTTGCCCTAAAGCATGATCTTTTATAAGATCTTCTTCAAAGAGTCAAAATTGTGACACTTAATGCATGAAGGCAAAGTTCTAGTCTCTTTCTGAGCAGGTAATACAATCAACCATGGTGTGGTTTTATCAACTTTTGAGGAAAGGCAATTTCCTTTCAAGAGTTGACACCTTTTATACCCCTTGCCTGTAATTCCAGATGGTAGGTGTGGGTGGCGGAAATGCTAGGTTGAACAGAATGATAGTACCTCAAGAGGAATGAACAGTACTAGGAAATGCATGACTCATGGTATTCTCATTTTCTTGAAGTTCTTTTGTACATTGGCATCAAGGTTTTTCCACAAAGTTCATTCTCGACATCAATTTGTAACTTCAAATTAAGAGTCCTGTATTGAGTCTCAATTATTGCAGAGTACTTATACCACATGACTCAGGAGGTACAAAGGAAGTAAACAATGTAATTTGAAACACCCACATGTGCACAGAATAATACAGACCGAAAGTCTATGGAACTTCGAACCAAGCTAGGGCTACAGACATATGTTGAAATGTGTTTGTAAAGTCTGCCAAGTTTTATTAGAAGAGAGAGACATTGGTCAAAGTCTCAAGCAATAAATCTAGGAAAGGCAGAAAGACAGGTATGTACATGGGGCTTTAAGGTGGCATTAGTTTAGCATCATATTGGAACAAAGGGATCATGTAAAGCAAAAGTGAATCATGGGATGCAGAGAGAGCTATATTCTTTTAAGCTTTAAGCAAAAACCTTGTACTCTACTCCACTAAAATACGAGGAAAATACTTAGCAAAGAGCAATATTGGGACCAACAGATAGTGTAATGATTACATCACTGGATTCCCACATAGTCGAACACAGTTCAATTCCTGGACGCAACGGCTTAAAACTCATGCCAGGCACGTGTGTGCATGTGTGCCCAACATCTCGAGAGGAGAATGGAGGAGAAAGGATTGCAGTGTGACCATCCCTGCAAAGGCTGATTTCTCACTTTCTGTTTCTCTTTCTCTCTGGTTAGTGCATGTGCCCTATAGCAAAAATCTCTCTCTAAAAAAGGGTAATATTAAATTAACTTACTTATGTTAATTATAAAAACCTATACATACGGATCTCAGTAATCACACACTCAACCCTTTGGTGAATTGGCTTAGCACTAAGTTTGCTTTCTTAGCCACTATCCTGTTGAATGGCTTCATTTTCTACCAGTTTCCCAAATTATAGATTTCTTTTACTCTCAGCCTCACACAAAATATTTCCAACCCCCAAATTTCTAAATCTACCTCCATGATATTCTGTCCTCCATCAGATTTCTTTAGATTGGAACCATGCTACTTCTTCTTTATTTCTTTCTTTTTTCTTTTTTTTTTTTGAGAGGTTTTTGCCATAGGGCACATGCACTTGCCAGAAAGACAAAGAGAGACAGAGAGACAGAAAGTGAGAAATCACCCCCCAGGGGGGATGGCCATGCCACAATCCCTTCTCCTCCATTCTCCTCTCGGGATCTTGGGCACGCACACACACACGCCTGGCTTGAGCTAAGCACCAGGCCCAGGGCTCGAACTGCGGTCAACTACATGGGAGTCCTGCGACATAGCCATTACGCCAACTTCTGGTCCCTTGGAGCCATAATATTTCACATGTGGATTCCTACAGTATCCCTCAGACTCTGGGCTTATTGTCTCCAAATAACACCCATCATCTTCCTCCCTCCAGGAAAGGAGAAGAGCAGGTATGGCAGCACAAACAGAAATAGCTAATATCTATTAGTAAGTCATGAGTATACTCTGTTGAGTGTTGCTAGGTAAAGCTGTTTGATTTAATGTTTTCACCAACACTGTTGGAAAAGGAGAAAACTGGAGTATGGAAAGACTGCACAATTCCTGCCAGGTTCATGTCATTAATAATTGGTGGAACTAAAATTTTAAATCAGGTGTAATTCAGAACCTAAATCTTTAAAGATAATAAATCTAGTCACAATATTTAATTCAGTGCCTCTTCTTTGCCAACAAAGTAAGGCATATTTTTTGAAGCATTGGCATTGGGTCTCTGAGATCAGATTGTGGTTCAGATTTCAACTTACCAGCTATGTGACTTTTGACATGATAATATGTATAAACTTCCACTTATCATTGATAAAATAGGAAAATATTATGCAACATCATTGAAAGAGTTAAAGTAGATAAGGTGGGTAAAATGTTTACACAGAGGCTAACACAATGAATCGTTAGGTAGATTAATGAATGGATAACAGAATTTCCTTTAAATATACCTCTTTAAATAAACTGATCACTGACAGGTAAGGGTACCTACTTGGTCCCAAATTGTTAGGGTTAAAAACTGCATTATAATTTTTTTTTAAGGAAAAGTTATGAAAGTACTTTTTACTAAAGAAAAAATACTAACATGGATATGCATTACCACCATAATCTTTATCATCATAATCAACTATAACATCTATCAAAATTGATGGAAATCTGTTATGTATGAGATACCATGGCTAAAAAAGATGACATGAGAAAGGCACTGTCTCTAAAACTACATAATAATGCAGGTATGAGTAAGTGTGTATAATTAGATTGTGCAACTGCTGCAGAACAAAACTCCTACCACTTTTCCTGCCACACCAATTCTAACACTCAACTATGCCATTGCTCAAGGTGTAGAAATGTACAAGAGTTGTCAATATGCTTCCTGATTTCCTTCTGCTTTCTTTCTCCCTATCCTTTGCCCAAACTCAAAGAATAAATTTTATGAGTAATATTTTGAAATGGTATTATCAAAGTTTCTTCTCAATCCCAGTTTAAGGTGAGCAGAAAGTCATGATATGAAAATCCAGTAATTCACATATTTTATGAGGTGAAAAGATAAATCGGTAGTAAAGAACTGGTAACAGATAGTGATTTAGCACCTAGAGAAAGCAGCATCTTTATTATATTCCAGATAGTGAAGCTTTTTTATTTTTTCATTTTTTATTTTTTATTTTTTTGGAGAGATTTTCGCTAAGTGTGTATGCACTCACCAGACAGAGAGAGACATAGGGACAGAAAGTGAGAAATCACCCCCCCCAGGGAGGATGGTCACACCGCAATCCCTTCTCCTCCATTCTCCTCTTGGGATTTTGGGCACGCACGCACACGCACCCGGTGTGAGTTTTAAGCCACCGGGTCCGGGACGCGAACTGTGGTCGATTACGTGGGAGTCCAGCGACATAGTCATTATGTTAACTGCTGGTTCCCATGTGAAGCTTTTTTAAAGCTCATGCCAGGCATGTGTATGTGTGAGCCCAAGATCTTGAGAGGAGAATGGAGGAGAAGGGACTGGGGCGTGGCCTCTCCCCTGAGGGATGATTTCTGAAATGGGCACCCATTTGTTCAAATAGGTCTATTGTTCAAATGGACACCAACATGTTCATGATCCAGAAGTTGGTGTATCCCCAAATTTGAGAGACCGAATAGGTTCCAAGAGTTCAGTACCTTTCAGGAGACTTTCTCTTCAAATGTCTCCTTCCCTTTCAACACATACTTGTTTGGCCTATCAAAATGTTGCTAATGTGATAGTTTCTAGGACAGAGAAAAAGAATTAACTGAATCCTAAAATAATACTATTGCCAGGGAAATGAGCTGTTGTTTTTCTCTGATTTGGACTCAGTGTTTGTTATTTGCTGTTCACTTTTTGTAACAGTCAGTAGAATCCATATTGTGAACACCTGGTAAGTCAGAGGCATATTCTCCTAAAAGGACTGGACTAATCCCTTCACTGCTCATTCATATTTACCCAAGTTAAAAGATCCAAAATGCAAATGGAAAGGAGATAGAAGGGTAAAGTTTAAAGAGAAAAAGAGCAAGGAAGGAAAACATTAAAAAGAAAAGGTAGCAATGTAACCAGGTGTCATTTAAAGATAAATTAAAACAGAAACAACATATTGAGACCAGCATGTGGTGTGGCAGTTAAGGTACTGGATTCCCACATGACTGACACGGTTCAAGTCCCAAACCCAGAGGATTGAAAATGACAGCAATATGTAGATAAATAAATGCATATTTAAAAAAAATACAATATATAAAAACTTATGAGCTACAACAAAAGCAGGGGAAAGTTTACAGCAATAAATGCCTACATTAAAAAAGAACCTCAAACAACCTCATTTTATACCTGAAGGAAATAGAGAAAGAACAAACTCAGCCTACATTTAGAATAAGGAAGAAAATAATAAAGATTAGAGCAAAAGTAGATCATGGAGAGAATAAAAATTACTAGGAAAAAGTCAATTAAATTAAGAGTTGAATTTTTGCAAAGATAAACAAATTAATGACCTCTTAGCTCACTAAGAAAAAAGGCAGAAGACACAAATAAATAAAATCAGAAATGGTTAAGGAGACATTACAATGGGTGTCTCAGAAATGCAAAAGATCATAAGAGATTGATATGAACAATTATACACCAATGGATTGTATAATCTAGAAAAAATAGATAAACCCATAGAAATATATACCCTACTGAAACTAAACACAGTAGAAATAGAACATCTAAACAGACTACTAACAGGTAAGGAGTTTGAGCCAGTAACAAAAAGTCCCCCCCAAAACAAAAGCCCAGGAAAAGCCCAGAGGTGAATTCTAACACTCAAAGAATTTATATCAAGTTTTCAAAAACAAACAAACAAATAGAAAATGAAGGAACATTTCCTTATTTATTTTATGAATTTGGCATAATGCTGACCAAAAACAACTACTATAAGAAAACTATAGACCATTATCTATGATAAACACAGATGCCAAAATTCTGAATAAAATATTAGCAATCCAATTTGTAGAGCACATTAGAAAGATCATACCTCATGACCAAGTGGGATTTTTCCTTAAAATACAAGGATGATTCAACATAAGTAAATCAATAAATATGATACCTCACATTAAAATAATGAAAAACAAAAATTATATAATTATCTCGTATCTCATATATTTATCAAATAGTTTTCTGCATCACAATTCCTTTTCAATATACTACTGGGCATCCTAGCCAGGGTAATTAGACAAGAAAAAGAAATTCAAAAAGAGCAAAGAGAGATGTGAGATCATCTTTCTTTGCAGATGACATGATCATATGCACATATATAAAACCCTAGACTCAACAACAGTAAAAAAAAAATGTTGGAACTAACAAAAGTTTCAGGGTGCAAAATAAACATAGAAAAATCACAATATACAAGCAACAAAGTATTCAAACAGAAAATTAAGAAAACAGTTCTATCTATAATAGCAATAAAAAGATTAAAATACTAAGGAATAAATTCAATCAAAGAGGCAAAGATTTATACACTAAAACTTACAAAACACTAATGAAGGCAATTACAAAAGACAGATAAGTAGAAAGACGTATGTGTTTATGTACTATAAGAAATCATATTAAAAATGTCCATACTATCCAAATTGATCTACCAAATCCTAATATTTTTTAATGGAAATAGAAAAAAAAATCTTAAAATTTGTATAGAACCACAAAAGACTCAGAATAACAAAAGCAATCTTAAGCAAGAAGAACAAAACTAGAGGCATTGTATTCATTATCTCAAAACGTATTAAAAAGCTACAGTAATCAAAATAGTATGACACTAGCATAAAGACCAATATATAATTCAATATGAATAGAATAGAGAACCCAGAAATAAATTCATGGTCAACTTTTCTTCAACAAAAGTATCAAGATCACTGAATGGGAAAAAGATCATCTCTTTAATAAACGTTGACATCTACACTCAGAAAAGTGAAATTAGACTTTTACCTTACATCACATACGAAATTCAACTCAAAATGGATAAGAAATTTAAACATATACCAGAAACCATAAAGTACTAGGAGAAAACACAAGGGAAAAATTCATCTTCACATTGTCTTGGCAATGATTTTTTTGGCCATAAAGTGACACCAAAAGAACAGGAAAACCAGCAAAAATGGATAAGTAATATTGATAATAATCAAAAACCTGAAAAATTTATGTACAATAAAGGAAATAATCAACAGAGTTGAAAGGCAATCTATAGAATGGGAGAAAATATTTGCATACCATAGATCTAATAAGGGGTTAATATCCAAAACATAAAAACTCATACGACTCAATAAGACAACAACAACAACAACAACAAACAATTAAAAATAGTTATAGGATGTGAATAAAAAGTTCTCAAAAGGAGACACACAAATGGCCAGGTATATGAAAAAATTCTTAATGTCATTAATCATCACAGAACTGTTAATCAAAATTATAATGAGATAGTACTTCACACCTGCTAGAATAACTATTATCCAAAAGATAAATTTTGATGAGGATGTGAAAAATCTTGTATACTGTTGGTGGGAAAGTAAAATGGTATATCCATTATGGAAACAGTATGGAGAGATTCAAAAAAGGAAAAAAAAAAAAGAAATAGAACTATATTACTATTCAGCAATCTCGCTTCTGGGTATACATCTGAAGGAGGTGAAATTACTATGGCAAAGAGATACCTGCACCTCCATGTTCACTCCAGAATAATTCATAATAGTTAAAAAGTGGAAACAATCTAAATGTCTGTTTATGGAAGAAATAAAGAAATTGTGGTGGGCTGGTTCCTTGACCTAAGAGGATAAGGGAGTCAGATACCACATAGCCAGACACATGGATGGGATCCCAGCATGGGGAGCATGAAATGCATACTGGGAATGTGTGAATGTATGCCCTAAATCCCAACAGGATAGAGAAATAAAGTAGAAGAGATCCAATATGAATATAATAGACAGAAATAAATTCATGCATCTACAGTAAACTTTTCTCCAATAGTGTGACCATGCCCCCTTGGGGGGTATTTTCTCTCTCTCTCTCTCACTCTCACTCTCTCACTCTCTCTCTGGCAAGCACCTATGACCTGTGCCTTATTTTAAAATGACAAATAAAGAAAGAAAAATTGTGGTATATGTATATAAATATCCTGTAGAATAATTAATATACATATATATTGGTATATGTGTTTGTATATACACAAATGTATTTATAGAAAGTGTGTGTATATATGTATATGTATATATATTTATTCTTAGTTTCCTTTTTACAGAACTTTCTGAAGTCCCTTCATATAGGTGTTAAAAGGTTTGTGTCTGTGCATATAAATGTTAGCATATGCAAGGTGCATAAACACCCACAGGAATGCTAGAAAGGGAAAATATTTTGCAACAGCTGAAAAATATAAAATTCTTTATGTGTTTGCATATCTATAGACAAGATCAGTTGGGAGGAACAAATACGTTTTTCAAATAGCATTCTGAGCTACTGAATAATGCAGAGAGACCAAATTCTATCCTTCTTAAGATAATGGGTCAGGGCCAGCAGATGACATAGTGGTTAAAGTGCTGGATTTCACCATGGCTGACTGCAGTTTGGGTTCTTAAGCTGGCAGCTTGAAAAGCACACCAGGTGTTTGTGTGTGAACCTAAAATCCTAAGAAGAGAATGGAGGAAAGGGATTGCAGTGTGGCCATGTACAGTGGGGGTGATTTCTCACTTTCTCTCTGTCTCCCCCTGATAGCAAACACATCTTATGTCAAAAACCAACAAAGGAAGGAAAGGAAAGGAAAGGAAAGGAAAGGAAAGGAAAGGAAAGGAAAGGATCTTATTTTAAAGTAAGCATGATTTAATATTGAACAAAATTCAAAAATATTTTGCATTCTTACTCTCCCAAAATAGTACCAAGTTGAAGAGTTCCAGTTAAAGTAGTTACCATGTTAAAAAATCCTTGTTTATTTAAATAGCAAACATACCTTATTCATCCTTGAAAGAAGGAAGGAAAGAAAGAAAGAAAGAAAGAAAGAAAGAAAGAAAGAAAGAAAGAAAGAAAGAAAGAAAGAAAGAAAAAGAAAGAAAGAAAGAAAGAAAGAAAGAAAGAAAGAAAGAAAGAAAGAAAGAAAGAAAGATAGATAGATAGAGAGAAAAAAGTCAAGGAAGTATCACTTACTGTGAAGGCTGCAATGAAGCAGGGAGAAAGAGAGAGAAGGTTTGAGTAAATGAAGGTTTGAAGTTATGTAGAATAGAACTTTGGACAATGCTTCTCCTAGTCCACAGATGATACCAAGCCCAGTGTAAAGCCAGCTTGAACTTAGAACTGTTCCTCTAAGCTAGATAAATCAACAATTATAGGGTCAAAGTGACTACAAAGGCCTGGGAGCAATGCTAGCTATGGTTTAGCTTTTGTTTATTAGTCACAATTACACAGTATTGAAGATAATTGGAAACAGAATTTAATTAACAGCCCAGTTGCAGCTCTGTCTTTTTCAGACTCCCCACAAGAAAAATAAACAAGTAAATAAAAAAGAAGTTTCACTTTAACCAACCTAAAACATAAAATAAGAGTTTCTATAATTTATTAGGGTGTGTTAGGGTTTAAGAAACAGAAGTACTAACACAATGCAACATGGGTGATTTAAAAACTTTTAAGGAAATCAAATAACATCAACTCTATACAAGGGTACTTTAAAAAGTTCCTGGAGAAATGGATTTAAAGTATGAATTTATTTTGGGACAAAACGGTTTGACATCTATACATAAATATTTTTCACAATATGTACTGTCCAGGAAATTTTTAAAAATAATAACCTGGTAGTAAGGGGCAGGACTAAGGATAAAGTTTAAAATAGTTCCTATGCTAGAATCTAAAACATCTGAACATTATTATTATTACTATTTTGTGTGTAGATTTTACTATATGGCAAATGTGTTGACCATAGACAGTCGGAGAGAAGGCTAAAGGGAAAGAAGTGAGAAATCACCCCCAGGAGGGATGACCACATTGCAATAACTTTTTCTCCAGTCTCTCTTGGGGTTTTAGGGATGCATGCAAATGTGTCCAGCATGATTTTCAAGCTGCCAGGTCCAGGACTTGAACCATGCAATCAACCATGTGGGATCCAGTGCCTTAACCTCCATATCACCTGTTGGCCCTGCATCAGAACATTTCTGAAGTACTGATGACATGAGCCACCAAGCATCTTTTCTGTATATACATGGTAATGGCCATCTATCTTAGTTGTTTAACATCCATTCATCCTTTTTTAAATGAATACTCTTTCTTTTAGTGCTGACAGGTCAGGTGTTTCAGTCAATCAAGGTATCCCTTTTAACTAGTGAGTGGTTCAGATGTGGGTGTGTGACTAAATGAGAACAAGACACAGAGCAGACCTGTAGGTTTGGCTTTGGAAGAGAGAAGTTCTCTCTTTTCTGTGGGACCTAAGTGGCAGACTGTGGCAACAGATACACTGTTGTGTACAACTACCACTGTGTCACCGTGAGAAGAGAAACTAGGAGATGAGAGCCAAATGGGTCCAGAAACAGTGAAAACTCTTCCTCTCAATAATGTCAAATCTGTAGAGTATACCATGTGTGAAGCGCACTCATACTGGAACTTTACAGGTAAGAAAACAAATACATTCACTTTTGGCTTAAGTCAATATGAGGGGTCTTCCAAAAATCATGGAATATGTGTATTGTGAAGTTCTATAATAGCCCTAACTAACATATGGCTATAAAAATTAGAAAGTGGTTACCTAGGTAGGAAGGATTAACTCTAAAAGTGCCTGAAAAAAATCTTTCTGAGGTAATCAAAATATTTTATGTCTTGTTTTAGGTGATGACTGCAGTTATGGATGACTATGAAAAGTAATTTATGTAAACACTGAACAGTTCAGGTATTTCACTATGTACAATTTAATCTCTATAGAAGTGTAGACAAAAAGTAAGTTTCCAGGAAAGGCAGGTGGCAAGATGTACCCAGGTGACAGATTCCCGGATGGCTGAGTGTGGTTTTGAGTCCCAGACCCAGCCACTTGAAAAACATGCTGGGTGTATACAAAATCCCAAGAGGAGAATGGAAGAAACAGAATTACAGTCTGACTACCGCCCACCACCACCCCCCCTCACCAGGAGTGATTTTTTTTCACTTTCCCTTTCTCTCTCCAGTGAGGGCACATGTCCTATCATAAAACCCTTAATTAATTTTTTAAAAGTAAGTTTCTGTAAGACTTTGGGGGTCCAAGGTATTGCCCTTTCTGAAATAATACAGGAGAATATATTGGAATACCCTTGGTACAACTGAAAGCTCAGAAAATACAGGACTGCTTTGACTTATCAACATCCCAGAAGGTTCCTCCAGCTGCTCAGGAACCACATCTCAAGGACTCTATTTTGGGGGCCCTATCTAGGACCTCTGCAGTAAAAAGGTGAACAACAGCCTCCATTACCTCCAGCCTAAAAAACACAGGGAGGCAGGGAAGAGTTTGGGCACGACAGAAGGTATCTTCTTGGTGAGAACTAGAAAAATGTCACTTGTGAACTGTGCACATGACTCCACTTTTACTGAGGTGGGGTGGCCTAAGAAAACACAAATCACTTAATTCTAAATTCTTCCTTTTTCATTTAAAAGACTGTCCATCAAATTGATGACAATGTCTGTGATAGTGTCTTTGACTAGACTGGTGTGCAGTGTGTTTATGCTGAGAAAACTCAAGAGATGACAAAAAGAAGTAATTTTTAAAATGAAGATAAAACTGGTTATAGAAACAAATTAATAATAATAATAAATTAACTTGATTCTTTTCTTAAAAAATGAACGGATACTTTGCTTTACTCAAGCTCTAATTCAACTGCATCTTGAAATATACAGATATTTAAAAGAAGCACACAATCAGATTTGAGAGCTGAACAGACCTCTACATATTGTGATATAAGAAATCAGACTATTAAAAAAAAAATCAGACTATTGTGACAATCCTGAACTGGCTTTCTCTTTCAGTACTAGAGCAGTTCTCAAACTTTAGCATGCATGGAATCACCTGGCGGACTTCTTTCTTTTTTCTTTCTTTTTTTTGGACAGGTTTTTGCTATAGGGCATGTGCACTTGCCAGAAAGACAGAGAGAGACAGAGAGACAGAAAGCGAGAAATCATCCTCCAGAGGGTATGGCCACACCACAATCCCTTCTCCTCCATTCTCCTCTCAGGATCTTGGGCACACACGCACACACAAGCGCCCAGTGTGAGTTTAAACCACCGGGTCCGGGATGCGAACCATGGTCAACTACATGGGAGTCCAGCGACATAGCCATTACGCTAACTGCTGGTTCCAGACTTCTTAAAAGATACAGTTTAGCCCCCACACCCATGGTTACTGATTCAGTAGGTTTCAAGTGAAGCCTGAAGTTTTCATTTCTATCAACATCCCAGAAGGTTCCCCCAGCTGCTCAGGAACCACATTTTGAGAACACTTCAATGTAGCCATCTTGAGACTGGGAATCAGAGATGTGGGAGCAAACATTTTTTTGAGCAATGGAAATAAACACCAAGAACTCATGTTTTAGTTTTTTGCCATGCTCCAGGCTCAATAATACATATGTATCTCCTTTAATTCTAACAATCCTTCATAAATTGTATGTTTTTCTGCAGCTTACAGATGAGAAAACATGGTTCAGGAAGGTTAAGTGACTTGTACATCCTGAAATTAGTGAATGACTGAGTTTGCAACATACTTCCGGGTTCCAAAGTCCATGTTCTTTCCACTGCATCACAAAGATAGGAGAATTGAGGGTAGCAGGTGGCATGGTGGTTAAGGAGCTGGACTCTCCACATAGCCAACTGTGATTCAAGTTCCAGATCTAGTGGCTTGCTTTCTCACTTTCTCTCTACCACCCCCCCCTTTGTCTCTGGTGCCTATGCATGCCATATATCAAATTAAAAATAATAATAATAAATAAAATTAAATAATTCTGAATAAAAGGAACACTGGTCAGTGATGCTTCACAAAGGGAATTGATAGCTAAGGAAAACTAAAAATGATCATGTTTGGGGGGGCCAGCAGTTAGCGTAATGGCTATGTCGCTGGACTCCCATGTAGTTGGCCACGGTTTGAGTCCCAGACCCAGTGGCTTAAACTCACGCTGGGCGCTTGTGTGTGCGTGCGTGCCCAAGATTCCAAGAGGAGAATGGAGGAGAAGGGATTGTGACGTGGCCATTCCCCCTCGGGGGGGGGGGTGATTTCTCGCTTTCTGTCTCTCTGTCTCTGGCTGGCTGGCGAGCGCACGTGCCCCATAGCAAAAACCTCTTTAAAAATTTAAAAAATAAAAAATAAATAAATAAATAAAAATAAAAAAAGATCATGTTTTCTCAAAAGTTTTTTTTAACTCCATGAAATCACAACCGATTCTTTAGAAGAAAAAATAAAGTATAATTTAGATAGAATAGGATTAAAAAATGGGAAATGTTAGAAGCCATCTTGTTTACTATAAAAAGCCACACTATCCAGTATTTACCCCAGGAGAGTTTTAGAAACTTGCATTTCTCAAGTCCTTCATGTAAATCTACATCCTGTTTGCCAGGAAGGATGCCAAGGCTAACAGGGTAACAACAGCTGGAAGATGCCGAGATTGACTACAGGTGCTATTTATCAATCTTGAGTCTGTAAGAAAATACTTAGGCCTCTGCCTCCTGTGGCTTTCGGAGACAATAGTGAACACCTGTGCTCATCACGGGTTTCTTTTTAATCACATGACTTCTAAAGCTAAGCAGCTGCAACAGAATCACATTATCTGAGTCTGGCATGAATACTCCACCAGTGTCTACATTTGCCCAAGTTGAAAACCAAGCGCTGACTATATTTATCTCAAATAACACCAGCAAATTATCAAAAGGTTAACCCAACACTAGAGTGGTTTGAAAAGGTGTCTAATTCAAAGATTGAACCTGAAAAAAAATTACTATTCTCCAAACCACATGAATGCTACAAAAAATTCAAAGATGAATGAAATCATGACAACTTCACTTCAAAGCTGCAGAGTGAACTGTTGTGTCTGAGTGAAAGGGCCCCTAAGATGATTTACACTCATGTTTACCAATTGTGTTTGTGAGCAGTACTGGGCTGTATGCACAAATATTTTCATGGAGTGCTTCATTTAATATACTATACACACATAGACATGCATACGTGCACATTTATAAAATCTACCGCTAGAGATTGGGATTCAGAATGTTTTAAATGAAGCTAAAGAACTGTGTGTTTCCTATCTTTTGTGACTTTAATGCCTAAGGGGTTAAAACTTATCAGGCTAGTTTGTAAAGTGGTGGCTCAGATGGCTGCATCTCACAGGGCCAACTACACTGTTCAAGTCTTGGACCCTATAGCTTGAAACCCACCAAACGTGTGTGGACATGCCCAAAATCTGGAAAGGAGAAATGGGGGAGAAAGGATTGCAGTGTGACCATGCCACATGGGAGGGATTTCTTGCTTTTCCTCTCTCTCTCTCTCATATGAGTGCACATCCTTCTGGCAAAATTTAAAACAAAATGAAACAAATGATAGCTCTTGGCCAGCCACAGAGGCACAGCAGCCATGCGCTTCTCTGCGATGCCAGGGCTATGTGAGAAGGTCCCAGTGTCTTGCCCAAGGTCTCTCCGCCTGTGCACATCCACCTGTGATACTGCCTGCTGGAGGCTACAGGAGGATCATAGTGTGAACACCCTGTTGGGGAGTGCTTACTCCTCTTGCTCTCATTCTTGCTCATAGAAGAAATAAACAAACTTTTAAAAAGAATACATCTGGTGTGGGACCAGCAGGTGACGCAGTGGCTAAGGCACTGGACTTCCACATGCTGACTGATTTGAGTCCTGGATCTGGTGGCTTGAAACTCATGCCAGGCATGTCCAAAATCCTTAGAGGATAATGAGAAGAAGGCATTGTGGCGTGGCCATCCTCCCGAGAGGTGATTTCTCCCTTTCCCTCTTTCTGTCTCTCTCTGTCTCTCTGGTGGGCACACATGTCCTATAGTAAAAATCTCTTTCTCAATAATAATAATAAACCCTAAACAAAACAATGTAGTGTCACCTCCTAATTTGAACAGAGATGTTCCTTGAGGATATGCAAGCTTACTAAAAGAGGCATCTGTGTTCTGCCACAGACCATTTGAAGGCTCTCACCCACTGGTCTCAAGCTTTATCGGGAAGCACCAGGAGTGACTGGATAAGGTGGCAGTATGTACAGGAGTAAGAATGGCACCACAGTGTAAGCAATAGCATTGTGCCCAAGCATACTCACAGTACCAGACAATGGTGCCCAGTGAGAGAGGTGATCAGAGCAGAAACTCAGTACCGTCAGGCAACTCAGATGGACAACACACAGGAGCAGCGTGATGCCAGGGCTGGCTGGCCGTACTTGCTCACCGACTCATTGAGACACTTCATGGATAGCGTGGAACTGGGTGAGTATATTTCAGCTTCCTTGTAATTTTTTTAAAAGGTCATCGAGTGTAATTTTTTCACATATTGTTGACAATCACTTTTCTAGCTTTTCCATTCTAGATACTAAGGGATTTTATAGTACCGTTAAACATGGGAATCTATTTTATGCACAAGGAAGGCACTTTATTTAATCAATGTATAATTTGACACAGCATATACATAATCATGCATGCTGCACGCAAATATAGAAACACCCCACAAATTGGTACTTAAGTTAAAAAATCTACTTTTAAATAAAACTGGAAGCATTTAAACCATACACATATGCAAGATTGACAGAATAACTACACATGCATTTTTAGCACCTTCCTTCTCTCTGCCGGAAAGTGCTCCCATGGACTGGAATAATCCAGCATTTTCGCTTATGGAACTCATCATTATTCCAGTCCGTGAGAATATGCTGAGATGTATAAGCAGTTAAATATTTTGTATTCAAATATCCTAAGACAATAATAGAATTGGATGTCTTACTCAGAATCTCCTTAAACTATCATCATGATCAACAACCTTGAGTGATGAGAAATTAGGACTGTGGGTCTGTGGAGCTACTGAAGTCCCTTTGAAACTGTACTGAAGAGGCAAGCAGGAGCATGACCATTAAGGCACTGGACCCCCACTTGGCCGACCAGGGTTCAAGTAGCTTGCTTTCTCCCTATCACTCTTCCTCTCGGTCTCTCTTTGGTCAAATTGAATAATAATAATACATAAAATTAAATAAATAAATTTAAAACACTGCATTGAAAAATGAGTCTGTTTTTCACATCCACTTTCAAGTAGCAGAATTTAGACAAATATCAACAATTAATCCAAATGCATAAAATTCGGCCATGGTAGTGTCTTAAACTTGAACTGCAGCACCTAGTATCTGTGAAAACATTGTTCAGTAATAAATGTTTGGTACTACAATATTAGAGCAAGTACCAAGAGAAATTTAAAATTCATGCACAAAAAAATATCATTTTAGCCACTCTGTATCACTCTTAGCAAGTATTCCCATCTATTTATATGGAAGTCAAAAAAAAAAAAGGGGGGGAATCTAGCAGTATAATTGGCACAATATTCTTATTAAAACCAAAAGAGATGAAGAGTGACAAATCAACATGCTAGATTTTAATATATATGTAGTGACAAATTCTACGGGATCCACAAGTCTCTCTTGTGGTGTACTGCATTTATTTTATAAGTTAAAATTATTGAGCTTTTAAGTTCAATAAATATCATCTAGCCCAATTCTTTTATGCTGTAGGAGTAACAAGAAACCTAAAAAGTGACAATATAATTCTTTTAAAATGTATTTAATTTTTAAAGTAGTTATAATTATGTTTTTAAAAATTTCATTATAAGGCACATGAGAAAAGAGAGAAAGGGAAAGGGAGAAAGCAAGATTCCAGGTCCAGGTCCAGCCAGAATGTGGGCGTACTACACCTTAACCACCATGCCACCTACTGGCCCCAAAATGACAATACAATTTTTAAAGTTCTTAATAAGTACGAAAATAAAAGGCAAATAAATGAAGAAAAGTATAATAAAATCTCTTTTCTAATAACAGAAAGAGGATGGTTAGATACATCTCAGTCTGACTCAGGCCTTTAAAATAACTGTTCTTTCCCATGCAAATTCTGTCTCAAATGCCTGCCCAGAAAAGCTTTCCTTGGCCATCGTATCTAAAGCAGTGCGACCTAGGATGTTCCCTTTGCAGATTTATCACTATCTAAAATTATCCTTTTTTTAAAATTTTTGCTTTTTTAGGTTTTTGCCTTAGGGCACATGTGCTCACAAGATACAGAGACAGAGACAGAGAGAGGGAAAGTGAGAAATCATCTCCTGGGGATAGCCATGCCACAATGCCTTCTCCTTCATTTTCCTCTCAGGATCACTTACTTGCTTATTTCTTAACCTTAGTTTCTCACTCCCTCTCTTCACCCTACTAGAATTTAAGCTCCATGTAAGCAGAAATTTTATCTAAACTTTCCTCAGCACCTGGTCTTTGAACCAATTCAAGAAGAAGATACTTAATCAACAGGATGGTGAGAATTTCAGGGAGAAGTTCCTAAGTGCCATGGATCCCATCAAATACAAAGGCATATTCTCGGATTATTTCAGGGAAATCAAATTATTTGATGCCAAATCAAGAACCTCAAGTTGAAGTCATGACAGAATATATATATACCACTTCACTCTTAGGGGACACCTGATGACCCTAAGTGAGTGAATGAATAAATGAATAGATTACTGACCAATTAAGTCCAGCTTCTTCTTTTCATGGTCAAAAAAACAAGAGACAGAGGCTAGAGAAGAAGGGAATTTATTTCTGTGACTGGTTAGAGTCAGCAAACACTACCAAATTATCTCAAAAAGCCCAACATGTTCTCAGTATTTGTAGGTATAAGATATAAACACACGCAAATCATTCCTCCCTATAATCAGAATCAAATGCCTTTATCTAAGCAATGACCTTGATCCTTTCCAATACCCATTCCTGGTTTCTCTTCGGACTATTCCTCCAACAGAACTCCCCAGGACTCAGTACTTGGTCAGAGTGTTCTTCTTAGAGGCCTTTCTTAATTGCAGTCCTGATAAACTTCAAGCTTCCTGCTTCAAATGAATGAGATCCAAACCTTGTAAAGACTTTGGGATACTGTGTCTATACACATACTAGGCCTCCCAACATGAATATAAGTTTAAAACACTAATTCTTCTTGATTAATAGACTGGAATGTCGGCCTTAGTCTTTCCAAAGGAAAAGATTACCTCCCCTTTGTCCATACTTGAGTAATGAACAACATTCTAGGAAAAAGTAGATACTTTAATAACTAAAGATATGATAAAAGTGATTATGTAGTTCTCAATGAACTTAGTTTTAGAGGAGACAAAGTATCAACCCTTTACTCGAACATATTTGAGAGTCTACCTGGGGTTAAGAGTATAATAATACTTGCTGGGGGAAAGCAAACAAATTAAAGGGGGGCAGGGACAAGAGCGGGTGGCCACCTGGAGAATCTGTGTCCTCTCGCTTTCTGAAAGCACATCCTTGGTCTCTGCTTCACTGTCACTTTCTGAGAGGCCTTTCCTGACCATCATCCTATCTAATATGGACCATCAATACCTCCCTGTACCACAGCCACGCTCTTCTTCTTCATTTGCTTTGTAACTATTCCTACTTCGTGAAATTACATTACTTACACTTTGTTTTTTCTTCACTGCCTTTTTCTCTGTAAAAATATAAGCTCCACCAGGACAACTTTGTTTCATATAATGCTGTATTATACGTTCACATGTGAACAAGCTTCATGGTGCTCAGTGCATGTCTGTTAAATGAAAGAATGAAGGGGGTAGGATGTACCCCAGGGCCATCTATTTTCAATCCCCGATTCCAACCCTTCCCTTTGATACTTCATATACTGCATCTGCTGTGGAGGGAGATCTCATTCATCTTGATTAAAAGCGTTATGGTGTTGAGTCCCGGTCTGTGTGTTCCTGAGCCAAATGAACTACATGTTTAGCCCTCAGACACAAACCACCCTTAAAAATAAGTCAAAGAGTGAAAATAGTGCTAAGTTAGAAAAAGCAATGATGAGAGGAAATAAAAAGAAGTAGAGAATAAAATACATACTATTTTCTAAAACAAAACAAAACAAAAAAGAGAAAGGAACAGAACAGGACAGCTACAAAAAGGGAAATGGCAGAAAGTGGAAAAGGAAGAGGAAAGCCTCACAGTCAGACATGGGCTGTAAGGGAGAGATACATAATTGTCCATGTGATGTTCATTTTCTCTGCTAGCAAATACATGTTTCCGTGGACTTTAAAGGCTCCTCTTGAAAGACTCCTGCTGTCCATGCTCCACAAGTCCCTTGGCTAACAGCTCCTTCTGCACTCAGCCCGTTTGCTCAGCTCCTCTGACATTTCCAATAGGTCTAAGTTCTCATCTTCTCTCTGAAAACCACACCAGCGCCTGCTTTGTCTGCTCTGTCTCATGAATGGTGACTGCCAGCTTCACACTCCAGCAGGGCGGGCGAGAGGTTTCAGAACTCTCCAGTTCTGAGCATCACTGCCTCAGTCCTTTCATCTCCCTCCCTCTGCATGGTTAGTGCTGGTGCTCTTATCATGCAAACCGGCACACACCCTGTCCTCTCATTTGTCTCCCTGGCCTGCCCTCCAGAGCCTCACTCCTGGAACTGGTTGGAAGAAAGAATCAAGTCATGAAACCTTGCACATTGCCCTCACTTGTTTGCAGGAAAATACACCATTTTAATAGATCATGTTGACTCTGCCTGTGGGTGGTATGAAGTTCTTCTTAGAGAAAAGGTGCCTAACTCTCCAAAGGTCCTGAACAGAAGATGCAACCCAAGTCATGACATTAGTATTAATGAAACGAGGGCTGAGGAAAGTGTTAGCTTCTGTTTTCACTTAAAAAGAGTAGGAACAGAAAAAAGAATTGTGAACCTAAGAAGACAAGGCTACATGAATTCTGCTGCTCTTTGTGCAGAAACATCTATAGGTTTTTAAAGAGTATAGGGAAAACATTTATTAAAAGAACGTGTCACTCAACTAAAAACCCACTGTTCAGTCCAATAGAAACTTAATAAAGGTTTAAGAAAAGAAAAAAAATTAAACCTACAACACTACAGCCACATGCATAACACAATATAACAAACTATTTTGTGCATCTTGGACATTCAGATGCAAAGGCTACAAAAACTACAAAGATCTGGATAAAATATCACCCTGGGCCAGCAGAGATAGAAACATAAGAAGCTTTCAGTTTAGTTATGAAATTGTTGCAACAAAAATTAAACATTGATTTGCATTTTAACTTCCAAGATAATAATAATGTTGGCTTTTAAAAGATGCAAAAGCAGGCCAGCAGGTAACATGTGGTTAAAGTGCTGGATTCCCACAAGGCTGACCATGGTTTGAGTCTGGAATCAGGCAGCTTGCTTTCTCACTTGTCCTCTCTCTCCCTATTTCTCTCTGGTGAGTGCCTGTGCTCTATAGCAAATTTAAAAAACTAACAGTAAATTATTAAATAATTTTTTAAAAAGGAAAACAGATGCAAAAGTATTATACTTAGACTATGTTGTAGAAATGGTCTGCAAACATCTCCTAATAACAAAAAGTGCAAAGCACTGATAATATATGTATTAGAATTCTTTGCAACATACATTTCTTGTTGCCAAGCACAACAAATTGGTGTCAATAATTTGCAAACCAGTGTAAGGCAGAGAAATGTGAGACCTGATTTTCAGCTCTGGCTGCAACAGGTCCTAGATCAGTGTCCTTGGGTTAGTTATTTAACCTAGCTGAACTCAGCTTCCTAGTAGGTAAAATGGGGCTAATAATGTTATCATGATGTGGG
The DNA here is from genome assembly GCF_000334495.1 of Tupaia belangeri chinensis. NCBI lineage: Eukaryota > Metazoa > Chordata > Mammalia > Scandentia > Tupaiidae > Tupaia > Tupaia belangeri. Next base: position 1,585,433 of record NW_006207309.1, on the reverse strand, counting down.
TGTTAGAAGACTGACCCATTTAAGGCCCAATATGCAATAAATACTAGCTCCCTTTTCCTTTATGAGCCATAACAAATGTTTTCAAGGCTTTTCTTCTTTGCAACAAATAATGTGAGTTCATACACTTTTCACTGGATTTTACTTTGTAGCTCTTCATTTAATGTGAGCAATTCTAAAAATTCCACTTGTTTCTTGCTACCTGGCAAGGAAACTTTATACATATTTTATTTCCAAATCCTTCATATTATAGTCCAGTTTGACAGTCAGATCTCTTTCTTCAGGTCTCAACATTTTTTTTTAATCTATGTACATTTATCTAGCAGACATAGTTCCATTTGCAGACGCACAATGTCTAAATTGGTTGATTAGCATCAAGAATTCCTTTTATTGATTGTTGCTTCAAATCAGCAGATTCGGGTTCAGTGTGCAAAAACTTACTGAAGCTGTCCTTCAGTTGATATTTACAATGACAGTTTGCTTTATCCTCAGGTGAGGGTCTTGAGTGGACGGCACAAGGTGGCTCATCACAGAATGTTGTGAGTTGCATTCACTCTAACTGGTTAGAAATCACCAGTAGCTGAATTATTCTTGCCAAATTTATGCCTATGTAAGGACACCAGCCAGACCTTTCAAGATTCCCTTGGTACTTATGTCTAAAGTACTCCCAATGACTTCACCTCTTCAGTGGAGGTGGAGGTGCCCACCCTCTAGCTTGAAGGTCTCCAACTGCCAACTTCACTGCCTCTCATGCTCACTGCCTCATTTCATTGAGTCCAGTCAAAGTTTAGGAAGAAAAATGATTATACACCCAGATAAAATTGTCCAATAGTTCTAAGACCTTACAAGTGTCTCATTGCCTTCCAATAGTATGCCTACTCACCTAAAGTAATTAGTCAGTAGAATTGTAGGTAATGTAACCAAAGGGAATGGATTATCTTTTTATCAAAGGGAAAAGTATTTCCAAGTAGCTATAGGCTATTTTCATCTCATAACAGGTAAGACCTGCCCAAGAATCTCTCTCTCCAAAAGTAATTAGGTGCTTTTTGTTTCCTATGTTTTCTCTGGTTCTTCACCTTTTCAACATTTCTACATTTTTTTTTTTTTGCTCCATTGTTAATAACAGCGTCTAAAATCACAGCAGTGATGTTCTGCTAGTTGAAGTATTTTATTTGCTTTTGGTGAACAGGGCATCAAAGACTATTTATAATATGGGTCACTAGTAACTTGGCAGATTCTTTTTTCTTCTTGTTATGAAGGAAGGTATCTCTGTCCTTATAATTTAGTCTAAAAGAAAAAAGAGGTAGAAATTCTTGAGTTTAAAAGTTTAGTCACCGAAATGGCTACCATGGGATTTACCTTCTTGTATTATTTCTGAAACAAATCTACTTCACATACCCACAAAATGTGAATGGAATCAAACAAAACTTGTGCAATGTGAAAGCTGTCTCCATTGGGAAATGTTTGCTAGAAGAATATTTTTTTGCCTTAAAAAAAAACAAAAAAAACAAAAAAAAAACTACAGTTTCAAGTACATTTTGATTTTTTAAAAAATTCTGTATTATTGCACAGGCCTCCAACTAGCTAACTACAAATGCACGCTGGGAGCACTTAAGGAGGCAGTTAATGCCATCTGTCTTCAGTTTGACCCTTGCTTGCTTTCCTTTGTGAACTCTTTTTCCCTCTCCTTGTTTTTTATATGTTGACAATTTTCAGGGCTCAGAAAAATGTCCAATTCTTACACACAAACCACACAAACTCCGTTAGCAATCTTGACTACCCATGAGGCTTCAGTTCTCACGAAATGCTAGTGGTTGCGCATGTCTGTGAGTACAGCCAAAACACCTCTTGAGTTTCAGACACGTAAAGCCCATAGGCCTTCCAGACATGTCTCATAGACTTTCAGGCTCAGCAAGGACAAAATCCTGGTTTTGAAAATAGGTAAGACAAGCTACAGGCTTGTTACCGTTTTTACTTTGTTGAATCTACCTCCCATCTGCACTCTGCTCATGGAGCAAGAGCCCTGAGAAATGTCCTCACTGATTTCTTCCCCCTGTCCAGAAACATCGAAGCAGGTCAGGTTTGTAGCCTCGTGTGAGTCCAGTTTTCGTGAGCCTCCAGCTCAGACGTTACCAATCTATTGTCTTTCATTCTGGTCAGTCACACTGGAAGAGTAAGTTCTCTACCAGAGACATATTTGAAATCATCTGGGGAGGTTTGTTTGTTTGTTTGTTTGTTTGTTTTTGAGAGGTTTTTGAGAAAGAGAAGAAAGAGACAGAGAGACAGAAAGTGAGAAATCACCTCCCAGGGGGTATGGCCACACCACAATCCCTTCTCCTCCATTCTCCTCTTGAGTTCTTGGGGAGGTGCACACACGCACCCAGCATGAATTTAAGCCACTGGGTCCAGGAATTGAACCACAGTAGAGTACGTGGGAGTCCAATGGCATAACCATTACGCCATGTGCTGGTTCTTCTTCTGGTGAGATTTTTAAAAACACTAATAGTTGAACATCATTCCAAGAAATGCTGATTTAATTAGACTGAGATAAGCCCAGGTATGATAGTGCTTTTATTTTTAGAGGTTTTTGCTATAGGGCGCGTGCGCTCTCCAGACAGACAGAGACAGACAGAGAGACAGAAAGCGAGAAATCACTCCCCAGGGGGGATGGCCACTCTGCAATCCCTTCTCCTCCATTCTCCTCTTGGGATCTTGGGCACAACTGCACATGCGCCCAGCGTGAGTTTAAGCCACCAGGTCCGGGACGCGAACCACGGTAGACTACATGGGAGTCCAGCGACATAGCCATTACACTAACTGCTAGTCCCAGTATGATAGTGCTTTAGAAGTTTCATAGGTGATCCTAGTGAGCAGAGGACCACTGCTTTCCAAACTACCCACTTTCCTCAAGATAAAGCTCAAATTCAGTTGCCCAGTTAAAGGCTCCTCCTCACCCAGGCCAGATGTGGTACAACAGGAAAACGCAATGCTCTGTTAGGCTGAGCCCTACAGGAAGGTCTGGGGTTTGCATCTGGAGACCGCCTGAACACTCCGGGTATGTGTGTGCTCACAACCTGGGCTGGCTGAGGCTCGGGGTGGATCCTAGCCCTAGGGTATTGGTGGAGGTGCTGTCTCTGTGCCTGTCTCTTTCACTGTCTCCTGTTCATGGATGAAATAATAAACTTAAATACTATTCATTCATAATCTGGTCCACACCAGTTCTGCAGCATCAGCTTTTGTCACTGCCCCCTCCCCTCACCCCCTGCCAAGGACATTATAAATGACAGGATATCAGGCAATTTCAACTACTGCCCGCGTTTTCGCCTTTTTCTGTCTCCCCTTAATGCCTTCATGTATGCTCTCTCCTCTCTCTACAAATTCCTTCTTTTGTTTTGATTGCCAGAGGCTGCATATGCTCACCAAAGAGAGAGGGAGAGAGGGTGAAGGAGAAAGCAACTCACAACGGGCACTGTCATGTCACCATTCCATTTCATTCATTTCCCCATCATGCTGGGATTTAGGACATGTACACATGTGCATGCACATCTATCTGGTGTGTTTTTCAAGCCACCTCTAGGGTGGGATTCAAACTGCTCGGTCGGCCAGTTGGGATCTAGCTCAGGTAACCAGTAGGCCATGGGCTGGCCCAACGATGTTCTTTATCTCCTTAACTGAATTATCTTTACTTTTCCTTTAGCAGCAAGAAGCCTCCCCTGACCTGTCCCAACCAACTCAAGGTAGAGTCACCCCTCACCTATAGATACAGGTCTCTGCTCTGAGGCATTTGCCACCCTGGGTTGTTTTTGCAGGTTGACTTCTCTGACTCAGATTGCATATGGGGAAAGTACCTTTCTCTGTCTCATCAGCTCTCAGCACAGTGGCTCGTTTATAAATATGCACTCATCGGAGCTGTAGTATACTTACGAAACACAAATAATTGAATTATATTCTTAAATTGAATTTCATTTTTAAAACTAAACATGTTTAAGATTATTTTTTTAAGGGTCAGCAGTTGGTGTGGAGGTTAAAGAGGCTGGAATCCTATATGTTTACCATGTGGTTCGAGTCCTGGACCTAGCAGTTTGAAAAACATGCTAGGCTCAGACTTGGGCATGCCCAAAATCCCAAAGGAGAAGTGAAGGTAAAGGGACTGTGGTGTGGCCTTCCCTCCAGAGGGTGCTCTCTCACTTTCCCTCTCTCTCTGTCTCCATGTCCAGCAAGCACACATGCCCTATAGCAAATAAAACTAAATTTAAAAAGATTATTTTCTAATAGAAACAAAGTTTTATGACAAACAGAAATGTGGTTACTCATATATTTGGGACATAAAGGTCATTTTTACATTTTGGCTTTTACCTTAAATTCTAAGTTCCCTATGAAATTAAAATGAGAAAGTATAAGAAGTAAGAGCTGAGAAAGATGGTAGTAGAATATTAAAAGATGTTTATAATGTGGGAATAAAATGCAGGGTTTTTTCTTGACGAACTTGGTCCTCACGAACAAGGATGCCATGGTGAATCTTCACCCATTGTCATTCCTAGCTCACCCGCAGTTCCAGGCTGCTGTCTATACCATTTAATTTCAACCTTATTTTGAGAAAGTGTGAGTCATATATTGACTTGACCATGGTATTTTGAGGCCTAGAAATGACAAGTGATAATATGCCATAGCAACTGTCACAAAACAAGAGTAGCCACTGTTTACTAAAGGCCTCCATGGTGCAGGTACTGTGGCAGGCCGTGCATAGAACATGCCAGCCTCACAGCATGGCTGGCTGTGGCACAGACAACTTACTGTGCAGGGAGGGACTACATTACCCAGACCCTTTACCATCAGCTGGATCAAATGTGAGTGGAACAGGCGGCCAGGGCTCCGCCCCACGCGCCGAATGGCTGGCCCGGCCCCCCCTGCCTCTCCGGCGCTGGATGGCCCGGCTTGCACCTGCGCGTAGCCACCGGACCTGTGCGTGGCCCCCGGGCCTGCGCGTGGGCCCCGGCCTG
>NW_006207309.1:1463396-1579532 GCF_000334495.1 Tupaia belangeri chinensis | reverse complement strand
GGGAATCTAGGATGGCAAAACAAAAGGCAAGGTATGCAGGACATAAGAATTGGGAAATTATTTGCTGAGAACATATATGTTGATGTGCTTGATTGAGCTAATGCACAGTGTATTTTGGATGGAAAATTCATTTGTGTGTTGTGATGGAAAAAAAATTATAATAAAAAAAATGTGAGTGGAACAAAGTACAGACCTTCAAATTCTAAGCCATAATACCATAATAATCATTCACACAAACTGTCTTCATGATCCTTCTACCTTTAGGCATGGCGAATGTATATTTTTTTCTTTGACTTTTGTCTTTGGGCATGTACACTCGCCAGAGAAAGACACAGACAGTGAAAATTGCCCCCAAGGAGGATGGCCCTGCTGCAATCCCTTCTCCTCCATTGTCTTCCTGGGACCTTAGGCACATGTGCACAAGCACCCAGCATGGTTTTCAAGCTGCCAGGTCCATGACTCAAACCACCATCAGCCACATCCAGTGCCTTAATCATGATGCTACCTGCTGGCCCCAAGATTTTTAACTGAAGCTGCGTTTGGGATGGCATCAGCCACCATACAGACAAGAACTGTCATCTGTTCCAACACAACACCCTACATGTGTGCCAACTAATCTTTTAACATAGTAAGCGTTGACACTTTGGGATTTATTCCTTATTGCAACTATCATTAATTACTACTTGGTGAAACACTATTATCCCAGTTTTTATAGCTGGGGAAACTGAGGTTCAGAGAGAAGGACTAGGAGACAAAGTCTCAAACATGATCAGAATGGTATTATTTTAGTTTTAATTTTCACCTCTGGACAATAATTTTTTTAGCGTGCATTAACCAAACTTCAATGAAAATCCAAATCAAAGTCAAAATGCACTTCAGCAGACATCAAAGTTGTAAGGTAGTATGATAGCCATCAAGGAGCTCTCAGAAGTCCACGGGAGAGGTAATAGTATCCTTCGTTCCCAAGGACAACCAAGGTATCCTTATCATTGAAGTGGTGATTACTTTGAGATAGTTACAAAGTAACTACTAAAGTTAAAAGTAGCAAATACTCTCAGTATAAGTAGTCTCCATATAAGAAGTCAAGAAAAAATTTATGACACCAGAGAAGTAAAAAGACAGTAAACATTCGGTGAAAGTTTAATAGGAGGAAGACAGTGACTTGGGCTGCAGTTGTGTATATTTTATTTCAAAGTCACCCCAAACCTAGGAAGAAACCTTCCTTACTAATAGATGTGAATGCCAAGGAGGGTTGGAGATCTACACAAGTTCCACCTTTAGGAAAGGGAGGAGCAAGGAGTTCCTGCACATCCCTCATGCTCAATTGCCTAAGGCTGTCTACTTAAAAAACCATTGCTCACACTCAGGACTCAAATGCCTTAATGATGAGATGGAAAAAACACGGAAAGTGGACGAGAGGAGAACCGTGATGTATAAACTCTTTGTGACTCATCTGGTGAGTGCTCCAAGCTTCTCTCCCTCCGCTGGATAATATCATGTTTGAAGTGTGGGTCCAGGGTTGTCGTACCCTCCAAATTTCAGAAGTCAGAAATTTGCTTTTAAATATGAGGTGTGCTGATATTTAAATGCTGACAACTAGTTCCATATGGCTGAGCTGCCTCCAAGCACATCTTGAGGCTGGACTAGGTCTAACAGCTGCCAGGATGTACCTTCTAGTTTTAATGGTCATTTGTATCAGGATAGAATATTCAGCAGAACTTCCTTGTAATATACTTTTACAAACTCCAAACGTGAACATAGTGTGTGGTAATATTCCAAGTCTAGTGAAATGGAAGTGAGGTACTTTTTAAAATTTTTTATTTATTGGGACCAGAAGATGGTGTAATGGTTATGTTACTGGACTCCTATGCAGTCAACCATGGTTTGAGTCCTGGACCCAGCAGCTTAAAACTCATGCTGGGTGCATGTGTGTGCATGCCCAAAATCCCAAGAGGACACTGAAGGAGAAGGGATTATGGTGTGGCTATCCCCTCAGGGGGTGATTTCTTGCTTTCTGTCTCTCTGTCTCTTTCTTTCTCTCCAGTGAGCATACTTGTCGTATAGCAAAAATCTCTAAAAAGAATGTATATGTACATACACACACACACACACACACAATTGTTTTTAAATTTGCTATATTGTATGTGTGAACACCAGAGAGAGAGTGAGAGTGAGTAAGCAAGCTGCCATGTCTGGGACTCGAACCATGGTCAGTCATGTGGGAGTCCAGCTCCTTAACCAATACACCACCTACTGGTCCCAAACAAGGGCACTTTTTATGAAGTTATTTATTCTTCCATGAGAGACAGTAACAGAGACAGAGACAGAGAGAGGCAGTACAACTGAGTTCATGCACCATGATCCACCCTCAATCTCTGCTGTCTCTGATCACTTGTAACACGCCTGCCCAGTGTTCTCAGGGAGGTCCTGGGATGTGAACCCAGGACCTTTTCCATGTGAGTTCACTTGAGTTACTACTGCTTTACCACCTGACCCTGGCAAGGACACCTTATGATGAGTCAGAAAAGATGTAAATTCAACTTTACTTCTGTTAGTGTTTTGAAAAAGTAAGTAGCAGTTATAGAATTCCTGCCTGACTATCCTCAGACCACCGGCTAATTCTGATATGGAACTTTCAGAGACTGAGGTGAACCTAGGGTTCTAAAACAAGCCATGATGGCATTCTATTGGGTCACTGGAGAAGTCATGATGAATTTTTGCATAGAAAAGCCTAGAAAAATATGTCATTACTTTTTCAATGACCCAATATTATTACAACAGTGGGTTCAAAGCAAAATTGAGGGTTTTGATTCATTCTCAAATGGATCCTATTGAGCCTAAACTATCTTTATTAGGAGGGAACAGATGATTCCCCAGGGAGACCCTGGAAACAATTCCATTTAATTAAAATACAGATCACCCACACAGAAGCTAGGCTGGCCTCTGAGATTGCTAATACAGGCAGATTGCTAATACAGGCCCTTGCTTTTCCAGATGTGCACCTGGCTCGAGAGAGGTGGGGAGTCCTAGAACAAGAAGTGTGAGGTCATTTGTCTCATCCACTTCTCATCCTCCCTGTCTATTAATTTCAACTCTAACTACATTTATTCAAAACCTTAAAGTGGAGAAGAGCCCCTGACTAACCCCGACCACTTTGAATAAGTATGCCGGAGAACAACTGAAATTAATATTTGAACTTTCCTAATCATATAGATCATAAATCTTTCTAAAATATTCATTGCAAGGAGAAACTATCCCGATCTGAAAAGCCAATTCACAGTTAATTGCTACTGGCAAAGTTCAGTAGGTAAGAAATGTATCCTATACTCACCACTTTACTCATGTAAGCATCTCTCAATTTATAAGATACAACCTTCCCTTAAAGTTGGTCCCAGAAAGGTTTTATCTAAGTAGACTCAGTGCCCCCTTGGATGTTGTTATATAATTAGAACTCTATTGGTGGGGGAGAAAAATCTAACTGATTGGAACTACACAATTGCAGTGAAGAACCATTTAGGGGGCCAGCAGGTGGTGTGGTTGTTAAGGCATTAGATTCCCACATGACTGACCTTGGTTTGAGTCCCAGACCTGGTGACTTAAAAGCCATGCCAGGTATGTGTATATGTGCCCAAAATCCCAGGAGGAGAATGGAGGAGAAGGAATTACAATGTGGCCATTTCCCCAAGGGGGTGAGTTTCTCACTTTTTTCCTCTCTGTCCTTATTTCTCTCTCTGACACTTGCCATGTGCCCTATAGCAAAACTTAAAAAGAAAAGAATTTAGATGATGGCCAGTCAGGTTCAGAGTTTTAAAAAAAAATCATATTAGTTCTTGAATGGGGAAAAAATAGGTAATAAACTTTCATAGGTATTAAAATTGAAAATTTTACTCCCACAACTATCTATACCTAGATACAGTTTTCCTTCAAACCACTGACACTTCTCAATGGTGCAAAGGTTCACTTCATTGCAACTGCATAAACGCATAGGAGACCCAGGTCTTCAGCCCAGTCAGTCCCTTCACTAACGGTCTTGGTGATCCTGAATGAGTTTCTAGGCTTTAAGCTTCTCACTGATGAAACAAAGTTAAGAAGGAGGATCTCAAGACCAACAGTTGGTATAATGACTGCATCACTGGACTCCCATGTAGTTGACCGTGGTTCAAATCCCAGACCTGGTGGCTTAAACTCATGCCCAGTGCATGTGCATGCGTGACCAAGATCCCGAAAGGAGAATGGAGAAGGGATTGTGGAGTGGCCATACTCCCTGGGGATGATTTCTTGCTTTCTGTCTCTGTCTTTCTGGCCCTGTAGCAAAAATCTCTCAAGAAAAAAGGAGGATCTCTAAAACCTATTCAAAGGCAACAATTTGCCTTTCTAAGTATTCACTAGTGCTTGCTCTCCTTCTGCCTGAATGTTTTGTAATGTTTGGTAGAATTAAGAAATTATCATATTTTATGTTATTTATTACTTTCTAGTCTAGCTCCCTTGACATTCTCCCTCAAAAGAGACCACTCTTGATCTTTCCAAAGTTTCATGGCCAGTGGGGAGTGGAGGGTGTGGACACCAACAGCGTGGGTGGAACTGCTGCAGATCTGCTGAGAAACTCAGAAGTAATTGAAAGAGCCCTTGAAATTGGTTTTTCTGAGAAAGACACACACAATGAAAGCCAGAATATTTAAATACTGATTGCATGAGTCTGCAATCTATTCATGGTTTCCAAATCGTTGGGGATTCCAAGAATAACTCATTATATGATCCAATATATACAACGAATCCCTCCAAATTGTTATACACTTGATTTTAGTGAATGGTTTGGAAATTCTATAAACCTGATTATCTTTAAAAAGAGTACACATTTTAACTACAGGAAGATATTCAAAGGCCAATCCTTAGCACAGCTGTCAGACTGAGCCCACACGACCCATTAAAATCAGTAGTGTAGGGGGTGTGTTGAGTTCCAGAATACAGGCCACATGCTCTCCTGCCCAAGATCCTGACAGGATAGACTACTAAACGAAAAAGAATTGCAGTGTGATCAAGCTCCTTCTGGGGGGTGTCCTCTCTTTCTCTCCCCCCACCCCCATGCATGCACAAGCATTCTCTAGCATTAAAAAAAAATAAAAAGTATTTGAACACATACTCAAAAATGGAAGCCAGCAGGTGGTATGGTGGCTAAAGGTACTAGATTCCCACATAGCTGACCGTGGTTTGAGTCTTAGACCTGGTGGCTTGCTTTCTTGCTTTCCCTTTCTCTCTCTGTCTCTCTCTGGTCAAATTACAGATAATAACAAGTGGAAATAAATAATTCTTTAAAAAATATTCAAAAATGCAACAGATGACCATCCACTAAACTACTAAGAATTCCAAAATGAATAATTATAACTTGTCTTCATGAACATAACTTGTATTTTAAAAGTTAGTTTGCGAGGTGCCAGCAGATGGTATGGTGGTCTAGTTGCTGGATTCCCAAAAGGCTGACCACAATTTGAGTCCTGGACCCAGTAACTTGAAAATCATGCCAGGTACATGTGCATGTGTGACATGAATCCCAACAGCAGAATGGAAGAGAAGGGGCATTATGGCATAGCCATCCCCCATGAAGGGGTGATACTTCACTCTCCCCTCCCTCTGTCTCTCTCCAGTGAGCGCACATGTCCTATGGCAAGCAAAATCTAAAAAAGTATGCTAATTTTGCCTTTGACTAGATACCAAATCAATATTTTAGCCATCCTAAATATCTGTCATGAACATTGTCCATTTAATGTAAAATAAAGCATAAATACATTTTGTAAATCTGGATGTAATGATCTATGTACAACGTGAAATTAGTTCCCACACTGCGATCACTAATTATCAATAAATGTGAATGCCTGAGGGGGCTTAAAAATCTTTACACACTTGCCTCCATGTCTTTGAAATTAGAATTACAATGGCTACAAATAGTCAAGAAATTGACCTTCCTCATCTCAGGCTGTAAGCAACCTTTATAGTTTCCTGAATATGCTGAAGTGAAATATGGAAATGTCTAATCCAAAGTATGCATTAAAATGTACCTAACTTTATTCATTCATCTCTTAAAAGATTAAGTACTTAGTTCTTTTATAGTAAACAAATCACTACATGAAGCCATCGGATGGAAATAAATTACCAAGGAAGAGCACTAAGATTCCAATACAAAATACACACTGCAGGAATATTTAACAATAAAAATTAGAATATTATGGAGTAAAATTAAAATGTTTTTAATATGATGTCCATTAGCTGATACAAACTAGCTTTTAGAAGAAGAATCATTGTCATGATAAAATATACCTGATATTAATAAAAGAATCTGGTTGCAAAATATTATATAGTGGGGCCAGCAGATGGTGTGGTTAAGGCACTGAACTCCCACGTGTCTGACCACAGTTCAAGTCCCAGACCTGGTGGCTTACTTTCTCATTTTCTCTCTCTCTCTCTCTCTCTCTCTCTCACTGTCTCTCTCTCTCTGGTGAGCACACACACAATTCAGCAAACTTAAAAGTAATAATGAATAAATAAATAAAGAGTGTAGGAAGGCACAGACACCAGCGTGTTGAATGTTTCCCTATGTAATTATGTATGATCATTAAGTTTTTATAATTTTCAGAAAAGTCTCATGTTGTTTTCAGAATTAAACGTACTCTTCACAGACAAAAAACTGAATTAAAATTGACTTCGAACAGGGCTGAAAATTAGTAAACTCTTTGTGGACAGCAATAGAGCTAACTCTGAGAGTTATTAATCAGGTGCTGGTGGAGTTTGTGACAAACCTGGGCTGATTGCTCAGTGACCCTTCCACCCCAGTTCTCAGTTAACTGGAACGTCACTCTGGGAAAGGATTCTAGTACTCCATTTGTATCTCTAAGCCAGTTCCTACCACAGCGTCTGACAAATATTGGCCTATAAGAAATGTTACGTCTGAATATGAGTTACAGAAAAGTCAGTCACTCAGTATAGAAAGTAAAGCTGCCTCAGGAAAATGTCTTAAAGATCTAGGATTGAAACAGAATGTCAACAATAAAACGTGTGGAACCACAGTACCTGTCTATTAAACTTTCTTTCCAGCTATTTAGCGCTGAGCTCTTGGGCTGCCTGTAAGCATTCCACCGTTTTTATAAATACCAGCCTCTTCTTGACCTGTCTTTTTATTTTTATTTTTACTATAGGGCCATAAGCTTGCCAGAGAGACAGAGACTGAGAGGAGAGAAATCGAGAAATCTACCCCTGGGGGTGGGGGTGGGGGATGGCCACGCCAAAACCTCTTCTCCTCCACTATCTTCTTGGGATTTGGGGCATGTACACACAGGCACCTGGCATGTTTTTCGAGCTGCCATCTGAGCCTCAAACTGTGCAATAAGCCACGTGGGATCCAGCTGTCTTCACCACCGCACCTGGCTGACCCCTGATCTGCTTATGTTTTTAAAGGAAAAGGTCTACTCTAAATATGTAAGATCTGCTGATTTAATGAAAACTATAGTAACTATTTTTTTCAAATTTTCAAGTAATCCCCAAAAGCCTAATTCTTATCGATTTTGAAGCTAGCTTCTTGAGAGGAAAGTCCACTAAAGAAAACACTCCGTGGTCCTCAAACACTCACAAAAATAACAAGTAGTCCTTAAAAGCATCTATTTTTTTTTTTCCCCAATCCTGATGTTACTTCACCAGTGTGGGCTCCGGGTGCCTTGCTTTGTGGAGTGCAGCCGCTACAGAACTAGCCTTGGTTCTCGGGTCTATCGGTGCTCTTTACAGTCAGTCTCACACACTGCCAACAGATAAATCGTCCCGAAGCACACCTCTGATACGTCACGTTGCTCACCAGCCTTTCATGGGCCCCCACTGCACTTCAACAAGCCTCGAGCCCAGAGAAGATGAACGAGGTCTCCAGAGTGCTGCCTGCATTTCCAGCCTCCCCGTCCACCAGTCGTCCATTGCTGTGTTCTCGTCCTGTTTGCTCCACGTGGTCTCTGGACCAGCAGCCTCAGCACTGCCCGGGGACTTGTTAGATAGGCAGATTCTCTGCCTTTACAGATCTGTGAAGCCAGAAACTCTGGGGCTGGAACCCAAAAACTGTTGTGTGTTTGTTGGTGTTTTTTAAATTGGCTCATTTAATTTCTTCAGAGAGAGAGAGAGAGCACATTGCCTTCTGGTGTGATCCACCCCTGCTTCACCACAATAGACAATGGGTGTGAGCATACCTGACCTGCCCAGGGAGACCTCAGCATAAGAACCCCAGGTCTGTCCCACGGGAGCGCACCATTGCATTACGGCTGGCCCTTTAACAAGCCCTTCATGTGATTCTAACAAATGCTGACATTTGAGAACCACAGCTCTAACAAAACTGTAATTCCTTAAATACACCCAATAGTTTCCCAAATTAGTGCTTTTCCCAGTGCTAGTCTCCTGCCTGATGGTGCTTATGCAGATACGAAGAAAGTCCTTTCTTCCCTCTCTCCAAGTGGGTAAAACCCTATCAATCCTTTCAGGCTAAACCTATTATCAACTCAACTGTTCTTGATTTTTCTCGACCAGAAGTAACCTCTTCATTCCTTGAGTGATCATTTTTCTTGTCTTTCTTAGAGCATTTATTGCAGTTTCTCTTGAAATACAGAGGAGATCTTTCTTATCTCCTCTGCTGGAATATAGACTCTTTGAGGGTAACATGTGCTCTGTAACTTCTACAAGATATAGAATCATACTGTAATACAAAAGGTATTTCATAGCAGGTATTTATAAAATAAATAAATAAATAAAAGTAACTATTGAGCAGATGCAGGGTTGCCAGATTTAACAAATAAAAATACAGGACTTAAAGTTAAATCTGAATTTCAGATAAACAAAGAGTAATTTTTTAGTATATATATATGTCCAAAGATTGCTTGGGACAAACTTATACACTTAAGACTAAACAATTATTTCCTTTTTCTCTGAAATTCAAATTTAACTGAGCACCTTCTATTTTATCTGCTAATGCCATCAGTAAACTGAACATATATTACTTCTTTATTCACATTTACCCTCTGGCTACTTCTCTCTCTGGGGCATACAGCTAAGAAATAATAATGATAAAATTTAAAAACACACACGCACACACACAGACTCAAATAAATGTTTTCCTTTGAAAAAATAACTTTGGAAATACATGCACTTATTCATTAATATTGATGTTGTCCAACCCATATTTTAATTTGTTTTAAAGGTTCCCCCCCCCCCACCACAGGACACATGCACTCACCACAGAGAGACAGAAAGAAAGAAAATGAGAAATTACCCCTCAAGGGGGTGGCCACACGGCAGTCCCTTCTCCTCCATTCTCCTGTACATGCACATACATGTACCTGGCATGGTTTTCAAACCACTGAGCCAGGGACTTGAACCACTGATGGCCATGTGAGAGTCTAGCACCTTAAATACCATGCTACCTACTGGCCCCTGGAATATTTTTAAATTGTAGGTGCAACTATCTTATTGGTTATATAAGAAAAATATCCTCATTATCTGAAATATGTGCTTTTAAAAATTATGCTAACCTTATTATTTGTGTTTATAGCCTGCTTTATTTTTCAACATTGACAGCTAATATCATTTTATTCCTTTTAAAAATAAAATTGATCTTGAAAGCCTGAATACTTGCCATTATTGAAAACAATTTTCAAATATAATAAAGGGCAATTCTAAACTAAATGCAGAATTGTGGATGAAAGCTCACTGGATTAAATATATATACTTCCCAGGTGTTCCTCTGAAGAGGCTATTCAAAGAAATGTGTCAAGTCTGGTTCTCTTTGACTTCTTTATTAAGTCATATTTCCTTATGATTATTCTTCCCTCAAGATTCCAAACTTTCACTTATGTCATGGCTGCATGCCGCCACATACTAACTTTTTACGAAGCAAAACTAAAATGCCATGGCATTTTATCGAAGACTTCCATGGATAATCAAAACAAAGGACACACAACTCAACCAAATGACATGCACTACATTTGCCACAGAATACTGTATTATATATGTGATATACATACATGTTCTATATCCATATATCACATTTTATTTCCTACATATAAGTATAATTTATATATTTATTTAGATCTCTTCTTTGAGACTGAAATGTCTTAAAAACAGATTCCCTACCTTCTTGTCTTTTTTTTTTTTTTTTAACTGCCATAGGGTGCATGTGCTTATGAAAGATAGAGAGGAAGAAATCACCCCTCAATGGGCATTTACTCTGCAAACCCTTCACCATTTCTCTATCCACTGGAATTTTGGGCCTACATGCACATGCGCCTGGCATGTTTTTCAAGCAGCTAAAGGAGAACTTGAACCAAGGTCAGTGATATGAGATCAGGTTTCTTTTTTTCTTTTCTTTTTTTTTTTTTTTGAAGAGGTTTTTACCATAGGGTGCGTGCGCTCATGCTCGCCCGAAAGACAGAGAGAGACAGAGAAACAGAGAGACAGAAAATGAGAAATCACCCCCCAGGGGGCATGGCCACACCGCAATCCCTTCTCCTCCATTCTCCTCTCAGGATCTTGGGCACACATGCACACGTGCCCAGCATGAGTTTTAAGCCACCGGGTCCGGGACTCAAACCGCGGTCAACTACATGGGAGTCCAGCGACACAGCCATTACGCTAACTGCTGGCCCCCTGAGATCAGGTTTCTTTAACTCCTAGTCTATAGGCAGCCCCAAAGATTTGCTACCAATTAAACAGGTTTATGCAGGACTTGGTTCATAATAAATGAAACCAGAGGGGCCAGCAAGTGGCCTACTGGTTAAGGCCCTGGACTCAAGGTGGCCAACTGTGGTTCAAGTCCTGGACTAGGGTGACTCAAAACTCACACTGGACACAAATGCATGATGCCCAAAATCACAGGAAGAGAATAAAGGAGAAGGTATTATGGCGTGGCCGTCCCCTCCATAGGTATTTTCTTGCTTTCTGTCTCTCTGTCTCTCTGGCAAGCACACACATGCGACAGCAAAAACTCTCTAAAAAAATAAAAATCAAATAAAAATCAATGAAACCAGAGAAAACTAAACTATAATCAACAATTACAATAATTTGCTTTGTACTCTTATAATTACAATTTCTGGAAAATATTTAGCCTATATATTGGGTTCAACCTTCAAAGACCTTTAATGGAGAATTTACTTATGTTCTTGAGAGACACCAGGTTCAAAGCTATCTGGCACTGTGTTGTTCATCTTCCACAATCTCACAAGTTTGGTAAAGAAAGAAAGATGCTTTAAATCATTGATAAAATTCTTTTCTCAAAAACAAAATGAATCAACCTGACAAGTATGATGGAGCCTACATGAAAATGAGTTTGAGCTTCCTGGAATCTGGAATTTAGAAAGTGATTTTTGAAGGAAATTTCCATATTGATGTCAATTCTTTAGAGCTGTTGCTCAAGTGGACTGATACAAATAATAATACACGAGGGCTTATCATATCTTTGAGAATACACCTCTGAAGATAGGATACTCTAATTTTTTTTTTTAACCAAGCAATACCTTAATCATTTCAGGAATCGCTACATCTTCTCTTTCGATGGTATAAGAGTATTTTAATAGGCTGTTACATTACCCATTCTTCTAATGTCAGCATTCATTCTGTCATAAATCAGCAAGAAGTTAAAAAATATCACTCTCTTCCCTGTATCAATTGGCTATGCTTTCACTATTGCCACCAATCCATGCTTTCCAACAAGCCATATTCACATTACTCTTTGGATGAAAAAGAGTAAGTCTACTTTATTTGCATTAGTACATACAGCAAGTTGATATTCTTCCTTATTTTGGGGTTGTTGTACTCCCCCCCTACCACCTTCACGAAAAATGCAGTTTATAAAACACCACTTTCCCATGGGTTTTCACATGATGTGGTAGCCATGAAGGGTTAGTTAGAGAAGGATCCAGCAGACCAGCTGCCGAGGCAGAAAGAACTGTAACTAAACAGTGAACCCAGCCAGGCATGTAGAACCCAGAAGCCAGGCAAATCTCTGGCACCACAGATACTGGGATAACACGAGGCACCTGAAATTAAAATTTTGGAAAGATTCAATGAAGATTAAGGAGGGCAGAAAGCTGGCATTAGTGACATCTGTTAAATAACAGAAGGACCCAAACTAGAGGCCTAGAGAACAAGTTTGGAAGTTAAACCTTAAACACATTTAACAACACAGGACCTGATCCTGTAGAAGTTAGGTTCTGGACATGATTCGGGCAACAGTAAATAAGGCAGAAAACAAATGACTAGAAGCGGAATAGAAGATGAAAACTTCATCTCAGAAAGAAGAAAAAAATCCTTAACAACAGCAGTAGATTAGAAGCAAGGTGAGGACCTCAAATGTAGACTTTGTGCTATGCTTAATTCAAGAATTTCATAAGCAAACAGAATAAAATGGACACAGTTAAAGAAAACGAAGAGATCCAGGAGCAAAGAACCAGCCAGAGTATTCCACACTAACAAACATCAGAAGACCTGCCCAAGAACACACCCAAGAGCTCCACAAATATTGCTGGATAAAGATATCACATGGTGTCATATTTTAGTTAATAAGATGCAGATCCTTGGCCCTCAGCTCTCAAGTGACTCATAGATGTATCTTTTCTTAAAAAAATATTTTTGCTATAGGGTGTATGCACACACTAGAGAGATAGAGAGAATAAAACAAGAAATCAACCGGGGGAGACGGGGAGCGGTGGCCATGCCACAATCCCTTCTCCTGCATTCTCAAGTGGCCAAGTCCAAGACTTGAACCATAGTTGGCCATATGAGAGTCCAGTGATGTAGCCACTACACCATCTGCTGGTCCTTGTTTGTTTGTTTGACCTAGACATTATTTTTAAAATGGATTTAGTATGTAGCCTATAGAAGTTAGGCTATTTCACACTAATAACAATAATGAAAAGACTATTTTCTTCCAAAAAGTTATAAATTCCCAAGAAAACTGGCCTAGAATTTTTATTGGGCCAACACTTTGTTAGAATTGAAAAGCAAACTGATCCCTGGTCCCCTTTAAATAGGGATCAGTTTGTATCAGTCCCTACCTACAGTTATACTTCCCCTGTCAAACATTAAATTTCAATTTAAATTTGGACATTTAAATCTGGAAACCCCTATTTCAGAGAATGCTAAGAATAGGGGCTAGCAGGTGGTATAATGGTTGAGACACTGGGTTTCCAAGTGGTTGGCCAAGGTTCAAGCTACAGACCTAGTGTCCTAAAAGTCACACCAGGCACGTGTGTGGGTGCCCAAAATCCCAAGAGAAGAATGGAGGAGAATGGAGGCAAAGGGACTGTGGCATGGCCATCAACCCTGGTGGGTACTTTCTTGTCTCTCTAGGAAGAACACACACTTTATAGCAAAAAGAAAAAAAAGAGAGAGAGAGAGAGAGAGAGAATGGTAAGAATAAAAAGAAATATTAAGAGCTAACATATTCTCTGTAATAAGCTGCCAAGGAATATATTCCTGAAGAATTTTTTTACATTGGGCCCAAAACAAAGGAAACAAAACTTGACCCATGGCGAGTGAGATAAAGGTAGACAGTAAACATGTGCCTAGAAATTTGTCTTGGTTATATAAATGATAGCTATGTTTCAGTAGTCACATTGCTTATAACTGAAACTGCTAAAAAGTATTCATTATCTTCAAGTTCCTCTATTTGGGTTCATTTTTAGAAAAAGGAAAGTATGGTGAAAGATATTTCATTTTTTCCCATCTATTATTTTATAGTACCCAAATAGAATTAATCTGGAGAAATGCAGATATTTGATTTCAAGCTCTAGGACTATCTCAGAATCTAGCTGTAGTGCAATCCAAAATTTTCCAGATTTAATTTAACAAAACTTAAAAAAAAAGTCTTAATCTTTCTCTGTGAAATCTCATGATCTATGGAAAACAATAATACTGAAACTTTGGATAGGGGAGAAGCATATCAAAATAATGACCTGCTCAACAATTTCAAAATGTTCTACATTTGTATTTAATAATATCCTCCTTTGGGAGTCCAAAAGAAAAACACTTCATCTCTTCTCTTCGAAAAAGGTTGGGAAGTATTCCAATCCTTTGAAAATTTGCTGAGGAATATTTGCCATGTTGTGCTTCTACATGCCAGTTTAAGTTATGACATAGTTTGTAAACTGTAGAGTTTTAAAGAAAGAACAGCACAGTTCTTATCAAATAAGAAACAGACACAAAGTGTCCTTGTCTTATATACCAAGGCAGTTACTGAAATTCACTTTCTAAATATTCCCCCTCAGAAAAGAAATCAAATTAGTTTTCTGATGGCTAAGTCTCACCTAAACCACTTTGAAAAATTATGTAATTTCTTGGTGACCCAAAATCATCAGTACTTGTACGGATAAGTATAATCACATCACATTGATTTTGGACTGGTATTTTCTCTTAATCTTCAATAATCCCTACAAGCAGAATTGATTTCTGATGATGCAACCCTAGAAAGTAACATCCCTGCAGAGATGAACATTTCCACATAAAAAACGAGCAATCTGCATTTCAGCACATGAATTTTTGCAGGACATGATTTAAAACTCACTATATTTTACAGATATTAATATACCACAGATATATCTAGAATATTATATATATTCATTCTTTTGAGATACTATCAGTATAATTCAAACGAACAAACAGAATAGGAAAAAATATAGCACAGCATTAAAATAAAAAAGAAAAACCCTCAAACATCCATTATATATATTCATTCTTTTGAGATACTATCAGTATAATTCAAACGAACAAACAGAATAGGAAAAAATATAGCATAGCATTTAAGAAAAAAAAAAGAAAGAAAAAAACCCAAACATCCAGAACTGTAAGATACATGTGCTTAAAAAAAACTTCAAAAAGGAAGAAATGATAATTTGGTATAACAAAACACTTACATCAATTTTTATGGATTTAAGGAACCAGCAGTTAGCATAATGGCTATGTCGCTGGACTCCCATGTAGTCGACCGTGGTTCGTGTCCCAGACCCGGTGGCTTAAAACTCACGCTGGGTGCATGTGCGTGCGTGCCCAAGATCCCGAGAGGAGAATGGAGGAGAAGGGATTGCGGCGTGACCATCCCCCCTGGGGGGTGATTTCTCACTTTCTGTCTCTCTGTCTCTGTCTGTCTGTCTGGCGAGCACACGCGCCCTATAGCGAAAATCTCTCCAAAAAAAAAAATTTTTATTGATCTCATACTCTAATATCTAACATTAGGCCACTAAATCAGAATAGGAATGTAGTAAGTGCGTTATATCTCACAGAAATCTTTTATTAGTTTGTTCCATATGAATTTTAGGACTATTCTATTCATTTTTGCTTTGGGAAATTTGATAGGGATTCCATTAAATAGGGACCTTTTGGTAATATTAGTTCTTCCAATGCAAGAACACAGGCTATTTTTCTACTTATTTGTGTCTTCTTCAATCTGTTTCATCAATTAAAACAAATTTCCTTTTATTATGCCAGAGGGTGCATGCATTTGCATGAGAGAGACAGAGAAAAAGCACCCCTCAACAAGGCCTAGTTACACCACAGTCTTTTTGTTCCAACTCTCCATCTTACCAGGAAGTTGGGCACATGTGCATGCATCTGGTATATAAGCCTTTAGGTCCAGGACTTGAACCATGGTCAGCCATGGGGGATCTGTCTTCCACTGCCCAGTGTTTAATCACTTTGCTATCAAGCAAGATTCTGTTTCATCAATGTTTTATATTGGTCCATGTATAAGTCTTTCCCCTCTTTGCTTAAATTTATTTCCAAGTCTTTTAATCTTTTGATGCTATTGGAAATGAGGTGGTTTCTTAATTTCTTTTTCAGATAGTCCTTTATTAATGTATAGAAATATAACTGAGCTTTATATGTTCATTTTCTATCCTGCAACTTTACTGAATCATTTGTTGAAACTGTTTTGGCTCCCATGGTGTTTTAGGTGAAGTGCAGTTTTGAGGTGAAGAGCAATGGAGCTGATAGGCAACAGTATGTGCAGTCGGCAAGAGCGTGCTCACCGGAAATAGGCATGCCTACGTGTGGGTCCTGGCTCTGCTACGTCCACTTCACTTCTCGGCTTCTCAGCTCCCACATCCATAAAAACAGGGAGGACACCACCCTGTCCTCAGCACACGCTGAAGATGCAGTAAACGGTAATAGGCACAACTGTTGTGATGAGTGCATTTTTTTAAGATAAAATAAATTTTTGAAATATATCTGCTAAATTGTATTCTTGACGAGAAATAACATCCTCACAACCTCATTTTCATAAAAGCTTTAGGTACGTGCTGATGGGTGCGCATATGTGAGTGTGTGAGTGTGTGTGTGTGTGTGTGTGTGTGTAAATATAGAGAAAAATATGCCAATGCACAGACAGGCTATATTGTAGAAATTACAGTTTATATAAAATAAATTACTTCAAAAAACAAGCCAAACATATAAGCTCTTGGCAGGAGGCACTATATAGCCCTAAAAATTATAAAATGTGGAACCAAACCAAAAAGCATTGAAATCACCAAAAGCAGAAGCAAGATGTTATATTCATAATGTTAAACACCTATTAGGGCTAGACAGTGATGTAGCAGTAAAACATGATGCTCTTTGAAGCCGAGCCACGTGGGACGGTTCTGGGTTCACATCCAGAGACAGCCCTGTGTGTCAGGCATGCATATGCCCATGCTACAGGGCTGGCCACGCCACAGTCCCTTCTCCTTCATTCTCTTCTCGGGATCTTGGGCACACATGCACGTGTGCCCTGCATGAGTTTAAGCCACAAGATCTGGGACTCGAACCACGGTCGGCTACATGAGAGTCCAGCGACATAGCCATTATGCCAACTGCTGGTCCCTCTAAGCATTTCACTGATGCTGCAAATACAAACCTTTTAACAGTCAACCAACCATCTTCTTTGAAAACAAGAAATGTTCTCTGGGCTTCACTATTTCGGGGACTGATTCCATCATTTTTCAAGGCTCAACACCTAGGAATGTTGCTTTGGGCTATCCTAGCACCTATATCTAATCAGTTATTTTGTCCTGCCAATTAATTATTCAATACTTGTCTGATCTTTCCCTTCATGTGGATTTCTTTCATTTTATTTTTTGAATTTTAACTTATACTTGGGCTATTTTACTGCTTGACTACTTTTTCTCCCTCATGTCCTATCCTATACATAGTTTTCAAATTATTCCCTGTTGATATTGATTCCTTTATGTTAAAATTCTGCACTGAAACCCTCAACAGCTTCCTAAGTAGTCTAGTGTCTCCATCTGAACTGAAGACTCCCTACCCTCTCTTTGACTTTCTGGTTCCCAGTTTTATAACTCTATCCTCAGTAACAAAATAACATCACCAAACTGATCTATTAATCCTAAAATAAATCTAGCTTTTTTTTACTAGTTTATCTTATGGTTAAATTTCTTTCTTTCTGCTTGTCTAAGTTTTACTCTTCCTTCAATTCTCAGTCCAAGTTCTCCCTTCTGTATGAAGTAGACTCCAAACACCATAGCCATCTTCACCAAACTTTCCTGAACTCTGATGATACTTATTAACTGTAGTGTTCACCTGCCATTCAACAAGGACTATTTCATAATGTTATTTTTGCATATCCATTGGATATCCTACCTACCACTCTGCAATGGTTTGAACATCCCCACCAAAACTTATGTTGAAATTTCTTTAGAAGAGAAGGGGGTCTTGTTAATTAGTTTCCACATGAGTGGGTTGTTCCAAAGCAAGCCAGTTGCAGGTGTATTTCTTACCCTTTTTACATGTCTGCTGGTCTTTCTGATTTTCTGCCATGGAGTGACCTAGCACTTGGCCCTCACCAGAGCTGAGCAATCTCCAGGGTCATGCTTCTATACTTGTCAGCCTATAGAATCATGTGCCAAAAAAACCTACTTTTCTTTATAAATCACCCAGCCTCAGGTATTCTGTTACAGCAATACTACTAGACTTAGACACCTGCTA
The DNA here is from genome assembly GCF_000334495.1 of Tupaia belangeri chinensis. Lineage (NCBI taxonomy): Eukaryota > Metazoa > Chordata > Mammalia > Scandentia > Tupaiidae > Tupaia > Tupaia belangeri. The sequence goes on along the minus strand of NW_006207309.1, from coordinate 1,561,547 downwards.
TCTCAGTCCATGAGAATATGTCTTCACATACCTAGAAGTACAATATACTCATACTGAAACATTCAATAGTGCTTAGACATATTTCTTTATTGAGATGAAAATATCAAGATTCATTAATTCATTCTTCTGTTGTGTATCAGATTATAGAGAACAGAGTGCTAAGAAAAAAGTGGGCACTGTCCCTGACTTCATGGTATTCAGTAAAAGAGACAACTTATAATCAATTAATCATATAGAGGAAAAAATCTCTTCTGTGAAATGTTCTAAGAAAAAAGAGTTCTGTAGTGGACTCATGGGAAGACAGAGGTATCTTTCCTGTGGAAATATAAATTCTAAGTGTTTGTGGTGCTAACTTTTATTCGACCTTAAACACTCAATTGGGTAAAATCTTACCTCATTCGCAAGTTCAAATGTGAGCAGAATAACATATTTAAAAGAGAAAAAGCACTGGAGAAATTGTGTAAAAAACAAAACAGAGAAATAAGAGTACAAACGTGGAGACTAAATGGCCCTACATTTGTATATCGGGCATATTAGAGGTCTTCCCTGGGACAATATTTCCTCATCTGCAAATTAAAATGTAGCACTGATTGCGGATTAACTACATAACATCCGTTTCCCCCATTTCTTCCTTTCAAAAATGTATCCCTAATTTTATTTAGGTGACCATCCCCCACCATGTTACTCAGGAGACGTCAACCTTAATCCTTTGTTCCAACAGTAGTCAGGATCCCTTCATCTCAACTGTGGTAATTCCACATCTTTGGCATGTAGCCAAACCAGGAAATGACAGTGCCTCTGTAGAAAAGCACCTGGGGAAGATTACTTCCTCGAGAAAAAGAACAAAGAAAGAAATGGTCACACAGCTTACACTGAACACTGGGGCCTAGCCATTGCCACCATCTTTTCTTTTTTTTTTTTTTTTTTTGAGAGGTTTTTGCTATAGGGCACATGTGCTCACCAGACAGAGAGAGACAGAGAGACAGAAAGCAGGAAACCACCCCCCAGGGGGGATGGCCACGCCTCAATCCCTTCTCCTCCATTCTCCTCTCGGGATCTTGGGCACGCACGCACACACGCCCGGCATGAGTTTAAGCCACCAGGTCTGGGCCTCGAACCGCGGTTGACTATGTGGGAATCCAGCGACATAGCCATTACGCTAAATGCTGGTCCCATTATCACCATCTTGATGTCGATCTGTCACACTGCTCCCAGGGTCCAGCCTTTTCAGAAATCCTTATGTGAGATGACAAATCTTGTTTAACTCAATTTGAGACAGTTTGACACAGTTTTTCTGTTACCTGCGACCAAAGCGTTCTGGCTGATAGCTGAGAGATCTGGTACTACACAAGACCCTTGAGGTTCTAAATTTCATTTCTAAATGTTTACAAGATCGCTTCTGGTATAAACAGATTGGTCATTACATCAATAGGCTAAACCTAGAAATTAAGGTATTTGTCTGCCAGGTGAATGAATTAGATAATGTCCAACTCTTCACCAGTCGAAATACAAGGAAAGGTTGAATTCTACTAATGATTTGTATTTTTTAAATTCTATATGTTGGGACCAGTAGTTAATTCTCTATGTTGGGACCAGTAGTGTAATGGCTATGTTGCTGGACTCTCACGAAGTTGACTGCTGTTTGAGTCCTGGACCTGGTGGCTTAAACTCACGCTGGGTGTGTGTGCGTGCATGCCCAAGATCCTGAGAGGAGAATGAAGGAGAAATGATTGCAGCGTAGCCATTCCCCAGAGGGTGATTTCTTGCTTTCTGTCTCTCTGTCTCTGACTTTCCGGAGAGCGCATGAGCCCCACGGCAAAAACCTCTCCAAAAAAAAAAAATTCTGTATGTTAATATATTATTATCACTGTTTACAATACCTGGCATTTCATATTGATTAAAGCATTAAGTTAAGCATTAAGATATGGTAGACAGTCACTACATTATTGAATAAACTATTTCATCATCTTTTTTCTTTTAGGCTTTTTCCATAGGGTGCGTCCACTCACTGAGGAGAGACAGAGAAAGACAAAGTGAGAAATCACCCCATAGGGATGATGACCACACCACAATCCCTTGTTTTCCATTCTCCTGGGATTTTGGGCACACACCTGATATGACTTTCAAGTTGCCAAGCATAGGTCTCGAACTGTGGTCAGCCATGTGGGAATCCAGCACCTTAACCACCACACCACTTCTGGCCCCCTTTAATTATATTCTTAACATAAAATTGTCACATCTACAGTTGTAAAAGTAGAAATGACCCCAGTTTCTGTCTCTTTGTTTTTAATTTTTGTTTTGCAATAGGGCGTGCGTGCTCACCAGAGACAGAGGAGAAAGAGAGAAAAAAATGAGAAAGCACCTGCCCCAGGAAGGATGACAGCCCTGCAATCCATTCTCATTCACTCTCCTCTAGGGATTTTAGGTAACACACAGACATATAGCTGGTGTGTTTTTCAAGTCACTGGGCACAGGGTTCAAACTGCAGTTGGCCATGTGGGATCCAGCTGCCTTGCTGGCCCGAAATGACACTAATTCTAACTAGTAAAATCATCGTTATTATTTGGGTCATTCTATCTTGAATTATATTTCCCTTGCCCCAGTAAAATGAACATAATCCAAATGTCTGTCATATTACTAATCTGGGCAAAGAACATGCCATCAATCTATATTTTGACTGTTAACCCTCCTTCAGGTAATATAAATCTGAAAACCTCAGCTTTTCTTCACAAGTAACTTCTTTAACAATATTTTCAGTTTAAATAAACAGTGACTTAGTTGATTTTCATTTTTATACAGTTCTTAACATTATTATGAATACAAATGACTTTAGCCCAAGCCAGTCAGGTACTTTTGCTCAATTAGTACAAATCCAAATTCCCTAAGGTAAAGCACTAAATTACTTAGTTTTGCATTATTATATAGTTTTTTACTGCTATGTATGATGCTGTTACTATGTCCTAATCTTTGATTATAAAATCACCTCCTTAGGTTAGCTTATTTCTTGTTACTAAAGTGCTTATTGAAAAAGTTGAATAGAGTGACCAGCAGTTAGCATAATGGCTATGTCGCTGGACTCCCATGTAGTCAACTGCGGTTTGCGTCCTGGACCCGGTGGCTTAAAACTCACGCCGGGCGCTCGTGTGTGTGTGCCCAAGATCCCGAGAGGAGAATGGAGGAGAAGGGACTGCGGCGTGGCCATCCCCCTTGGGGGGTGATTTCTCGCTTCCTGTCTCTCTGTCTCTCTCTGTCTGTCTGGTGAGCGCACACGCCCTGTAGCAAAAGTCTCTTAAAAAAAAAAAAGGTTGAATAGAATGACCAATTCGTTGCTCTATAGAAAGGTTTGTATCAAACTGAGAGTACTTGCCTATAGTTCCATAATACATGTATATAAGGATATATACATATATATATAAGGATATATACATATATATAAGGATATATACACATATATATATAATGAGGGAAACACATGTAAATTAGAGTATTTCATAAATGTAGTAACACAAAATACAGCTAAATTTTCAAGGAAAATTATGTTAGAATGTTTATGAACTAGTAACTGCAAAGAAACACTTAGAGAAATTAATCACTACTTCAGTTTTAGAATGTCTTTGAATGATCTATGTACGCCCAGACAGTAAAATCTTGAATACTCTATATGTAACACAGTTTTGATCTTACAGCGCTTTCATTTGCAACTGCCACTTATTTGAAACTTCAAAAGTTCATGAGAATGAACTGTCAGGTTAATCCATAATAATCATTGTTTTTATTGCTCTTTCAAAAACATGGCAAATTTTCTCTGAACTATATGATTTGTAACACAGAAATAATATGCAACTATTGATATCACAGACTCTTTATAAGAAGAAAAATAACTTCAATTTTTTGATAATAATAACATGATATCTTAAGTCTTTTTGACACAGTATATTACACATTCACAAAGATTAAAGAGATCCAAAACTATAAAGCTTTTTCCATCCTGATGGGGACTTCTGTTTTCTGATCTTCTCTGTTTCTCACTGATGATAGTAAGTGAGAGTAATGGTTTTGAATGCTTCAAAGCAAACACGAAGAACAATATGACGGACAAAATGTCTGCCTCTAATGTTAACTCCTCTTCTAAAGGAGTCTTCTCTGACCATCAAATCTTGCTTCTTTGAGACTCACTGTTCAGGATCAGAAAGTAGAATTTGCACATAACTGACCTGGGGATGAATAACTAACATCCAACTTAGAAGTTAAATAAAACTCTTTATCTCAAAATCAAGAGTGGACACCTTGTGGTAAAAAACAGGTCTGTTGAGGTGGGGAAGGATAAGTTCTTTTTCCATCACAAATTAACCCAGGGAAGGAGAAACTTGATAATCTAATAAAATCAGCCTTATAAAACAGCTCCATGGGAACTTTATCAGCACACAAGCTTTACATGAAATGAAATTATTCACAATTTATAGTTCTCTAACCTCTGGGAACGTTTAGTGGAATAGTTCTTCCTGCCCCCAAAATGGTGATCTGAATAGGTGAATTAACTTCTGAAATGATTAACTTGCCTTTTTATTTCCATTAGTGTTATTCTGTGCATAAACATAAATGAGAAAACTTTAAAATTTCTAGTCTCCCTGCTTTGCCATACTAATGATGCTTATAACTCCCTGGTGGCTGGAAAACCTTTAAAAAGGGGCAAAATTTTCTGAGTGAAATCTCCCAAGGGAACTGACAAATTGACTGCCACTGATTTTAGCTGTGAGTGGATCCTACCTGCCTCATCTAACAGATCCTCTTCCATTTAATCAAAATTGTTCTCCTCTGTTTCCTTCCTGCATCCAATCCAACCAAGAACAGATGCCAATTTTGAGCTTCTACTTCATTCCAGACAGCACACCAGGGCCTTTAAAAGCTTACTTTGAACCTTCTAGGTAGCATTAAAGTGCATTTTTATTTTCATTTAAAGGATGAACAATCTGTAATTCAGAACTGTTCAACATAAACCACTAAGTGGCTGGATTTAATATTTAAACTCAGGACTATTTCATTCAAAATGCCATGTTTCTTCTACACTGCATTGCCAAGAAATGATGAGGATAATATGGGCAACTGTCCTGCAGTCCTTGAAGGGACAGTAATCTACACTGTCATTGTTCCTTCATAGAAAGACACATTTAACACTTATACTTTTTTTCTTTTGCTTTATCATCACTGTAATAACATAAGAAGTCCCTGTGTTCAAATCAGATAGGTCAACTTTCTGGAAAATTTGATACATTTTACAAAATATTTTTTCTGATAAACTTACTTTTTGCTTTCCATTATTAAGACACATAAATCTCAAATGTGAATGAACCAACATTATTTGATAAGTATTTACCTAGGTGTGGGTGTTCATTTACAGTAGGAAATACTGCTAAAAATCAATGCAATTCATTCAATATATGAAAAGTATTATCATCTGAAGACTTGCACTTCCTCTGTTAGTCAATGACAAATGCTATACAACAGAGCATTCCAACTCTAGGTTTTCCGTGACTTCCTGCTTCTATTATCTGTGAGGCTCAATGTCCCAAAATATGGCCTGAACTGATATAGCTGAGGTTTTCCTCAGAAGAAAACCTTTGTAGAGCACATGTGTGTACACATACTTTAATTAGATTAGGCTGGCTATCTACTTATCTATTCATAATATGTAATACCTAATTATATACTATTGTTCCAGTTTCCCTTTATTAATATTGGGTCATCGAAAAAGTCGTAACTTATTTTTCTGTTTTTCTATGCAAAAATGCACCATGACTTTTGCAATGGTCCAGTAGTACCAATAACAATATGTTACAGTTACATCATGTTCCATGTTTATAGTCAATACCTAGAAACCTACCAGGGATAGAGAAGACTTTTCATATCTGGTAACAGATAAACTCAAGATCTAGGAAAAGCATTTGCCTTTGTGAACCACAGACAGACTCTACATACACATGGAGCTATGTCTACTATTTCAAGTGTTTAAGAGCCAGAGGTTGATTCTGAGTAGAATGACATGTGCACCCATTTTCTTAAATATATTAATTGGCTACTACGTTAGCCCTTCCCAAGAAGTGAGTTCCTAAGACCTTCATGAGGTAATAAAACATTTAACTTATATAGTAGAAAATAATAATCATTTCATTCTTTCTGTGGTAATATTTTCATTCCCCCTCTGCGAGAGCACTTAGTGACCTGGGTCATCATCTTAGATGTAAGGCATGTAAATATACTGGAACAGTGCGCACTTTACCTGGTGAGTGTTTGGCGGATCCAACTAATTGGTCCAAATGGAAGTAAATTATATGCACCCTTCCAAGTGGAATTTCCTCCTGGAAGACAATCCATGCCCGCAGAAAGTTCAAGGCCTATAAAATGCATTTAAGAGGACTGACACCTAGTAGGAAAAGAGCAAGCCACAGCTTTCTGCCAAGGCTGATCCTGCCAGGGAAAGGAGTAACCTGCAGATATCCTTGCCAATGTGTAACACAGATGCCTGCTCTGCCATGGAGGGTTACACGACATAACTGTATTGAAGCCTGAAAATGGAGCAATGCAAAGTTGCCACCACTCCCAAACCGGGAAAACCAATTCTGTACAACAAGTATTGATTTGTTGTCAACCATGTGTTTGACAGTGTGGGAAATATATTATTAATGGTGGAACACACGAGGTCATGGGTACCAGGGACACAACCAGAAAACTGTCCCTTACTTAAGAAGTACTGCTACTGTAAGTATTCAGGAAGTGTGAAGTCTATGGAGATGGATGGGAAACAATATACGGTAATGTAAAAATGCAATCCTGCTACAATTGCTCTAATGCAGTAGAACAATTGCAACCGAGTCCTAGTTAAGTATTTTCTCAGCACCTTAGCAGTTTTCTCCTCTATGAAAGAGACATGTCAGTAGTACCACCAACACTGAGGTGTATACAGCTAGAAGGGATATGGCATAGAAAGACTTGTACGCACTACATGCTTAATACTATTAGGTTGTCAGGAAAGTCATGACGCGCTTCTCTTTGTTTTCTATGCAAAAATGAGCCATGACTTGCCCAACTTTTCATCCTCTGCTGTAACTATCGCTATAATAGACTAAGAGGCTTGGAGAGCACACCAAGAGATGTATTTCCCACCCTGCATCACTCCTACACAATTCCACTTTGTTACAAGATGGAGTTTCACAGTCACTTCTCAAAGTATGACTGTCAAGTGCATTTTTAAGTTGAGAGATGCACAAACTTCCTTTCAGAGGGAAGGGACAGCGTGTCCCTTACTGTTTTGGACAAGAGAATTCCGGCAGCCCTCACTGCTTCCTATAGTAAGCAGAGAGACAAGGCACACACATTCAGAGAGAAAACAGCTGACAATGTCATCCATCAAAGTCCTTGACTGCTTTAGGGAATTTACCAGTCTCCAAGAAAGGCCCTGCCTTTCCATGACAGGTTATTCCATCACTCTGAAGCACTCTTCACACTTTTCCATTGGTTAAGCTTATTTGCAGATCAGTGGTCCGATTCAGGTTTTAGGCACTCATTCATCTCAGGTCTTGAAAATGCCATGACTGGATATGCTACCCAATATTATTTCTCATACAAGTTTTCCTAGCGGTGCTCAATCTGTGGTCTTTCTTTATGCCACCAAATAGTCTGATTTTCCTCTCTTGTCAAAAGCAAGACGAGGTGAGATATCAGTCTCTTCCCAAGGTATACTTGGCCTTCTGCCCACATGTTGTGTGTGATAGAGGGTGAGAAGGTAAAATCAGGGCAGCCATGGAATGAGAGGGACAAGTTTCACTTTTGCCACTTATTACCTGTGACACTATGGATGTCAGTAAGTCTCCCAAGGTTTCAGTCACTTCCTCTTAAAAACAAATACTCCAAGGCCAGCGAGTGGCATGAAGGTTAAGGTAGCTATATTCCACATGGCTGATTCTGTGCTCTGAGTTCTAATCCAATGGCTTGAAAGTCATGCGAGGCATGTGTGCATGGAAACCAAAATCCCAAGAGGAGAATGGAGGAGAAGGGATTGCGGCATGCCCATACCCGACTGGAGAGGTTACTTCTCACTTTCCATCTCTCTCTCTCAGTTTCTCGCTCTCTGGCAAACACACATGTACTATAGTAAACACAAAATATTTTCCAGATATTGAGAATTATATGAATAATGTAAATATGTTCTAAATTATAAAACATAATCCAACGTAAGGTGTTACTTATGCCTTTAAGTTCACTTAAACACAGTATAATATTTCAGAGTCCATAATTATAAATTTGTCACCTGGAATACAAAGATGATAAATATGCCTGGCCACTACAATGGACACCCAGTGTTGCAGGAGTATTTGTCATGTTTACTGGTTTGCTGAAGCACTCGAACAGCGTCTCACACATAGGAGACACTCGGTCACTACTGTAGAATAAATGAATAGTACCTTTTGTTAAAGACAGCAATTTATGATGTTTTCTGAATGAATTGAATAAAGTTTTTGTTAAGAAAAAAAGGACAATTTATAATAGGCTGCCGTTTGTGACAACTGTAAGAAACATTCACATTTCTTCATGTATGTTCTGTCTTCTTTGCTAATGTAAACTAAATTTTTATTTTACCAATAAACTCTCAAAAACATAGTTTAAGAATACTAGAGTTCAAAGTAACACCTATAAATATAAAAATAAATTTTAACAGTATATGGGATAAGTGTATTCTAAAAAAACTATGAATGGATTTCAAAATTTTTGCACCAAAATAAACATATATACATACACACATACATATACACACATACACACACACACACACAAGTGCCCTCTTGGGCTCTTGGGCACACACACACATGTGCCTGGTGTGAGTTTAAGCAACCAGTCTGGGACTCGAACTATAGTCCATTATATGGGAGTCCAGCAATGTAACCATTATGCCATCTGCTGGTCCCACTCATTTTTTTCTTAAAAACAATTCTTCCGGGAACCAGCAGTTAGCGTAATGGCTATGTCGCTGGACTCCCACGTAGTCGACCGTGGTTCGTGTCCCGGACCCGGTGGCTTAAAACTCACGCCGGGCGCGTGTGCGTGCGTGCCCAAGATCCCGAGAGGAGAATGGAGGAGAAGGGATTGCGGCGTGACCATCCCCCCTGGGGGGTGATTTCTCGCTTTCTGTCTCTATGTCTCTCTCTGTCTGGCGAGCGCACGCGCCCTACAGTGAAAATCTCTCCAAAAAAAAAAAAAAATTCTTCCAAAAAATGTATTACACTTTCTTTTGACTAAAATTTCTTTGTCCTTGGTCATTTTTAGAGAATGATTTTAAAATATGTATTATCTAGGGGCTGGCAAGTAGTGTGGTAAGGCACTAGACTCCCACATGGCTGACCCGTTTGAGTCCCCGACCTGGCAGCTTGATTTTTCATTTTCCCTCTCTCTTTCTCTTTCTGGTCAAATTAAATAATGATAATAATAAATAAAGTTAAATTAAAAAAATTCTTTTTAAAAATGACTTAATCAAGGTGACCAGCAGTTGGCATAATGGCTATGTCGCTGGACTCCCATGTAGTTGACTGTGGTTTGAGTCCCACACCGGGTGGCTTAAACTCATGCTGGGCGTGTGTGCGTGCATGCCCAAGGTCCCGAGAGGAGACTGGAGAAGGAATTGTGGCATGGCCATCCCCCCTGGGGGGTGATTTCTCACTTTTTGTCTCTCTGTCTCTTTCTCTCCAGTGAGTGCACATGCCCTATAGCAAAAACCTCTCAAAAAAAAAAAAACAAAAACAAAAAATGACTTAACCATGTCTGCTACTTTAAATATAGGATTAACTGCCTGCCTAATTAATTATAACACTACACATTTTTTGTTCCTTTATAAATAATTAGATTGCATTAGATCTTGTATTGCTTTTAAACCACTGGATCCAGATAAAATTCTACCTTTAGGTGTATTTATTCTTTAAAATTCTACCATTAGGTGTATTTATTCTTCTCTTTAATCTGACCTGGGTCTTTATTATTCAATTACTAATTACATCATCTTGAGGACATAGGAGCACTTTATACAAGGAACTCAAGTTCAAGTTTTCAGCCTCACTGTTTCTTTAGCATGACTGCAGCTGATATCATTAGGTAGTACCATATGAAATAGCCATTTTTTTTTTTTAGGTAAAACATGACTGAATATTGATTACCTTCTACATTCTGTTTAATATTATATAAACATCATGTCTGCTCAATTCCTCGAAGGCAGAGGTGCATCTTATTCACCGTGATGTTCTTTTCAGTGTCTAACACAATGTCTTGTTCAAAGGAGAGGTGCCACCAATACTGCTGAATTGACATGCTAAATTGAAAAAGCCTTCTGCATTAACAGAAGATGGTGCACGCATCTCTAAATTTCTTTTACATACTCTTATAAGGATGGCCTTAATTCCTGACCTAGAAGACTTAAATTGATAAACGTAGTTCCTGGGGGAGAAGAGGGCAGTGTTGTATTTGAACGATGCACTGGCACCTTCCTGGGCTGTTCACATTCTGCCACATTCACTGGGTAACAGGAGTCCAGATGTCCTTACATGATTAAGTCCATTTCAATAGGAAATGCTGTGACAGTCCTGTGGTTGAAGGAAGCCCCTGATATGCAGAGTATAGGATTCTGATGTAGTAAAATGTGCAATGTTTCATGGGCTGTCTTACATCCTTAAGTTCTTCTTTTCATTAGGAGAGGAAAAAAAGAAATCTGTTGGCAATACAGTGACTTGCCACATTTCTGTTGCTAAGCACAGAGAAGCTAGGGAGAAGAGGAAAAGCTGAAGATCTATGAATCAGGGGCAGTAAAATTCTAATCACCTCCTGGAGTTATACTCTACTGACTTGCTGCGGGAGGGAAGGCAGCAGCCTGAATTGGTATGTCCAAAGGCTAGGGGATGTAGTTCTAGTACTCACAAAGGAAAATGCTTCCACTGTGAAGTTTGCAGTTAAAAAGATAAGATCCCACTGGTAGGGAAGGAATGATAAGGTAACCTCAAGCAGCCTCAATGAGCTCTCAGACATTGTTTTTCCCCAATAAGTGGCTATACAACAGCCACATAATAAAAAAATTATGACCGGTCAAGTATCAGTCTTTTTTTTTCTAAAGATGGAACATGGCCTTTTATCTTAAGAAATTTTCATTACAAGTGTGCCAAAATATAACGTCACTTTTTTCGGTAACTTAAAAATATATAAATTTAAAACTTATGAAAGAATATAGGAACCACACTGTGTTCATCCCCCTAAGGGTCCTTTAGGGTGTTTTGAGGTAAAGAGAAATTAAAACGAGTCCTTTGGATTCTTTGAAATAGAAACCTCCTAGCAGGGGGGATTGGGAAAGGAGAAAGAAAGTGTGTGTGAGGAAAAAAGCTTCCGAATAATCTATAAATAAATATGACCTAGTCTGCATATCCCCCTAGACATGAGGGTGAACACAGGAATGATTGAAATTTCAGACTCTCACAACAAACTGTCATTTTGGGTTCACCTTGACAATATAAATGGTGAAAAATGAACAGAGAAAATATTCCTATATCAAAATCAAAGGACTGGTTACGAAAATTTCAATTTGACATGTAAAGAATTAAAAATCTCAATAAATAACTAATGAGCCTTGAGGAGCTCACAGTTATGACCTTTCATGTAAAGTATCTGTGATATACCCCAATAATATTTATGTTGCTCTTTCTTTCTAGGGAAATGTTATCAATAGCACATTATTAGCATGTCCTCAAGTAAGAAAAAAGTCATGTGAACACTAGATCAAGAAAGATGCTACTATTTCTAAAAGAAAAACACAAAAGAACAAAATTCAAAACCCCAACATTATATCTTTTTGGAAACAGTTATGCCATCCTCTGATCACATAGAGTCTAAAAAATGTTAATCGACCAATAAAAAGTTGTTTTTTTATTTTTTTAATTTGCCAAGAAAAGAGCAGAGAGAAATATAAGAATTCAAACAATATTCTTGGTCAAGTGTGCAACTATGTTCCCATCCCTGCTTTCCCGGGAGCATAACCATTGACAGCTACCAGTTAATTAGCACTCCCAAATCCATTCAAAGAGCCTCATCTGTGTACATGTGTATGCAGAGACCTTGACGAATGCTCAGACATGATGGGAACAAAGCTGCTCATGCCATGATTACAGAACATCAGGGCACATCTGTCTAATGAAGGGCTCCAAAAGCAAGACATCAAAGACAGGAGACTAGTGATGCTGGGAGGAGAAACCCATTCCTGTGTAGTGATGAGTCCAGGGAGAAGGAAGGCACAGTGAAGTGGGTTGATAACTGCAGTTCCCCCAGAACAATGCTAGGAAACCTCCATCCCCAACGCCAACCACAGCAGAGCCTTCTGCAAGCTACCTTGGCTTCATATCTGTTCCTGGAGCTATTCTTTCCCCATCAGGCCAGAGGTGCTGACTGGCCTTGAATCTCTGTACGATAATTCCTTTAAACACATCCACATGTAAATAGTCCCTTAATTAAACTTTCCTCAAACTTCCCAGCTTAAATCTACTTCTTATTTCCCGTAAGGTCCCTTACTGCTACATCACCCAAATCATGAATGCAAAGATGTGCAGAGCTACACCAAGGCAAAGGGCCCTAAAACCCATCACCAGACACCTCCTTTCTATTGTAATCCATGTATACCAATAAATTGCTCTTTCCAAGTCCATCTCAATGTGTTAGCATCAGGTCCATCTTTGTGGTTCACAGGCATGTCCCTGAAGACCTACCTAGTCAAAAATGGAAATCTAGGATGTGAGATGAGGTCTATGTTATATATACCTATACTGTGTCTCTAGTCTCCAAATCTAATGTACTTCTCCCAGTACAGAAATGAAATCACTTTAGAATAATCTCTCTTAGTAAATCTCGGACAATTCTTCATGATTATCTCCAACCTGTCCTAGTGCTATGTTTCATTACTTGGTTCCAGATTCCTGATCATAATGGGTATCACAACTCCTATCTAATTTATGGAGAAATTGGAGAATTGAGCTTCTTTGTTAAAATTCCATCAACTGGGATCCGCAAATGGTATAATGATGACATTGGTGGACACCCACGTAGTCAGCTATGGTCTGAGTCCCAGAACCGTCGGCTTAAAACTCATGCCAGGTACATGTGTATTCATGCCCCAAATCCTGAGAGGAGAATGGAGAAGAAGGGATTGTGGCATAGTCACCCCCCACCCAAGGATGATGTGTTGCTTTCTGTCTCTGTCTGTCTCTGTTTCTGTCTGTCCGGTGAGCACGTGCTATCATAGCAAAAATCTCTCTCACAAAAAAAAAAAAAAAATTCCATCAATAGTTAGCCAATTATAATCTTTCTTCTCCTGCTCCTGTCCCATTCTTTATAGCTCTATAAAGTGAGAGAAATCCATACAGTGCTGCGTTTACCCCGCTGTGATATCATTCACTTGTCTCGTGTTTGTTTCTCCTTAGACTAAGCCCTAGAGGGCAGGGACTGTACCTCATTCATCTCAACATCAACATCATCGCTGGCACCCAACAAAATGTCAAAATTATGGATGCACAATAACTGTTGGCCAAATAAAATTTAAAGCATCAATACAACATTTAAAAAATTCCTCATACCCTTGGGTTCCCATTTCTTCTTAGTCGTATTATATGCTTTCCAATCTAATATTTACTTCCTTTGACAGACAAGCTGTCATGTGCTGGAGGGAGACTAGCAGAGTACCACACTTCCCAGAAAGGCATTAGGGCAGAATCACCCCTTCCCCTTCCATTTTCTTGTTCTGAACAGAGTTAGGAAGCTTCTTTCAACTTTAGCCTTTTTAGCCTTTGACACATTTTCTACAGCCCTCTGATGCTTGTGCGTGGTTATCCAGCTTTCTTCCCAGCCTCATGTCCTTTATCCTCTATGTGTTCACTAGAGAACGTCTCAACCAGTCATTCATACCCAGGACAAATTCCCTGCTCTTCCTCATCACAATCTATAGCTATTATTCTATTTGAATTTTAGTTCTTAGAGCTTCCCAACTTATTCAGCAATCTTTTTGTTTCAGGCCAAACTGCTGCATTAACTACCTTTTTTTTTTTTTCATAGAAGGCAATAAAACCATTATTCACTGGCAACGATGTGGATCTGTGGGATCCAGGATTTCAAATACAGCTTCTGCATATAAAGCAGTTTTGAAATTGGCTTTGAATGACTGGAGAGTTGATTTTTTTAAGAGTGTTTTCATAAGCTGAAGCATAACCTCCTTAGGTTTTAGGACCGCATGAGACAGGCAGAAAGAAGAGAAAGAACAATTCTTATCTCTTTCTCCCTCCCTTCATTTCTTCTTTCCTTCTTTCTCCCTTCCATTCTTTCTTTAATTTGCCAGTGGGCACATGTGCTCCCTGAAGAGAGACAGAGAGAGAGAGTAGGAAAGTGAGAAATTACTCATTTTCCACTGATGGCCATGCCATAATCCCTTCTTTTCCATTTCTGCTCTTGGGACTTTGGGCACACTTGCACACTCACTGAGTATGATTCTCAAGCTGCCTTGTCCAGGACTTGAACTGCACAGTTGTCCATGCAGGATCCAGCTGTCCCAACCATCACACCAAAGGATGGTCTAAATAATTCTTCTGTCTGTATCTGAAGTTTGGCAGGTTGTCAGATGGGGCTCTGATGATATAAAAAGTGAGGATCTAGCAGAAAAACTAGGCGACAACAACTGCAACCTAAAACGACATCTGCTGAGCACATTGTGACCCTTTTTGTAACTGTAGAGGTTTCTGTTTGCAGAGCTAATTTATAAAACTGTTTATTCCTACTTCAAGAGGAATTAGCACTGTGCTAACTTAAGAGAGAGTTCTGGTCCCAATTTTGCCACTAATTCACTAAGCTATAGCAGAGCATGTTACCTTCCTAAGCTTCACTATCTTCCTCTTAAATCATCTGATTTTTTTTCTTAAAATTATGTGAATAAATAAATCTCTGCTAAGATCTTTCCCAGCTGTGATATTCAATGAATCTCCTAAAGAAGTAACTAGCTAACAGAGGTGAGTTTTTAGACTGAAACACTTAAGTTAGCTCCACTAGAGCTTTGTCTTGGGATGGAGCCAAAGGAAAAAAAGAAGAAGGAAACTCCTCAAACTTTGAATAAAGAACATGACTCTGGCACCAGGCAGATCTGGACTCCTATTCTAACTGTGCCACCAACCAGCTCTGTGAACTTCATCTAAACATGCCTGAGCTTTAATTTCGTCATGTGTAAAATGAGGATCTAATGGGATCGACTTTGTGAGGTCGTCATGAAGGTTAAAAGAGTAATCAGACATTAGCACCCAGTTCAGTGGGAGGCAGATAATAAATTCTCAACCGATGTAGCAAAATTAATGTAACTGTAAGAATAAGAATAACTATAGACAAAAAGGCCAGACATAGAGAAGATGAAGAGTCTCCTTGTTTTTTAAAAGAGATCTACCCCAAGGCTAGCCTAATTCTAGTCCAGAATCTTCTAAAGAGACAATCCCTAATAGGCCAGTATGTTCTTTTATTATTCCAACTCTTATTCCTTGAATCAAGGAGTTTTCTTCAACTGACTACCAGGGCTGTTTTAGCATTTTCTATACAGGCTACACAAAAATGGTCTTTCCTGTAAAATAAATAAATTAAAAGATTTAAAATACAAAAAAAAAAAATGACCTTTCCTGGTATTCAAGATGATATCCTTTTGGTAATTTAGAGGTCCCTATATGGCTTTGTTTTATCTAGTGATACTTCTTCAATTAAGTAAATATATGTAGATCACGTGTGGCATGAAAACATTTTCTTAGACATCTGAAAGACATGGACATTTGAAAGAGAGAGATACAGCATGAGTATTACCCATAAGATGAATTCATTAAATGGCTGATTTTGTTAAGTAGAAAGATATCATAGAACTATGCGATGCGATGAGGCTAGAAAGGCTACAGTGAAGGAGAGAGCACTTGAAGTTAATCTTGAAGAATTAATACCATTTTAAAAGCAAAAACTGATAGGCAAGAACTACTAGAGAAGAAGGAATCTCTATGGCTATTAAGAAAATATTAGCATGCTTGAAAGTAGCAATTCAGATATCTTGGTCTTATCAGAAGAGACAACTGAGAGCCAATGAATGTTAACACTGGAGGATATTATTTGAGATGGGCAAACATAGTATGGTTTTTATTTAACAACTAAACCATAGCCCACTATTCACAGAATGTATCGAACCCCCATGATGTGCCCGCCAAGTGAGAGTTTGTTGTTGTTTTTAACTGTTAGTGGGCACACATCCTCCCCCAACCAGAGATAGAGAGACAGAGAGGGAGAGGAAGAAAGCAACCCCCAATGGGGTATGATCACACTGCAATCCCTTTTCTTCCATTTCGCCCTTCTTTGGGATTCTGGACATTCATGCACATGTCTCCTGCATGTTTCTCAAGCCACCAGGTCTGGGATTCAGATGACAATCAGCCAGCTCCCTTCACCACTGGGCCACAAGGCTGGCCAAAGGGTTTTTTACTTAGAAGTGCTTATGATTTCGTCTAAAATAATAGCAACTTAGATGTGAAAGACTGGTGGTCATGTGGGCTATGAGCTTCAGAAATACATTCTATACCTTTCTTAGGTCTTCAGGTACTAATTCGCAGGATTTCTTGAAAGTCCTGTGTGTCAGGTAGTGTGTGCATGCTTTATGAGAATAATTGGTTTTACTCCCATACTGATGTTACAAATGGGGCACGATCATCCCATTTTACAACTTTTTAGGAGAACTAAAAAGCCCAGATGATGAATGACCTGTTTAAGGTTCTGTCACCAGAAAGTCCGTGAGACAGAGTTCAAACCCAGGTAGTCTGGTTCAAGCTCTCAACCACTATGCTGTCTCCCTTCTTTTAACTACTTCTCCAGTCTGTGTAGACACCACAATCGTTTAATTACAGAGAAGTCAAAATGATGCAAGAATATCACTCTCAGCTTCTTGTTTCTCCATTGCAGACCTGTCCAGCTTCTTCTGTGAGCTGGCGCTAAGGCTTCATCCTCGCTCTCAGCACAGAGGAAGGTGTAAAGATATTTTTAAAGCTGGAAATAATTTCACACATTATCCAAATGTGCAAAAAAACTAAATGCCTAATGTCTCTATTTAGCCGCTTGGATAAGTGTGCTTTTCATAACCTCCTTACATAGACTCTTCTATAAAAGAAATATCTGGGAAGCCCCAATTTGAACTTTTGTGTATACTTGTTAGTGTGCTATTTAGGGTCAGAAGGTGTTAAAACTGGTCCCCTGCTAGTTATTTTTCTTTCTACTTTCTTGTGAAAAAAAAAAAAAATAATCTCATAAAAATCTGGCGTGTTGCTGTGTTGTTGTTGTATGTTCCAATAGTTCTATTATTTACTCTGGTTTCTGGGCTACAGATGCTATTTAAGAAACAGTTTCTTTTACAAGGTTAGAAAAGGGTGTGAGCTGATATTTTAGCTAAGAACAGAAATTCTATTTTAATTTATTTCTGCAGAGCAGCTGGCCACACCCCAGTTCTCTAATATTGTTTATCATACTAGTTGCAGCATTACATCCCTAAAAGATTTTTAAATTATTATAACCCCAGATCCTTCTTGTTGGATTTTTTTGCTGTTGTTGTCATTGATTATCTTAAGCTCATCGTATTCTTGTTGATTTTCATTTGTTGATTTACTTTAGGTCTTAAATACTTTTTTTTTCTAAGAGAAAAAGGAAAGTTTATTAAGAGAAAGAGCACACAAGGGTCTGAAGTCAGAAGTGCTTCAGTCCAGCCTACCAAGGAGATTCATGCACATGTCTCCTGCATGTTTCTCAAGCCACCAGGTCTGGGATTCAGATGACAATCAGCCAGCTCCCTTCACCACTGGGCCACAAGGCTGGCCAAAGGGTTTTTTACTTAGAAGTGCTTATGATTTCGTCTAAAATAATAGCAACTTAGATGTGAAAGACTGGTGGTCATGTGGGCTATGAGCTTCAGAAATACATTCTATACCTTTCTTAGGTCTTCAGGTACTAATTCGCAGGATTTCTTGAAAGTCCTGTGTGTCAGGTAGTGTGTGCATGCTTTATGAGAATAATTGGTTTTACTCCCATACTGATGTTACAAATGGGGCACGATCATCCCATTTTACAACTTTTTAGGAGAACTAAAAAGCCCAGATGATGAATGACCTGTTTAAGGTTCTGTCACCAGAAAGTCCGTGAGACAGAGTTCAAACCCAGGTAGTCTGGTTCAAGCTCTCAACAACTATGCTGTCTCCCTTCTTTTAACTACTTCTCCAGTCTGTGTAGACACCACAATCGTTTAATTACAGAGAAGTCAAAATGATGCAAGAATATCACTCTCAGCTTCTTGTTTCTCCATTGCAGACCTGTCCAGCTTCTTCTGTGAGCTGGCGCTAAGGCTTCATCCTCGCTCTCAGCACAGAGGAAGGTGTAAAGATATTTTTAAAGCTGGAAATAATTTCACACATTATCCAAATGTGCAAAAAAACTAAATGCCTAATGTCTCTATTTAGCCGCTTGGATAAGTGTGCTTTTCATAACCTCCTTACATAGACTCTTCTATAAAAGAAATATCTGGGAAGCCCCAATTTGAACTTTTGTGTATACTTGTTAGTGTGCTATTTAGGGTCAGAAGGTGTTAAAACTGGTCCCCTGCTAGTTATTTTTCTTTCTACTTTCTTGTGAAAAAAAAAAAATAATAATCTCATAAAAATCTGGCGTGTTGCTGTGTTGTTGTTGTATGTTCCAATAGTTCTATTATTTACTCTGGTTTCTGGGCTACAGATGCTATTTAAGAAACAGTTTCTTTTACAAGGTTAGAAAAGGGTGTGAGCTGATATTTTAGCTAAGAACAGAAATTCTATTTTAATTTATTTCTGCAGAGCAGCTGGCCACACCCCAGTTCTCTAATATTGTTTATCATACTAGTTGCAGCATTACATCCCTAAAAGATTTTTAAATTATTATAACCCCAGATCCTTCTTGTTGGATTTTTTTGCTGTTGTTGTCATTGATTATCTTAAGCTCATCGTATTCTTGTTGATTTTCATTTGTTGATTTACTTTAGGTCTTAAATACTTTTTTTTTCTAAGAGAAAAAGGAAAGTTTATTAAGAGAAAGAGCACACAAGGGTCTGAAGTCAGAAGTGCTTCAGTCCAGCCTACCAAGGAGATGTGATGTATTTATATGGGAGAGGTGGAGGGATCAGGTCACAAAAATCGTGGGCTCTTTGACTGGCTTATTTGTAAAAATAAAATTTTTTCACATTTTTATAATAATTATTTTATAAGAAGAAGAAATGGTTTGTTCAATTACAAAAGTAAACATTTTAAACCTGAGAACTATACTCCAGAATTTTCACAGCAGCCTTTTATATTTTAAATGTGAAGTATCTGTGCTGAAAGTCTGTGAAAAAAATATCTTACAACAGTAACAAAATTGTCTATGACCATTCAGCAAATCATAGCAATGCACACTGGATATTCACTAACATTTTATGATCCTGTTATCTTAAGAGCAAATCAGTGCTTTCTAGGCGATAGTGAAAAACATAAGCTTTCAACCTGAAGCAGCATGAGTTAGAAAATAAGCTCATTACAATTTTTACTTTTGAGAGCTAGGCATAGACTCATAATTTTAAAAACAACCACAGAAACTATTATTATCTATCTTGCAGCTTAGCAATAAACAATTTCAAGCGATCTTTTTCTATATGGATAATACTTAAGAAATTGTAAAGATAATACTGTAGATACCAGGAAGTGAGATAAATCTGGAATACACTTGTACTAATAATACTGTATAAGGCTACATGTATCCATTTGGAAGTCTCAGGGACTTAGAGTTGACAGGGAATAGGGTCTGAAACACAAAAGTCAACAGTAGAATATCAGTGTTTTCTTCTTTCATATATTTATGAGAAAAATTATTATATTAGAAGTGTTTCATAATCAGAACTCTCTCTTTCTGATATTTGGGGAGATATTGTGGCTATCATTTTATTCTTTATGTTTTTAAAGAATTAATTAATTACTATTTTTAATTTTCTATAGAGCACACATGCTCAACAGAGAAAGGCAGAGGGAGAAAGAGACAGAGAGAGGGAAAGTGAGAAAGCAAACCACTAAGTCTGGGACTTGAACCACAGTCACACATGTGGGAGTCCAGCACCCCAATTACCTTGCCACCTGCTGACCCCATCATTTTATTTTTAAGAATATTTTCCTTTGGTTCCAGCAGATGGTGGAAAGGTTATATCACTGGACTCCCACAAGGCTAACCACGGTTCAAGTCCTAGACCTGGTGACTTCAAACTCATGCTAGGCACGTGTGTGTGCATGCCCAAAATCCCAAGAGGAGAATGAGGAGAAGGGATTGTTCTGTGGCCATCCTCCCTGAGGAGTGACTTCTCACTCTCTGTCTCTCTGTCTCTCTGGCAAGTGCACACAACCTTAACAAAAACCTCCTTGAAACAAAAAAGGAAAATTTTCCTTTATTTATTTAGTTATTTTCAGCAATCTAAAGACTTCTGTTTGAATGTGTCCTTCATTTTTAAGGGAAGTCTGGTTTGAAAGCCAATCAATGCTAAGTATCTCACCTGGAACATGTATTAAGATTCTTAGAGGGGCAGGGGTGGAGACCAGCAGATGGTATAATGGATATGTTGCTGGACTCCCACGCAGTCAACAACAATCTCACCTGGAACATGTATTAAGATTCTTAGAGGGGCAGGGGTGGAGACCAGCAGATGGTATAATGGATATGTTGCTGGACTCCCACGCAGTCAACAACAATTCAAGTCCTGGACCTGGCAGTTTAAACTCATGCCTAGCAGCTGTGTGTCCAGGCCCAAAATCCTAAGAAGAGAATGGAGGAGAAGGGATTGTGTGTGGCCATCCTCCCTGGGGGTGATTTCTCGCTTTCTGTCTCTCTGTCTCTCTAGCAAGCACACGTGCCGTATAGCAAAAAATCTCTTAAAAAAAAAAAAAAAGATTCTTGTAGGGAGAGAGTTCTTTCTCTCCCAAAGCACTAAAGTCAGTCTATCTATTCCAGCATTCAGGGACCACCAGAGGTTTAGCCTTGTCTGACAGCCCCACTGGATAAGTAAAGGAGCTGTTGGCCCCATAGAAATAGACTGTATGACATTCTAAAGATATCTGTGTGTTTTGCATGCATGTGTCCTTATAATTTCATCATTTCATGCAAGATGTATATCTGAACATCTCCTTAGTACAAATAACTACCACAGGATCTCAGGATACTCAAATGCAACTATAGGGATCAAACTATAGGGATTATTTGGTAAAAATGAAATCAGAATAAGACTTTAGTAAATTAAAACATTATTCAGTGTCATCAAAGAGTTGGATTTGTTCATACCTTTTAAGAATAAATTGTTCATAAGAGTGGAAATTGTATGTTCCAATAGTTCTATTATTTACTCTGGTTTCTGGGCTACAGATGCTATTTAAGAAACAGTTTCTTTTACAAGGTTAGAAAAGGGTGTGAGCTGATATTTTAGCTAAGAACAGAAATTCTATTTTAATTTATTTCTGCAGAGCAGCTGGCCACACCCCAGTTCTCTAATATTGTTTATCATACTAGTTGCAGCATTACATCCCTAAAAGATTTTTAAATTATTATAACCCCAGATCCTTCTTGTTGGATTTTTTTGCTGTTGTTGTCATTGATTATCTTAAGCTCATCGTATTCTTGTTGATTTTCATTTGTTGATTTACTTTAGGTCTTAAATACTTTTTTTTTCTAAGAGAAAAAGGAAAGTTTATTAAGAGAAAGAGCACACAAGGGTCTGAAGTCAGAAGTGCTTCAGTCCAGCCTACCAAGGAGATGTGATGTATTTATATGGGAGAGGTGGAGGGATCAGGTCACAAAAATCGTGGGCTCTTTGACTGGCTTATTTGTAAAAATAAAATTTTTTCACATTTTTATAATAATTATTTTATAAGAAGAAGAAATGGTTTGTTCAATTACAAAAGTAAACATTTTAAACCTGAGAACTATACTCCAGAATTTTCACAGCAGCCTTTTATATTTTAAATGTGAAGTATCTGTGCTGAAAGTCTGTGAAAAAAATATCTTACAACAGTAACAAAATTGTCTATGACCATTCAGCAAATCATAGCAATGCACACTGGATATTCACTAACATTTTATGATCCTGTTATCTTAAGAGCAAATCAGTGCTTTCTAGGCGATAGTGAAAAACATAAGCTTTCAACCTGAAGCAGCATGAGTTAGAAAATAAGCTCATTACAATTTTTACTTTTGAGAGCTAGGCATAGACTCATAATTTTAAAAACAACCACAGAAACTATTATTATCTATCTTGCAGCTTAGCAATAAACAATTTCAAGCGATCTTTTTCTATATGGATAATACTTAAGAAATTGTAAAGATAATACTGTAGATACCAGGAAGTGAGATAAATCTGGAATACACTTGTACTAATAATACTGTATAAGGCTACATGTATCCATTTGGAAGTCTCAGGGACTTAGAGTTGACAGGGAATAGGGTCTGAAACACAAAAGTCAACAGTAGAATATCAGTGTTTTCTTCTTTCATATATTTATGAGAAAAATTATTATATTAGAAGTGTTTCATAATCAGAACTCTCTCTTTCTGATATTTGGGGAGATATTGTGGCTATCATTTTATTCTTTATGTTTTTAAAGAATTAATTAATTACTATTTTTAATTTTCTATAGAGCACACATGCTCAACAGAGAAAGGCAGAGGGAGAAAGAGACAGAGAGAGGGAAAGTGAGAAAGCAAACCACTAAGTCTGGGACTTGAACCACAGTCACACATGTGGGAGTCCAGCACCCCAATTACCTTGCCACCTGCTGACCCCATCATTTTATTTTTAAGAATATTTTCCTTTGGTTCCAGCAGATGGTGGAAAGGTTATATCACTGGACTCCCACAAGGCTAACCACGGTTCAAGTCCTAGACCTGGTGACTTCAAACTCATGCTAGGCACGTGTGTGTGCATGCCCAAAATCCCAAGAGGAGAATGAGGAGAAGGGATTGTTCTGTGGCCATCCTCCCTGAGGAGTGACTTCTCACTCTCTGTCTCTCTGTCTCTCTGGCAAGTGCACACAACCTTAACAAAAACCTCCTTGAAACAAAAAAGGAAAATTTTCCTTTATTTATTTAGTTATTTTCAGCAATCTAAAGACTTCTGTTTGAATGTGTCCTTCATTTTTAAGGGAAGTCTGGTTTGAAAGCCAATCAATGCTAAGTATCTCACCTGGAACATGTATTAAGATTCTTAGAGGGGCAGGGGTGGAGACCAGCAGATGGTATAATGGATATGTTGCTGGACTCCCACGCAGTCAACAACAATTCAAGTCCTGGACCTGGCAGTTTAAACTCATGCCTAGCAGCTGTGTGTCCAGGCCCAAAATCCTAAGAAGAGAATGGAGGAGAAGGGATTGTGTGTGGCCATCCTCCCTGGGGGTGATTTCTCGCTTTCTGTCTCTCTGTCTCTCTAGCAAGCACACGTGCCGTATAGCAAAAAATCTCTTAAAAAAAAAAAAAAAGATTCTTGTAGGGAGAGAGTTCTTTCTCTCCCAAAGCACTAAAGTCAGTCTATCTATTCCAGCATTCAGGGACCACCAGAGGTTTAGCCTTGTCTGACAGCCCCACTGGATAAGTAAAGGAGCTGTTGGCCCCATAGAAATAGACTGTATGACATTCTAAAGATATCTGTGTGTTTTGCATGCATGTGTCCTTATAATTTCATCATTTCATGCAAGATGTATATCTGAACATCTCCTTAGTACAAATAACTACCACAGGATCTCAGGATACTCAAATGCAACTATAGGGATCAAACTATAGGGATTATTTGGTAAAAATGAAATCAGAATAAGACTTTAGTAAATTAAAACATTATTCAGTGTCATCAAAGAGTTGGATTTGTTCATACCTTTTAAGAATAAATTGTTCATAAGAGTGGAAATATTCAGAACCCATTGACTAAAGTTAGAGAGATTATAGATCAGGCATAAACCAGTACATCCCAGGGCAAATCAGGAGATACGGTTACCCTAACTGAAACTTCCTACGTTCATCTTCACATTGAGAATAGCCTTGTGATTAGACACCACCAAGATAAAGACTGTCTGTCCTCTTTCTGAATATATACCTTACCTCTAAATGTAGGTTAATTAATTCAAGTAGATTACCCTGAAATCCAGAACTGGAAAGAACCTGGTTCTTTAGATGGATTAATATCTATACTCTAGTCCCCACGTGTATTCAGAATGCGAACTCCCTCATGTCCAAGTTAACAGGGAACTGGAAAAAAGTGAGTGTCATGGTAGATGACAAATATTAACAATAAAGACAACTGATGCCATTGGAAAGAACAACATGTTTATACCTATATAAAAACAATATGAAGACATTTGAATTATCAGTGTAAAAGGTTTTAGTTGCATAGGAGTTAAGTGTTATCCTATCAATTAATTGGTCCCATATCAACGAGATAGCCAGCTGGAGATTATTCTATTATACAGATAAAGAAAGTAACACTAACAAGTCAAAAGACTTGTACAAAGTTACACTCTGGGACCAGACTCGATTGCTCTGTTTCTTAAAAGAGTGGTACTTGGGCCAGCAGGTGGCATGGTGGTTAAGTTCCTGGACGCCCACACCAATCATGGTTCAAGTCCCAGACCTGGTTGCTTGCTTTCTCTCTTTCACTTTCTCTCTCTGTCTCTCTCTGGTCAAATTAAAAAGTAATAATAATAAATAAAAATAAATAATTCTTAAAAAAAAAAAAAGAGTGGTTCTTGAAGTGTATCAAAATTACCTGGGATCTGATTAGAAATGCAA
Organism: Tupaia belangeri chinensis; assembly: GCF_000334495.1. Classification (NCBI taxonomy): domain Eukaryota; kingdom Metazoa; phylum Chordata; class Mammalia; order Scandentia; family Tupaiidae; genus Tupaia; species Tupaia belangeri. The sequence goes on along the minus strand of NW_006207309.1, from coordinate 1,536,626 downwards.
ATTCTATGCTCTGCACCAGGAATTCTAAGGTCAGGGCAAGCCCTCAGGTTTAACAAGCTTTTCAGTTGACTCTGATGAGCTCAAATTTGAGAACCATTAACCTTAGTAAAAAAAGGAATATTTGCAAATATCTCCCACCCTCCAGATGTTAGAAATATAATTAGTTTCTTTTTCCATTTTAAGCATTTCAGACAAAATTTTTTCATAATTGCTTGACATATTTTCCTGTTTTCATATGTAATTTAACTAATTTTCATCATTTTGATGATAAAGTTTTCAATTTTAAAACTTATTTCTTTTAATTCTTATGTCTTCCAGTCACTTTTTCTATCTAAAAATTTCTATTTTTTCTGATATTCTGTGAAAAACTGAAAATTCAGCTTCTGAAATTCTATTTTAAAATTCATAATAAATGTAAAAGCCAACACAAGACTAGAAGAAGCTTTATGGAGAAATGGCTTCAATAACAGGACTTTGGTTTATTATTGTTTTTTTTTTTAACATTTTTGCACAGGGTGCATGTGCTTGCTGGAGAGGGAGACACAGAGAGGCAGAGACAGGGAAAGTGAACTATCACCCTCCAGTAGAGATGGCTACAATGCAGTCCCTTCTCCCATCTCCTGCGATTTGGGACATACATGCACACATACCCAGCATGATATTTGAGTCACCAAGTCTGGGATTCTAACTATGGGTGACCACGTGTGAGTCCAGCACGTTAACCACTATATCACCTGTTGGCCTCCCAACAATGGGACTTTGTAAAATCCATCTCTCGAGCACTAAGTGAAGTAAGAACTAGCAAATGTAGATGATAATATACAATTAGTAGTACTTTCAAAGAGAAGAAACTGGCTTATTCTGTAAGACACAAAGTATTTTAGAACAAAGTGCCCAACAGTGACAAACTTGACCAAGTTCTAAAATACTGGGTCACTGGAAAAGTCAGGATGCATTTTTGCATAGAAAAACATACAAAAATACATACTGACTTTTTCAACGATCCAATATTTGATAAAAGAAAATTCACCATTGTGCCCAAAGAAGGATAAAATAGAAATACTTAAAGTTGAGAAACAAGCCAGCAAATAAGCTGCCTTTCCCAGATACCCCAACAAGTAACAGAAAGGCAGAATCATTTCAAAGATATCTTAGCCAGGACTGTGAAAGCTTTGCTTCTTTGAGGGAAATGTATTTCTATCTAAGGTAACTGTGTCTTCCTGCATAGAATACTGTTCTCAGGAAGGATAGATTGCTCTCCAACACTCCTGCCACCAGTGGATATTATGGAATGCATTGGATGGAATGGTTATGTCCAGGCCATCTGCTGGTCTTTGGAAATAGAAAATCAAAATTAACACTAGTAATTTTATTTCAAGCACCTACAGAACAGAATAGACTCTTAGTTATGTAAAATGTGTCTATTCATGGCTCATCAAATGTGACAAAAAATAATGCGTCAAATGCATCTGGTCATCAATTTGGCAAAGATTAAAGTTAATTTTCTGTATTGTTTTTGTTTTGGAGAAGGTCTTGTCTTTTTTTTTTTCCTTTTCCATTCAAAAATGAAACTTTTGGCTGACTTGAATGTTTTTTGGCTTAGACTCACTGAGGGAAAAAATTACAAAAATGGACTTAAGAATTTTATTGATGAACTATTTAGAAGAATTTGTTTTCTTGATTTTCTGTTACTGTTTTACTTTCCTTTGTTAGAAGTTATGTTGTCTTCCTGTGTTATATTTAATGTGGCAAATACAAGTGCCAAGATAAAGCTATATAGTCATAAGGCAGAGATGAACCCTGTTTGATAACACAAAACAAAAGCAAGTTCAACCCAGACAATAAAGCTAAAATTGCCTTCCATTTTTATATTTTTTCCATAATGTATTCATAGAAATATTTATTCTGAAACATTTTACAGGGCAGTATGTTTTGAATGGGTTGAACTCTCCTTGCAAAGAGAAAGCAAATAATTGTGGTCTTCCTGTGAGATTTGGATAAAAAGAAGACTAAATCACCACAAAGTGGAAAGGGATAAGGTAAGGAATAACTCTGACTATAACCAGATGTTTCTTTCAGACAGAAGACTGGTAGTTTCCATAGCATGGAAGTGGTTCCAGTACCATACAGAACCTTGAGAGGAAGTGGCTTTCTGATAACCTTCCATAGCCTTTGATGAACTCAGGCAGACTGACCTAAGTACCATGGCTTTTCTCAATTCACAAAACTAGGTAAATGGCTCCATGGATAGACCTGGCAGTAAATAGATCCCCAACTTAAAATGGTCCAGAGAGATCTGAAATTTATGGATCTTGATTCTGACTTTGATGAGCTGATGAGACCCTTCCCCAAATTTCCTTGAACCATAAATTCTCCAGACTTGGGAAGAGGCTCTGATTCATAAGAATAAAATAAAAAGACATCTGAGTGGTACGGGCGAATTTATACCTGCTCCCTGTAGAAAGCACTGGAAAAAGTTGTACCACTTGTTTTAGACTTGGATACTAATACCAAGGGAATAATCTGTTAGAAGGCAAAATCATTCCCACTGGTATCCTTAATAGTTAAGACTTTTTTCTCAAGCGTCTCTATTGTACTTCAATCGCCTATTATGAATCTCTCTCACACAAATTTGAGTCCTAAGCCATGGAATATTGAGTTTAAAAATTCCATTTATCCCCTTTCTAGTTGGTGAAGTGGTGTTGCTTATTTGAATGAAAATAATCCTTTTTTTTTAAGTCTTAAAGAATACCATCTGGTTCTGATATCCAAGAGTTTGGTGAACACGTCCATGTTTACTCTAGACTTATAAGCTTTAATGACATCCCATCTGGAATACATTCCCCATTCTGGAATACTAACTGTTTTTGTTATACCCTAATACTGAAGCCTTTCTAGTCTTTTGACTATTTTAGAGGCTTTTCTTGAAACAATTGCACACTGTAGATTTGAGCATAGAAATATTGGGCCGTCAGAAAAGTCATGATGTATTTTTACACAGAAGAACATAGAAAAATACATCATGGCTTTTCCAACAACCTATTAGATTCTAAATCATTGATATGCACACAAGATCATGTTGTAAAGGAAGGGGGATTCCCATCAAGACTTTGTTGGTTATGGGAAATAGAAACTCATTCAAGGAGATGTAGACAAACAGGTGTTTATCACACCTGGAAGGACTATGTCAGGTCCCTCTGGATTCTGCTTTCCTATTCCCCACTATATTCTCCTCTGCCTGCTCCTTCCATCCTTACCCTCCACCCTCTCATGAGTATGTGCCTTGCATATGCTCAGCCTGGTCGCCTTCCACAGCCCATTCTGCACATCACACTGCAGCTGGGGTGCACCGTTTTCTGATTCAACTTGTTAAGTCACTTTGTTCAAATTCTTGAGGAGTAATTTGATTGACCTCTTAGTGAATGGGTGAGTTCATTTCTGATTACAGCTCTATACCTAATCAAGGGATAGGGATAGGTCATCTGATAAGCAGAGGCTGCCACTTCTAGAGGCCAAAGAGGAGGCAAATTCTCTAAAGGGAGCTGTAGATTCAAGCAGACCAAGAAACGTGTCTAGCACAGGACAGGATAAGAAGGTGCATTTGATTTCAATCATTTTCGAGGGGCTGACGTCCTATACTCTAGAAACTGCCATCCCCTCTATTTGGTTCTTGTGTTTAAGTTTTTTAAAATTAACTAATTAATTTCATCCATAAGAGATACCAGGTTCTTCACAACAGGATCCTCCCCTCAGCCAGCCAGGCCCATAGGCATGCCAGTTTGCGCATGGTGCGTACTGCCATTTTTATGTGGCGTCAGCACTGCGGAGCACTGGGTCACCACCACATAACCACAGCTGGCCCAGAACTTGGTTTTTATTGTTCTGAAGGGCCACCATGGTCTTTTCTGTCAAAAGGCAAGAAGATAACAAATATTTTCACTGTCGATTTTATAGTTTTTTGAATGACAAATAGTATGAAATAATAACCTGGGGGAGGAGGTTGAAATACTCACTATGGTACTACAGACCCTTAAACATTTACCTCTTTCTCTCTCTCTCTCACTCACACAAAATAAATCCACTTTTTCAAGTGCATACCATTTAGCATCTTCTTTTGCATCAAGGTATCTGTATTTCAAAGAATGGCACAGCATACCTGGTAAGCAGCTGGTCCTTAAATAACCAGCTCTAATTCCTTATTAGATTAAAAGATGGTACAACTGATCCCCCTGCTGTACCACTGATATCTGCAGTTATTAATGTGTCCCTCATTAAAAGGCCTCAGGTTAGGTTTTGCCAACAAGCCAGCATAGCAGTTTAGCTAAAATACATTGGCACAAATGAATCAGTCTGTTCTAGTGCTGGATACTAGTTCTGCTGGATTTCCCAGATTTAGTTTGTATACTTACGCTCTCAGAAATCACACCCCCACATGCATCAGTTGTCTACTGTGAACTCCTTTTGATTACCTTTAGCTTGCCAAGTAAAAAGTAGTTACTCACTACTTGGCAATGTGTCAGTGTGTGGAATCGTGTAGGACCATAAAGGTAGGAGTATTTTCAATAACAGAGGCAGTGGAAACGAGCTGGCATATAGTGACCTCAATGACATGTAACCTCAGACTGTTTGCCAGGGTAAAATGCTCTGTTTTTATCTAGGCTTTTGTCAGGTTGTCTAATAAATGCCATTGTGTGACAAGGAACCATTTATTTAGATAGTGATGTAAAAACTTAGCCTGGAAGTGGCTAAGAGATTCCAGGTCAGTTATCAATTCCCTAGAGAACATCAAATCCTGAAGAGTTCTTGGAAAAACAAAAATTCACTCATCACCAAGTAATTCCAGAATGGTCTGAGCCTGACAGAAGGTCTGGTTTGAAATGGAGCTTTTCAGTGGCTAGCCTGTGTTCAGATACAGAACTCAACAAAAGGATGGTTCTCGTGAGAGGTAAATTTCATGCAGCCTGAGGACAAGAAACTGACACTGAGGTTCAAGCAGCAGAGGCGTGACCATGCACTTTGTGGTAGGAAACAGTTGTCCTTTTAAGAGACTAGCAGTTGGGTCTCTGCAGGAAAAAGCTATGAGATACATCACACAGTTTGGCCTCACTCTGACACAGCAATATAGACCCTCAACTCTTCATGAGTCCCAAAATGATACAAGTCTTTCACTTGGTCTAATTCAATGTACTCAATACCCCATTTGAACCCTTGTGTTCCCATCCATTTTTTGCCATAATGTTTCTGATTCCTCACTTTAATTAGAAAATTATGCAACTGCAATTAGAAAGCAACTCAGGATGGCCCTCTGGAAAATAACTTCTCTAATTTTTTAACATAAAATATGTTGGCTGTCCTCTGGGCTCTGGACACCTGACCCAGAAATTTCCTGTCTTCTAGAGTGAATAAGGGACTGTCTCCCTTTCCACTCTCAGAGAAAAGGACTAGATCTTGCCTTACCCACCTGACAGGGATGTGCAGAAGTAAACTCCAGGCTTAGTGTTTAATTCCCAGGCACAGGGGACAGCTGACTCTGGAGATACTTTAATACTGGGAAATACACTTCAGAAGAGTTGTCCCTTTCCTTCAAAGTGACAAATTTAACTCTTTAGTATGGACCAGAAATGTTTCACACATTCTTTTTTCCTTATTGGCAGAGGATCCACACACTCACTAGAGAGAGACAGAGATGAGAGAGAGAGAGAGAGAAAGAATCAAACAGTGGGGAGCAGCCACAGAAGAATCCTTTCTCTTTCATTTTTTCCATCTTATTGGGACCTTGGGTACACATGCGTATGTGTGTTTGGTGCCCTTCTCAAGCCACTGGGTCCAGGATTCAAACTGTGGGATGGTCAAGTAGGATTTGGCTCCCAATGTACCAGGCTTAACTGCTACACTGCAGGGCTGGGCCCATCACATGTTGTTTTCTTTAACATAAACACTTAAGGAGATAATACTATACTTTGTGAGACTTAAAACTCAAGGTATTCAAGTACTGTGTGTTTTTGGCAAAAACACAAACAGTAAATAAAAGTATAATGTGGGCCAGCAGGTGGTTAAGGAGCTGGGTCCTATACAGCTGCCTCCATGGTTTGAGTCTGAACCTGGTGATTAGAAAACGTGCTGGGTGTGTGTGCATACATGCCCAAAATCCTGAAAGGAGAAGACACTGAGCCATGGTCAACCCTTCTGGGGTTGTTGTCCCCCTCTCTCTCTGTCATGAGTATGCATGCCCTAGGGCAAAAATCTAATATCATACATTTATTTTACTATATATTTATTTTTTGTTGTGTGTGTGTATTATATATATATATATATACACACACACACATATATATATATATACACACACAATCTGTTACATATTACTATGTAGTCTAAAACTTGCATGTGATATTTCTTGGTTAAAATTAGGAACATTTAAATTTTGATAGGCATCATTAAGATACAAGTGAAGCTTTTAGTTCCACTTTATTTGATGGGTAAACTGAGAGTGAGAGAGCTTTAGCTATGTTAGAGAGGTCACAAAGGCTGGTAAGCAAAGTTGCAGAGCAATGGCGTGACATCAAGTTTATCTGGCTCCAAGCTTTACCACTTCCTCCTTTGCTGTCTGACTTCCTATAACTGTAAAGGGACTCTAAGTCTAATAAGTAGTCCTGACAGCCTTGGAAGAAGTGCAGTCAGTGTGGTACGGGCATGGACAATGCAAAATTCATTCATACTCAGGGTGAGATAAACAACTGATCAATTCCTCCTTATGAGAGAAATAAGATTTCAAGAATGTACAAATATAAGTTAGTATAATTTATTCACTCATTTATCAATAATGTTTGAGCATTTCTTTGGTGCCAGGCTTGGTACTATGCCAAGAGACCCATGGGGAAGAGATAGACAAAATTTCTACATTTCAGTGGAAAAGAAAGATATTAATCAAATCATCATAAAAATTAATGTACAGGGACCAGCAGTTAGTGTAATGGCTATGTCGCTGAACTCCCATAGCCGACCGTGGTTCGAGTCCCGGACCTGGTGGCTTAAACTCATGCAGGGTGCATGTGCATGTGTGCCCAAGATCCCGAGAGGAGAATGGAGAAGGGATTGCGTTGTGGCCATATCCCCCTGGGGGGTGATTTCTCACTTTATGTTTGTCTCTGTCTTTCTGGCGAGTGCACACGCCCTATAGTAAAAACCTCTTTAAAAAAAAATTGAATGTAACTAAGAAGAATAAGTGTACCAGTGATATATAAATATAGAACAGGATTTGACAGAGATAGGGGCTCAGGTTAGGATTTCTGGAGACAATGCTAATTGAGGGGAAATCTGTAGGAAGTGTAAACGTGACTAAAGGAAGAAGATAGAAAAATGCTTTCATTCCATTCCAGGCAGAAGAACAGTACGTGAAAGGTCATCATGGGAAGAAACAGTGCAAGTTCCAGGAACAGAACAGTACAAGTGCCATGTGGATTTAAGACAGGAATGAAGAAAATGTAAGCAGGATCTAAGTCCTTAGGGCCTTGCTAGTCTAGGGAAGAAATGTTATCTCTAGCCAAATGGGAGTCATCAAAGGGTTTGCAGAAGGCATAAATCACAGTGGACCATGATTACCTCATTCCAGAGGCCAAGTGCATCAGTATACGAAATGTACATGCAATTGACAGCAACTTCTCTAAGACCACCTGCTGAGAACCACATCTGATGCTTCGGCACCCATGTGTATGTGTGTGCTCACTGCACACCCTGCCCCCAAACTCTTGGCTAAGTGTGATGATTGCGGAAAGCCACTTCCTTAAATTACATTGTTCAATCTGAAGATGTAGTGACGATCATCACCGACGACATCAGGGGACTGTAATACCTACGAAGAGTTAAATTAGAGAGCTTTCCAAATCAACTTAGCAGCAAATTCTGACATCAATTTAAAATTAACCAACTGCATAAGCAGTACAAGTAGCCACTTAGGGAAGCACATTTTAGGAGGAATTCAATTGACCAAGAGACCATGGCATCTGTTTCAGAAAAGATACCCTGTCACCAGTCCCACAACCTCAGCTTCTCTATACATTCTAAACGTGAAGGCTCAACTGCAGAGCAAAGGTTCCGAAGGACAGACAAAACAACATAAATTCTTAGCTAAACACATCCATTCCCAGGCCTGTCAATATCTGAGAGAATAATTCAGACATAACTGTAGGCATAAACATCTAGCATGCTAGCTTCTGTGCCAAACAATGTGTGCTCCCAAACCCTGGTACTGCAGGACCACTCGTGCCAATCCCCAGAATCTAGGGCACTCTGGGAACTCCACGAATGCTGCCTTACAACTCTCCCACCTCCTCCAGTAATCCCTAAAGAAGATGACCCAGCAACTGAAAATGTTCATAAAGTTTTACGGTTGTCCTAAAATAGAGCAGTCGTAGAGTTACATAAAATAAACTCATTGTCCACAGCCCTCAAGGCCCATGTTGTAGTCCCTTACATAACACTCAAGGCTGTTCTTGACAGTTTCAGTTGTGATTAAACCACAGGTGCCATTCTTCAAAATCTCCTCATCCCTATCTCACACCAAGTGCTGTTCCCTGGAGGCATCCCCTGACACTAGTGACAACATTCCACCCACTTGGTTCATGTAGCTCTCTCCACATGAAATGTGCTTCTCCATGGCAGATCTCTGACTCCTCTTTTAAAACTGAACTCACATATCTGATCAGGGAGAAATTAAATCATTTTTTGAGAACCAGCTCTAAACCAGACATTTGGGATATAAAGATGATGAAATCACTACTGTTGACCCCAAGAAAGTCATATTACTCTGTATCTTTACATTTCTATATTGCCTCAATAAATAATGTTAATCAAACTAAACTGGATCTATCCAGACAAGAATAATAAATTCAGGATATTAGCATCAAAAAGATAGAAAAGAACACTTAAAGTGCTAGTGTGTGCCATGCTGTTATAAATACAGAGAATATATGGTATCCACAAGGACTCGGGGTTTCCTGACACCTGTGGAAGAAAAATATTGTAGAATTCATTTATTCATCTGTCATTTACTATTTCAACTTGTGATGTACAAGATACTATACTAGTCACTACACGTAAGCGTTAAAGGTGACTAACGAGTTTCTGTCTCAAAGAACTTAAGCAAATTTATAGGTGACATATACACACCACACACATATAGATTGATAAATTCATTATACAGTACAGTTGGATAATCAATCACAAGAATAAGTATCAAATGATTTAAAAATAAAGCTGTGTGCTTTCAAAGGACAGAGGTTTGCTGTAGATAACAGAGACACCATATTATTTATCCATAAACCATTATCATGTGAAATCTGATACTGAGTGCCTAGTGGAAATTACTGAGGGCTCATCTAGTGGTTCCTGGGCTTATCCAATTGTTACTGGAGGGCTAGCTGGTGTCATAGTGGTTAAGGTGCTGGACTCACATGGACGACTGTGGTTCAAGTCCCAGACCTGGCAGCTCAAAACTCAGGCTGGGCACATATGCATGTATGCCCAAAAATCCCAAGAGGAGAATAAGGGAGAAAGGATTTTGGTGTGGCCATCCCCTCCTAAGGGATGGTTTCACTTTCTCTCTGTCTCTCTCCTGTGAGTGCATGTGCCCTACGACAAAGTCCTAAAAAAAAAAAAAAAAAAAAGGAAGAAAGAAAAAGAAAACAATTGTTGCTGGAACACCTGTCTACATCGATTCCTGGCTACCTCCAAAGATAGTTCATTTTAATTTCAAGCAGTTATAAATATTAGTAATTTCTTCCTTTCACTGAACCAAAATAAAGTTTCCTAAAACATTTATTCAATAGTCACATGACCTTCTCTGGGGACTTTCAGAGTTAATTTCCTTTTCTACATCTATAATTTGGAAAACTTAACTGATATTCTCTTCAAGGCTCTCTTCTAGCATTCATTTCTGTTGAGTTCTTTTTGAATCCGTGACCTTCTGCAAGATATCAACTAACCCTTCCAGTTTCTAATATCCTCAAATTTGTTAGTATGCCATTAAGTTTCACTGTGAATTTATTAATAAGTATATTGAATCAGAGTAAAGTTTCCTTAAAGTTGGCATTAATTAATGACACTGTTATAGTTTATCATTCAAACAGCCAAAAATCTACCTAACAATTACACTCCCTCACAGCCCTCCTCCTCATTAATAAGGATATTAAAGGGATCAGCAGGTGGTGGTGTGTTTAAGGGTGCTGACTCCCACACGGCCGACCATGGTTCGAATTCTGGACATGGTGGCTTGCCTTCTCACTTTCTCTGTGTCTCTGCATTTCTCTCTCTTTGCCCCACTCTGGCCAAATTAAAACTAATTAATTAAAATACATAAAATAATTCTTTCAGAAAAAAAAGGGTATCAAAGGTAATTCTGATGTACATCTTACTAAAATACAAATACACATCAATGATATTCTTGTAATGGGTTAGTCAGTCTAGGAACACATGAAAGAAAATGAAAGTGATGACTCTATCTGAATATTAGTGGTAAACTTTCCTATTTTGTTAACAATCTACTCCATATCATGCCAGAATAAGTTGCTGTTACTTATATAAAGATAAGAAAATCTACATTCTTCCTAGACTCTTTATCTTAGAAATGGAAAACATGACTAATTTCTGTGCTTTAGCAACTCTCTTGTATTCTGTGAGTTCTATGCAATGAATCCGGAACTTTTCTAAATCAGCCAGTATTGTTTGCTTTTTAATAATGAGATTTAAGAAAATTTCAGCCTAAGCCACATACATTTAGAAAGCAATCCTTGGGCTGAGTCACAGTGGCATGGTGGGAGCCTAAACCGCCATGCCTAACCTCTAAAGTGATGCAGGAGCCATGAGGAAGACTGGGGCTCTAGGCCCAGGTCGGCCTGTGTACATCTGAAGTGTGCATGTATGCCTGTGACCTTGGACGGCTGGAAAGGCGGAGGGAGAATGGAGGCATGAGACACTGCTTAGGGTAATTGTCTCTAGAAAGAAGAAAAGAGAAAGAAAGAGATAAACTTTCAAAATGGAACCCCAATCTTCAGAGAAAAATGCATATACATTGTGTTTATAACAATATACATACTATACATAATAATTGAATATAAGTCATAAACATGATTTTCTACATTAGCAGAGACAAAGATCTTCAACAAAAATTTAGTAAAGAATATATGCTTACCTTTATCCGGAGGAAAAGAAACATATCAAACAAGCATATCGGCCAGCAAATACGGGTACCTAGTGGACTTTTCTATTTTTTAATATACAGTCTTGCTATGTTGCCTATGCCAGTCTCAACCTTGAAATCCTCCTGCCTCAGCCTCCTTGAGTTGCTGGGACCATAGGCATAAACTAGTGAGCCCAGCCTTTGGATTAGACCAGGAATTAAAGCAAGGCCTCCTATGAAGTTCCAGCCTATGGAGGACAATATCTTAACAGTGCACCATGGCTGGGCCCCTGGGAAATGTTTCTTTTGACATAACCATATTCAATAAAATGAATAATTTAGTGTATACAATGGACTGAATGTGCATTCCCTCATTCAAATATTGGAATCCTAATCTCTAAAGTGACAGTATTAGGAGGTAGTCCTGGGAAGTTATCAGGTCCTAAGAGTGAAAGCCCCTATGAATGAGCTCAGTGCTCTTATCAGAAAGGCCCCAATCCCCTTTCACGTCATGAGGACACAATGGAAGGACACCATCTATGTGAAAGGCACTGAAGCTGACAGCACCTTGATCATGGACTACCCAGCCTCCCAAACTATGAGAAATGCATTTCTTTCATTTTTAATTCACACAGTTGATGGTATTTGTTACAACAGCCTGGATAGACAGAAACCGTATGTAACCCTTTCTATATGCATTGCCAATCTATGTTCTCTCTTCCATTTTACCACCAGTCCTAAATGTATAGATTCTGTTGGGGGAAGTGGAAGTGAAGTATAAGAATGAGGAATGAGAAGGGGCATAGGTAAAACCACCAAATCATGTTCACGGGTTACTTCCAAACTGAATGGCTCCACTAGGCTAGGTTCTGCCTACCTCAACTGTCCCTATCATTTTAACAATACATGGACTTCTCCCATCCTAGTCTCAGAGTAAACATGATGGTGAAATACGGCTGTGGTTTTATATAAGTGGCTTCAGTGACATCTACACTCATTCTTCTAAGTACCCTGTAATACCGTCTACAGTGCAGGAAGCCTGTAGGTGGAAAATAAAAATGAAAGCAAATTTGTTCTTATGTATATAATAGCTTTCTCAGTCACAACTGAATTACCCAGATAAAAAATTCTCAAGCACACAAGCAAATTAGCTTGATGTCTGAATATACTTACTATCCACTAAATTCCTAAGCAATACATAGCCATTGTTAGACAGTGACCATTCCTATTTAAAGATAAATGGACAGGAACACCCTGAAGAGATCCTGAAGGTGAAATATGCTGCCATGAAAGAGTGCCTGGCATTCTGGCTCCAGAACTGAGCGGACAAGCCTACCCCTGACTCTGTCCTGGTTCTAATCATGATGTTGATGACACCTGAGCTAAGAGACAGGAGAAACTGAAATCCAGAACTTCCTTGGGAATATTAACTCTACCATATAAACGCAACCTGGCATACCCACAAATGGGTCTGAATAAAGATAAGGCAGACTTTTGCAAAACTGCAAGACACCATTTAATCTTCTGGCTTCTAGCAGTGCTTGTTATGATATTTTCCCACCTCAGTGATCCTTCTATACTCTCTCTGGTCTGTGTTTGCTGTTGCTGTTGTTATTTCTTTTATTTATGATTGAAAGTGTGTGGACGAGCACCAGTCACAAGAGAAAAAGGAAGGAGCACCCTTGACAAGGTCCAGTCTCCATGATACCTGTTCCGCGGCTCTCTAGCTTCTCAGGTCTTGGGCACAGGCTGCACACCCCACACGTTTCAATTTGCCGGGCCCAGGTTCCAAACCAGCAGTCAGCCATGTGACTTCAGACCCAGCAGTTCATTCTGCAATCAACTGTACCAGAGGCTGGGCCTGGTCGGCATCCCTGCGCTTGCTTCTTTTCAGACAAAGATTCTATTTGCAGCAAGGGCAGGTAGAGGAGAATTATCAAGACCTGCTCCTAATCAAAACACCATTTACCTCAGGGCCACCCATTTCAGCAACTTATTCAATACTAAATGACTAAATGAACTACATTTAATCCATTCCTAGGCGTAAATGACTGTTTCAATTTAATTTTCAGTTCAGTACAAGCACTATGTTTGTGAACCAACATACTTTCCCAGCAATTCTAATTCTAAGGATTTATCATCAGAAAATAATTATATGTGCAATAGGAAACTGTGATGTTCTTCTTGAAACATTGTTTTTTATAACAACAACAAATTAAAGAACAGAAATAGTCCAAAAGAAAATTGAGAAGGAATTAGTAAATTATGTTACATCTTTTACAGTCCTTAAAACTAGAAATATACATCTTACATGGTAAGAGATTTATGATACATTAAGTGAAAAATAATTACTATGCACAGAAGGATCCATATTTTAAAGAGTGCAAGGGCCAGCCCCATAGGCCAGTGCTTGGTGAGCCAGATCCCACATGGCCAACTGTAGTTCCTATCCTGATTCTGGTGCCTTAAAAAAAATGCCAGCTATGTGTGCATGGGTGCCTCAAATACTGAAAGGATGGAGACATCAAGGAGAAGAAACTGTGGTGTGTCTACACCTCATTGGGGAAGGGGTTTCCTCTTTCTCTGCTCTTTGTCTTTCTCTGGAGAGCACACATGCCCTCATGCAATTTTAAAAAGAAAAGAAAAAAACACATACATTCATAGTGCAGATATTCACTTGTGTATAATTATGAACCAGGAACAGTGCTAAGTACTTGATATATAAGAACATATATGGCCTCTACTCACATGAAACATATGCTATGGAGTCATACATAGACACTAACCAAAGTGAATGGACAGCCATTTCTGTATTCATGGAGCTTATGGTTTATTCTTAATTGTATCTTTTGCCTGGCATTTATTATTTATACTAATTATTATCTCCTTTACACATACCAAATATACTCTGTTTTCTCAGACTTTCTGAAACACAATCAAGTAAAAGACAATTTGGTGATTGTTCTAGGTTGAGAGGTTGGGAAAATGGGGAGATGTGAATTAAGAAGTATAAACTCAAATGATAAGTGCTGGCAGGGGTGTGGTGAAAGGGGAATGCTTTTAAACTGCTGGTGGGAATGTAAATTGGTCCAACCACTGTGGAGAACAATTTGGAGAATCCTCAAAATCTACAAATAGAACTACCATACGATCCTTGGCATCTACCCAAAGGACAGAAGAATACTTAATTGGAAAAGTGCTTGCATATTGATGTTTATTGCAGCACTATTCACAATTGCTAAGTCATGGAAACAACCCAAATGCCCATGAACAGATGAATGGATAGAAAAACTGTGGCACATATACTCTATGGAGTACTATTCAGCCATAAAAAAAAACAAAAACAAACAAAAAAACCCTGGCCTTTGACAGGAAGTGGATGAATATGGAAGATTTACTGCTGAGTGAAGCAAGCCAGGCTATGAAGGTGAGGCACTGTATGTCCCCACTTAATATATACCGAGTGTCTGCACTCTATGACTGAAACTGATTGACTAGAGGATACAGAAATCCAGTATATAGATATAAATACCAGATACAGTGTGTGTGAAAGAGGAGGGTCTGAGGAAGGACATTTAGAAGAATAACAGGTAGGCAAGGCGTTAATGGGACAAAGAAATGTGGTATTATCTGTTGAAGATATTTTATAGTTTCATCAACTGTACTAGGGAGAAATGTTCACCTGTTGAAAAATTCATTTTGTAAGCTAAGTAATATGATTGAATGTATAAAAGAAAATAAAATAAAAAATGGAAAAAAGTATAAACTCAAAGTTATAAAATTACTAAGTGCTGGAGCTATCATATTTAACACAGTGATTATAGTTAATATTACGATATTATTTATTTGAAACTTGCATGAGTAAATTTTAAGTGTTCTTATCCCACTATACAGACACACATGCACACACTCATATGATGGTAACTAATTATGCTGATGGATATCTTAATTTGTTTGTGGTAATCATCTCTTAGTGAATGTCTATCAAATCACATTATACACCTTGAATATATACAATTTATATTGGTCATTTGTACTTTAATAAAGCTGGAAAAAATGGCAAAATTTAGAAAATTTAGTAGTAGTATCTGTGGGCAGAAATACCATAAATCTTTACTGCCCTGGACTTGTCTTATGAAATTCTCATACTTAGGGTGGCCATGCCCAAATAAAAAAGTATAAATGATGTCCTTGCTATAATTTTTATCTCTAAAACCATGAAGTCATGTGACTTCCTTCTATGAATTTCTTGGTGATATTTCTAAACCTGTTACGTAAACTTTGGGCAAAACTTATTTATGAAACAAACAACGATTTTTCAACCTTATTAAAGAAATAAACCAAGAAGATTTTACTACAGAGAAGGTCAGAACATCTATGAAAACATTGCAGCAGAAATCTATTAAACATTTCTGACTATCCATAGACATAATTAGAAAACCCTAAGAGAATTAATGCCAGAGTGTTTGAACCAATTAAACCACCAAGATAAGGGGAGACAACATTGATTAATGTTTTACTTAGAAATCAAGTTTTATTTTAGGCCTGTGGAAAAAGAAAAGCAGACAAACTACTTCACTCAAAAACACTCTTATTTTGAAGTATTAATACATTTTATGTGTGCGTGCGTGCGTGTGTGTGTATATATATATATATATATATATATACACATATATATAGCTACATATATATAGCTACATAATATATATACACACACATACATATATATAGCTACATAATATATATACACACACATACATATATAGCTACATAATATATATACAAACACATATATGTAATGTATAATATGTATATATGTGCAAACATACATATATGATAATGTGTCTTTGCTATTAAAAGATACATTCTAGTGTGTGTGTGTATATATATATAATTACTATCTTATTTTGTGAATATTAACCAGTTTTAAAAAGTCTTTTATTTTATTTTATTGTATTGTATTTTATTTATTTATTTTTTTTGGAGAGGTTTTTGCCATAGGGCGCGTGCGCTCACCAGACAGACAGAGAGAGACAGAGAGACAGAAAGCAAGAAATCACCCCCCAGGGGGGATGGTCACGCCGCAATCCCTTCTCCTCCATTCTCCTCTCGGGATCTTGGGCATGCACGCACACGCGCCCGGCATGAGTTTTAAGCCACTGGGTCTGGGACGCGAACCGCAGTAGACTACATGGGAGTCCAACGACATTGCCACTATGCTAACTGCTGGTCCTTATTTTATTTTATTTTTTTCATAGGGCATATGTGTTCACCAGAGACACACAGAGAGAGACAAAAAGAGGGAAAGTGAAAAATCAACGCCCCGAAAGGATGACCATACCACTATCTCTTCTCAGGATTTGGGGTATGCACACAGATGTGCCTGGCAGGATTTTCAAGCTGCCCTGTTCAGAACTCAAACTGTGGTCAGCCATGTAGGAGTCCAGCATTTTAAGCACAATGCCACTGCTGTTCCCCCTTATCTTACTTTTATAAGGAAAACTAGAGCCTCTAAAAATTCTCGGGCCAGCTCCACGATGCAGCATCAATGTGCTCAAGAGAAACCAGATCTCACAGGGCAATTCCAGTTTGAAACCCCACCCCAGTCAGTCCAAAACATGCTGGGCCCAGGTTCCAATACCCAACATGTTAGAGGACTCAGGAAGGGGAACTCAGTGACCAGATCCCTCATCGCTCTCTTTTACTCTTCTCTCTTCCTCCTTCTCTCTCTCACTAACATAAATAAAGGGGGGAGGGAAGTTCTTCAAAATGAAATATTATTTTATCTCATTAAGGAATAGAGTCTAAAACTATCTACCAATCTTCATTATGTAGAGCTTTCCATTTGTTATACCTGCTCTTTGCAAGTAAAAAAAATATATATCTCTGCCTCCCAGGATTTACATGGGTTATTCTATTTATTTTATAAATATTATAAATTTAGTCTTAGAATGGACTAAGTGAAAGTGAAAGAAAAAGGTCCTCAATTTCTCCCTTATAGTCCAATTTTTCCATAGAAAAACATGGAAGTAAGAAATAATAAGGGTCGGCCCCATAACCTAGTGGTTAAGGGAGCCACATTCCACATGGCTGACTACAGTTCAAATCTAGTCCCTGATGGCTTGAAAACATATCAAGTACCTATGTATGTATGCATGTCTCAAATCCTAGCTGGATGAAGCAATGGAGAAGAGATTACAGTTTGACAACTTCCCTCTGAAGGGTGCTTTGTTCCTCTTTTTCTCTCTGTCACTCTTTGGAGAGGGCCCAAAGCCGCTGGTAAACAAACAAACAAAAAAAATTAATCACAATAAAGACAAAGAAAGATATATATGTAAGCTCTCTCTCTCTTTTTTATTTATAATGTTCTGCCTCTGATGCTGAGCCTTTATTTAGACATTGCTGGTTGGACTAGATAATTATCTCCCTTTCATTGTTGTTAGTTTAGCAAAAGGGATTTATTTGCTGTTCACTATTTGGAAGCCTGTTTGGAAGCTCAATTTTCAAGTTAAATAATGCAGAGAACATGGCATAGGAAAAAAATGGCTCACTTTCAACAACCTTCTTTTCTTTTTAGTATACGCTATATTGAGTTGCTGAAATTATCATGGTGGTTGCAGCTGTAAACCAAAGAACCACCTAGGAATGCTGGCTTTGAAGCCCCATCTACATACATTAGAAAACTCACTGTCACCTGGAGGATTGGCTAATAACACCATTTTATAATTCCCAGAACTTATACAAAGAGAGATTAAGGGATTCATGATTTTAATTAATTTGTGTGCATTTTAAAAATAGGTATGTAGACTTGATGAAACAAAGTAATATAGAAATAATGTAAATTTAGTTTTGTCACTTGAAAATTTTACAGCAGTCATTACTCAGATGATGTGAGAGACTGTTCTATAAAAAAAAAAATACACCAAAGGAAGAAGTTATTGTCTTTTAAAAGCATCATTTAGTAGAGGACTATGTGGTTACATTATCTATGTCCTATATTTTATAAAGATATGAAGAATTAAAAACAAATTGTATTTGCCAAAACTATATTGATTTTAGTTTACCCTGCTAAAGCAAGTGTATCTTCTAACTCACAAAATCTATTTATATTAAAATTTACTTTCTCTCATCATTGAAGAAAGGGACTGAACTTAATAACCTAGCATAGAATGAGCCATACTGAAACTATCTTATGTACAAATATTTTTCTAGAAAACTACATGTCCACATACTGCAGTTTCAACACAGAAAACATACCTTTATTATTCTCTTTCCTCTATTTTAATGTATTATATGTCTTAGTATACATCATTCCTAATTAAAAATTACTTTTACATTTTTAATTTATACCCATTTTTGATATTTTATTCAATATGCATTATTTCAATCTCTCCCAGATTAACCTTTCCTCATAAACACAAAATTCTGAAAATAGTATGACTGAAGAATAGTGTTACCTTCTAATATATGCTAGTCATTTTATTATTCACCCATGCCAGGGCAAGAATAAACTGCTATTGATCCAGACACTACATGTTTATCTACAATGCAGCATTTTTTTGGTAAATGGTAATTGCTATGCCTAATGTGGGTATAATGTGCTGCGATTGTCTGCACTTTTCAAGCCTTTAAGATTTCTGTTAGATTTTATTTTCCCATCAGCCTTTTAAGTGGCTTCCCTATCCTTGCTTCTTTTTCTAGCTAACTCTAAAACATATCCTTCAAAAGTATATTAGCTTTCTATTGCTTAGCAAGTTGACACGAACTTCATGATTTAAACCAACACCCATTCATAATCTCACAGTTTCCATAGGTCAGACAGCAGGGGCAATTGCTGGGTTCTCTGCTTCAGGTCTCATGAAACCAGAGTCAAGGTAGTGGCCAGGCTGGGCTCTGCTCTGGAGGCCCTCTTACGGCCAATCTACTTCCTGCTGGCAGAATTGGGATCCTTGTGGTTATAGGCTGAGGTCCCGTTTCCTGGCTGCTTGTCAGTCAGGGTGTCACTTAGCTTCCCTGGTTGCCAACACTCCCTCTCATGTGGCACCCTCCACTGCCACTGCCAAAGCACCTTGAATCCTTCCTTAGTTCAGATCTCTTGCCTTCCTCGTCTGTCAAGAAAGAACTGGAAAAAGTGCTCTGTTTTTAAAGAGCTGTGTGATCAGGACCAGCAGTTGGCATAATGGCTATGTTGCTGGACTCCCATGTAGTTGACTGTGGCCTGAGTCCTGGACCCAGTGGTTTAAACTCATGTCAGACACACGTGTGTGCATCCCAAGAGGAGAATGGAGGAGAAGGGATTGCAGCATGGCCATCCTCCCCTAGGGGGTGATTTCTCGCTTTCTGTCTCTCTATCTCTGTCATTCTGGGGAGCGCACATGCCCTATAGAAAAAAACTCTCCAAAAAACATTTAAAAAATAAAAAAACAAAGGGTTGTGTGATTAAAGGCCCAATCTGAAAATTGCCTTCTTTTTAGGTCAAGTGTTCCAAATAACATAACAATCATGGGAGTGAGATCCCATCACACTGATGGGATTAGGAGGTGTGGAACCTGCCTGCCCCAAAAATCTACCTCAAATTTTAGAACCTACAGAAAACCTTAGGAGTCCACTAATTCATCTCATTCCCCCCCATGCTTCTGCCTTTCTCTTCCTCCCTATTTGGTCAGATGTCTGTACTTAAGCTCTACAGCATTTCACTGAGCAGTGCCCCCAGTGCCAGGTAATATAACAGATGCTCACCTGACAAATGCATGCTGAACAGTACATGTGTCTTTAAAGGAGACACACATATTGAAATAGTTGCATCATGAAATGTAGCCATTAATTTTGAAAATTACTAATCTGCACTCACAGATAAAAATTTTCAGCAATCCTACTATTACTCAGAATTTTAATTCATTGAAACTAATTTGAACAAATTTAAAAAATTTTTAAGCATTCTGGGACCTAATGGTTACATTACTGGACTCCCATGTGGTTGACCGCGGTTGGAGTCCCAGACCTGGAGACTTAAAATTCCCACCAGGCGCATGTGCATGCGTCCAGAAGGTCCTGAGAGGATAATATAGGAAAAGGGATTTTGGCATGACCATCCCCTCTGGGGTGTGATTTCTCATTTCCTGTCTCTCTGGCTAAGGCATGCACCCTATAGGAAAACTTTCTTTTAAAAAAATATTAAATATATGTTGCTACTGTACCGCCTTAATCTCATTTAATTACATTTTGCAGATGAGGAAACAGACTTTGGAGAGATTAAGTCTTGCCCAAGGTCAAATGACCACAAAGTAATAGAGCCAATGGAGTACCTAAACATCCTGGCTCCTGAATCCCATGTTATCCTCTTTCCTCTCTCCCTTCTTCCCTTCCCTGAATATTTATTGAATACTTATCATGAATCAGGCACGGTGACAACCATTTTAATAAGTAGATTTAGGTCCCCAAATCCTGTCAGCAATATCTTTATTTTTTTTAATTGCCAGAGGGCATATGTGCTCCGCAAGCCAAGATAGAAAGAAGGAGAAAGCATCTCTTCAGTAGGGCACGATTATGTAGTAATCCTTTCTCCTCCATGGATTTGGAGCATGGTTTTCAAGCCACCATGGTTGGGGTTCAAACTGCAGTTGGTCATGTGGGATCCTGCTTTCTTAACCACTAGTTTACAAGGCCAACCTGCAGTATCTAATCATTAGTGTTCAAAGCACTTCCTCTCCATCCCCCTGACACACAACTATCAAGTCATTATGTTATAAAATAATACTATTATTATACACGGGTGTGTATATTTAAATAGATTTAAAACCATCTATCCCTAATCTGGCTTTCATGTGAAGGCTATGTATTTGTGAAGACACATATAATGAAAATGCACTTTAAAATATGCTTGTCATTAGCAACTTTGTGTGGGAAAAACCTATGAGAAAAATTAAACAAGGACCTTTTATCTTGCCCAACTGTGATTTCATCATAGTTGAGGCCACTGTATGAACCACAGATGGTGGGAACGAAGAAGCCACACATGTTTACAACTACTTCAGACACAACAAAGCACGGATTTGTACTTTAGAGCAAATTTTTGTTACAAAACAACACCATACTCAAATATACAACATCTTACTATTTAAGGCCATCAATGCAACATTTAAAATTAGCCTTAGTTGGAACCAGGAGATGGCATAATGGTTATGTCACTGGACTCCTATGTGGTCAACCATGGCTTGAGTCCCGGACCAGGTGGCTTAAAACTCATACTGGGAGCGTATTCATGTATGTATCCCCAAAATCCTGACAGGGGGATGGAGTAGAAGGGATTGTAGTGTGGTCATGCCCCTGGTGGGTGCTTCCTCACTTTCTATTTCTCTGTCTCTATGGTAGGTAAGTGCACATACCCTATAGCAAAAATCTCTCTTTAAAAAAACAAAAATCAGCCCTAGTAGATAAAGTATTTACCTGGCTAATACATGCCTTCTAAAACTTGCACACAATTACATTGTTAAATTGTAATTGTAATTTTTACATAAAAGTATCATAGTTCATTTATAATACAAAACATATTATCATGAGCTATTGCCATTCCTAAAAGTATCATAGTTCATTTATAATACAAAACATATTATCGTGAGCTATTGCCATTCCTA
This sequence comes from Tupaia belangeri chinensis, assembly GCF_000334495.1. NCBI lineage: Eukaryota > Metazoa > Chordata > Mammalia > Scandentia > Tupaiidae > Tupaia > Tupaia belangeri. Next base: position 1,514,816 of record NW_006207309.1, on the reverse strand, counting down.
AAAAAGACCCTTGAAACATAAAAATGCTGAAACCACAGTGAATTATAGATTTTAATCACTTACAAGATCCCAGTTGCAGATGAAGGAGGGACTTAAAAGAAACAAGGAATTTATCATCCTCATGGAGGAATTCCAAAGGAATCCTTGAGAATCATTGTACGAAGATAAATCCAAATGTTATAAGAATTAGATATCCCATTTTTCTTGCTACACTTTGTCATCTGTAGTTGAGTCTGATCTCAAATGACTGCATAGGAGTGTTTTCAAGGGGTGACAAGAGAGCCAGTTTATGCAAATAATAAATCATATCTATAAAGGCCATTTGTGAGAGACCAGAGCTAAGGCCAGAAACAAAAGGTCCAATTTATGCCACAGGAAAATTATTCCTAACTCATAAAAGGACTGTTTATGGGCATAGGCATTTTATTTATGTAAATATAGACAGGAACAATGTGTTGCATTCTCAAAATAGATACTGCATTCTAGTATATAAAACTCAACAATCCAACATCCTCAGGTTGTTCATCTCCAGTCACCTCTAGCTTCCTCATTTTGTAATCATGCACTTGCATATTTATTATTAAAAAGGAACGGGTGATAGATTTTGCTTTACTTCTTTCTCAGGCATATTTTTTCCACACTAACATGCAAGCAATTTGACTAATTGTAAAGGACATACTTTTCTTAGTTTTATTTAATGATGATAAAGCTAAAGTGGTCTGAACTTGTTTTTTGTCTTTTATGACAGAAAATCACAATTCTTTTATTCTCACACCGACAAACTGTGCATCTAAAAGCATTTGAGAGAACTAGAAGGAACTAATATTATAATGTTCTGATATGCAGCAAAGAGATATTTTTCTACCAAATGTTATTTTTAAAAGTTCTCTTGAAAAAAGTAATGCAGAAATAACTATAATATGTACACACACACACACACACACACACACACACACAATCTTGAGTAAGTTCTTTTACCCCTGTGAAATTCCTTTTTCATTAGAATCTCAGCTCAAACATTTTATCTGCAAAACTTTTGGTGACATTCTCATGCAGTTTTCTTAATTCTGTATTTTGAAAATGATGATGATGACAACAAAGATCACAATGGTTTACACAGTATCAGATATTGTTCTAAGTGTTTTATATATGTTAATTTCATGTAATCTTCAAAACAACCTCATAAAGATTAAAAACAAAAAACTGGTAAAGAAATCCAGGCACAGAGAAGTTAAGTAACAGTGGAAGAACTATTACTCAAATCCAGGTAGTCTGGCTCCTAAATCCAAATGCTGAACCATTAACCATGGAATTTTTCTTGATTTTATTGTCTATAAAAGGGAGATGACAATAATGTGGCAATGGTCTGATTTTCTAAATTATGTAAGTACATTTTGTTATTGTTCTAGTTTAATTTTTTGCCATACGGTGCAGATAGAGACAAACAGAGATAGAGAAAAGGAAAGTGAGAAACCCTCCTCTGGGGGGATGGCCACACTGCAATTCCTTCTCCTCCATTCTCCTCAGGATTTGGGATTACACATGCACTCGTGCCCAGTGTGATTTTTCAAGCCATCAGGTTCAGGGTTTGAACTGCAGCTGGCCATGTGGGGTCCAGTGCCTTAACCACCACACCACCTGCTGGCCCATATAAGCTCATTTTTATAAAGCCCTTAGTATCATCCCCAGTGCATAGCAATGTTCAATATTGTTTTTGTTACCAAGTAGAGTTCATTTTAGCCAATAATCTATATTCTACTACATTGCAAATTCCTTGAGGATGGGGTCTACATTCACTTGTTCATTCATTCATCTGACAAGCATTCAATGAACAAACACTATTCATAGAACCTGGGTTAGGTACTATGCCAAGCCCTGCAAGCACACATCTCAGAAGACCCAGCACTTGACAGCAGACTGATGGTACATCTCAGCCCTTTGCACTTACTCTACCCTCTGTCTGGAAAGCTCTTCCTCTTATAATTTCAAGACTTACTTTGGTTTACTCTCTCCTCAAATGATATATCTTCAGAGAAACCTTCTCTGAATACCTTATATAAAGTAGTGCTCTTCAGGACTATATATCTTACTCTGCTTCAAAGTTTCTACAAACACTTATCACCACGATACCTGTTAGAACATAAGCTCTATATGGACAGGGATTGCCCATTCTACAAATGGAATCTACAATGGTAACCCAGTAAATTTTTGTCATATTAAAGAGAGAGAAGAAAGCAAGAAGGGAAAAAAAAGAGAAAGGGATAGAGAGAAGGAGAATTTTGATCAATGAATGTTTTATAAACAAGAATACATTTTCCATCTCTTCTTTTTTTTTTTTTTTGAGAGGTTTTTGCTATAGGGCATGTGTGTGCTCACCAGAAAGACAGAGAGAGACAGTGAGACAGAAAGTAAGAAATCACCCTGAGAGGGATGGCCACACCGCAATCCCTTCTCTTTCACTCTCCTCTCAGGATCTTGGGCAGGCATGCACACATGCCTGGCATGAGTTTAAGCCAACAGGCCCAGGACTCAAACCACAGTCGACTACATGGGAATCCAGCCACATAGCCATTACACTATCTGCTGGTCCCTCCATCTCTTCTTGACCAAAGTACCTCTTACCAGGAATGAAAGAATGCCAACATTCTTCCCCTTTCTCTCTCTTCCATTTCTGCTGCAAATCTCTGAGAGCTCATCAAAGTCATGCCTCAGCTTCTCTTCAGCTGTCCTTGCTAAGAATCTGTATCTCTCACCATTTAAATTTTAACACCTGTTCTTGCTCTTCCTAAGAAAATGTTGTACATGACCTCCATGGAGACCAGCCTTCCTTTTTCAACCCAACAATGCTTAAGAGTTGTAATTTAGCAGCATCCTAAGTGGTAGTTGTAATCACTTGTAATTTTTCATCCAACTTCCACAGACTAATTCATGATTTTCAAAAAAAAAAAAAAAAGAAAGAAACAAAGAAAAGAAAAGAAAAAGCTCTCTTTATTTCTTGATTGGTAAAAATAGGCATTCATAAATTTCTTCTTCAAACATGACATCATTAATTAGTAAGAAATGTGCTCTGAGCCTCTTTTCTAATAAGAGTAATGAATTTACACTAATCCTCTCCCTCCTAGGACCATTCTAATCATTTATGGTAGTTCTTATTGGCATTAGACTATTCATAATTATTCTCACTTTCCTCTTTCTGGGACCATGGTAGCATTGCCTCCTTACCCATCCAAGGTTGGATGTGGCCCTGTGACTTACTTTAGCCAGTGAGATGAGTGCAGAAGTGACACTTGTCACTACAAGGCAGAAAACTTCACAGAGCAAGGGGCAATCTCTCCTTTCCCCTTTAGGGCTGGCTTAAAGTCAGTGCCAAGATGAAGGACCCATCAGTGTAGGGTTTATGTGATGATACTGTATAGAGATGTCCTGCCAATCCATGGCGGGGGGCACATAAAGGGACTGAGAGGGGCCAGCAGATGGCACAGCAGGTACATACAGTCCACAGCTGCACTCCCACATGGCTGACCACGGTCTCAGTCCCAGACCTATTGGCTTGAAAATCACACTGGTGTATGTTGTGTGTGCCCAAGACTCTGGAAGGAGAATGGAGGAGAAGAGATTGTGGCATGGCCATCCCCCCTGGGAGTGATTTCTCACTTTCCCTTTTCACTGTGTCTGTTTCTCTCTCTAGTGAGCATATGTAACCTAAGGCAAAAAATAAATAAATAAATAAATAAATAAATACATACATACAAAAAAAGCCACTTTCTTTTATTTTTTATTTTTTTGAGAGGTTGTTGTTATAGGGCACGTGCTCTTGCCAGAAAGACAGAGAGACAGAAAGCGATAAATCACCCCCTAGGAGGCACAACCACGCCACAATCCTTTCTTTATTCTCCTCTCAAGATCTTGGGCACACACACACACACACATGCCCAGTGTGAGTTTAAGCCACCGGGTCTGGGACTCGAACCGCGGTTGACTACATGGGAGTCCAGAGACATAGCAATTATGCCAACTGCTGGCCTCCCCCGCAAAAAAATCTTAAAAAATAAAAAGGAACTAAGAAATAAACTTTTGTATTGTTCATTTGCTGATATTTGACTTTTTCTTTTCTGTAGCAATACATGCTTTATCCTGACTGACACAGTAGGACAAGAGCATCTTATCCATACACTAGAAGCCAGCTCACACTACCACCTTTATCACCTGGGTACTGTAAATTACATAGCTCATCATGACAATGGGATACCATGAGCAAATAGCACAGGAGGAGCACACATCCCAGGGATTAGGAAACCACCATTGAACTTTGTTTTTTAATACACTCCATTTTGTACCCTAAGACTTTTTAAGAGGCTATGAAGAAATCTACATCACATATTTTGTATCTTTAAAAAAAGCTCTTGAAGGTCATTCCATGAGTATTCCAGTCTTCCAACAGCAGAAATAAATCCAGGAGCTTTAGTTCCTCTAAAAATATTTGTGAACTCAGCTGTTCCACAGCTCACAACAATACCATACTATACAAAAAAGGTATAAATATTATGTTTTCTTCTTTTTGTTTATATAAAAACAACAAAAACAACAAAAAGAAAACATCCTGAATGTGAACCATAGGCCCTTTCAGCCACTCTTTTCTTTATAAATATTATGAATAAATTTTCAAAATACTAGAACTATCCTTTCAAATAGCAGGGAATAAAATAACTCTGTTTTGTGATTTTTTTCTGTCCATTTCTTAAAATGCCCCCCTACACATACACTCATGGACACACACACACTCTCTCTCTTTCTCTCTTGCAATGCACACATACACACACATGCACACACACCCCAAATGCAATATTTGGAATTATAGGTCCAGTTTAAGTCCCTTTTAAATTAAACTGTGGGGCCAGCAAGTGGCATAGTGGTTAAGGCACTAGACTCCCACATGCTTACAGTGGTTCAAATCCCGGACCCAATGGCTTGAAACTCTTGCCAGGCACTTGTCCATGCATGCCCAAAATAGTGGTTAAGGCACTAGACTCCCACATGCCTACAGTGGTTCAAGTCCCGGACCTAAAGGCTTGAAACTCTTGCCAGGCACTTGTCCGTGCATGCCCAAAATTCTAAGAGGAGAATGGAGGGGAAGGGACTGTGGCATGGCCATCCCTCCTGGAGGCAATTACTCACTTTCTCTCTCTCTGTCTCTGGTGAACACATATGCTCTGTAGCAAAAATCTCTCTAAAAAAATAAATGACATGAATAAAATAAACTTTGTTGAACCAGCCATATAGCTTAGTGGTTAAGAGTGGGATCCCACATGGCCAATCATGGTTCAAATCTCAGTCCCTGCAATTTAAAAACAAAGTCAGCACATGTGCATGCACGCCCAGAAACCCAACAAGATGGAGAAATGGAGAACCATTCCCACTGGAGTGTGCTTTCTTGTTCTCATATACTCTCTCTGTCTCTCTCTGAAGAGTGCATGTGCCCATTATCAATTAAAAATAAGCTTTGTTATCTCCATGAAAATAATATTTTTAAATAATCCTGCATTCACTTCAACCCAGTTACAATAACAACTTCACCAGGTATGGCTGTTTAAAATATCACAAATTTTTCTCACATCTGCTCAAGCAGTGATCATTTCCAAATGAGTGGTTACTTTCTGGGAGATATTTCAGTTTTGTTACTTTTTTTTTTTTTTTCAAAATCTATTAGAAAGACATGTAAAGATAGTCATTTGTTATTGACAGAACATGTTACATTAAAAAGGGTTAGAGAAGAGTTTTTTTAAGCAGAATGGCATGAAGAAAGTACAATTTGTAGATGGCAGAGCCAGTGCTATTGCCCTCATTATGGTAAGTCCAGGAGAAGTAGCAAGTTTAAACCATTACCTCCACTGCTTTGGAGAAGAAAGAATCTGAGGGCAATGAGAAGTGTTAGGGAACTCCTCAGCCCCTTTTAAAAACACAGAGGAAGAGTAAAATAGCGGTAGTTCAAAATGTTGTATCCTAATTTATTTTTTTGCTTCCATGCCTCATTAACGTCAATCTGCTTTTTGCGATAATTAACTATTCCTTGGAAAATGGCAAAGTGCAACAAGAATAATATTTCAAAAAAATAAGACATGCATAAAAATTAGACCCATAGTACTTTTCCAACTCTGAACGGTGGTTCTAATTTATTATCAATTGTGTTAATATCTCCTACAACAAGAAAGGAAATTGGGCAATGAACACTGTCTTTGCGGATAGAATGTGAAATCATCTTCGTGGGCCAATGGGTCATGCCTGTCTAAAGGCCTTCACTTTTAGCAGGTGGATACTGTAATCCTTCAGGCGAGGTGATGATGCTTTATTCTAAACACTTGCCTGTTCTCCAGATTCAATCCTGGGCAGTCCCATAAATGCCTGGGTGTAGGAATTACAGCGTAGACTAGATGAGGCTGGCAATTCAGCCACTAGGATGAGGTCAATGCCTATCTATACACTCTTAAACCAGGAAGGAATACATTTCTGCAGACTTCACAGGAGAGCAGAGAAACAGTTCAGACTGAAAACAGCTTTTGTCAGTTTGCCAACACTAGTCAAAACAATATCTTTCTGTTTCTCTCTTCCACATAAACACAGAAACCTGAAAGCGAATATATCATGGGTGGCTTAAGAAAACCAAATCTTTCCATTGCTGGAGGGGTTTTGACTTGATTTTTCCATCCCCATTTTGTAAAGATGCCTGTCTTGGTGCACTCATATCTACTGAACTCTGCAGCGGTTGTAAGTCACGAAAAACTTTCAAAAGAAAATTTAACTGATGAGAGCCAAGGGGGGCAAGCACGTAATTTAATGTCAAAGATTAATATACAACCCTTTCGTAATTTTCTACATGATAGTCCTATTCCCTTTGAGGCAAGTAGTGAGAAGAATATAAAACCCAAGGAATGTTTCCTAAAATGTCAAAATACCAACAAACGTCAAAGACATCACTAGTGGAGCATGTTCAAAGTTCTGAAAGTGAAAAATCTCACTGACCCCCAACCCCAGGTCCTGCGTTGATTTTCTTGCCCTTCTCCTCCGTACTCTAAACCTGATCAATTTCCTTCCTGTGCCTTCCCAATTCAAATTTCATTAAGTCCTCTGCATTTTGAAGACCCTTCTCATTATTCAAGGAACTGAGTGCCTTTCTCTCCTTTCTGAACCCCTTTAGCTGTTTACCCACCCTCAATATTGCACAGTCTGCCCATCTTCCTAAGAGCATCCATGCCTACATGACAACTGGGAGGATTGGTTTTCTGTTTGCCTGATCTGCAGTCAAGGCCTACTTAGGAAAGATTAGAAGTATACATAGTATACTAAAACTGGTACTTCCTTCAGTAGTAGCAACTCTGGGTCCCCTCTTAATTTCCTGAAGCCATACAATTTTACCATCTCTAAATTGCTATGTATCTTATATGCTGTATCACATGTCATATCCTAGTTAAACAATGCTTCATAGCATTCTTTCATCATCTGTATATACAAAACCCCAAGTATGCGTATAATCCAGTTAGTTGGATTTCTACCAATGAAGTCCTGATGGTCAACGATTATGTTTCCTATTTCTTTAAGGAAGAGACAATAACATACATTTAAGTTTTTATTTACCTTGAGTTTTGCTTTCAACACAACTTAAAATTTGTTCAACTATTCCTGTGTCTCTAATGCATGAAAGACAGTGAGTTGATTATACTACCATGAATAAAAAATAACTGCTTTAGAAATTCACATTTGACAGCCCAGTCACAGCAGCACACAGTGAATGCTGCTTCCTGGCAGGCCAAGGCCACATGGGAGGCCTGGGTTTAATTCCTGTCAACCCTAAAACAAGCCAGACATGACAACACATTCCTAAAGCATCAGCTTCTTGGAAGGCTAAAGAAGGAGGATTGCAACAGTGTGAGACCCTGCCTAAAACACTCCTCCACCCACCCACCCACACTCACCAAGAATTTTTAAAAATGGGACCAGCAGGTGGCATGGAGGTTAAGAAACTGGACTCCTACATGGCTGACTATAGTTCAAGTCCCAAACATAGCTGCTTGAAAATCTCTCTAGACAAATGTGTGTGCATGTCCAAAATCCCAGGAGGAGAATGGGGGAGAAGAGATTGCACCATAGCCATTCCTCCTGGAGGAGTGATTTCTTACTTTCCCTCTCTCTATCTCTCACCAGCAAGTGCATGTGACCTATGGCAAAAATCCTTTAAAAATTTTTTAAAAATAACAATAAATAAATAAAATCTTATATTTGAGAAAGGGTATTCATATAGGGTGCCTACACTGTAACTATCATAAGGTAAAAACAGTACATTTATTACAAGAGAAAAATTATATCAGACTGGGCTTTGTGGAGGTGGGACTATAAGACAGTACTGAAAACAACCAAGGCACTTAGGGAGTACCTTACCAGTTATGTAAGAATTCAGAAAAAAGGAAAATGTTGGAAGACTGCTATTGGCTTCTACTCACTTGGAATCTGCTTTCAAGGTAAGTCTAGCGGGACCTTCGGACCATCACAAGGAGGGAGTGGGGACAGCACACTGAGAGAAGAGGGAGCTATACACCTTTCATAACAGAATCCTGGTGCCTGAGTGGAACTGGGTGCATTCCAGCAGAGTTCTGGAGCAGCTTTGTGAAAACCAAGTCTACAGACTGAGAGGAGAAGAGAGGCAGGCTCATGGCAGGTGACCACAGAAGTTATTTGCTGAAGCCTCTTGAGGGACATGATACCTCTGGAGGGAGGCTCAGAGCCAGTGCAGGAAGGGATGCTGGGGAAGACCTGGGCATCCTCTTCTATTCATTTACTCTACCATGGGTCTAATTAGAGACTTAGTGCATAAGAGCTGTCGTAGGCACCTTTGCATGGTTCTCCTAAAGTTAACAAAACATTAACATAGGGAAGCAGGAAAGCAGCTGAGAGCTCATCAGGATAATTATTTTCCTTTTGAGAAAACTACAGGTCTAGAGAAAATGATAAAGACTGAATATTAATGAATGTCACATAATCCCTTCTCTTCAGTCTCCAGACTGGTCACTTCTGATTCTCTGACCTGTCAAGTTCAGGCCCTCTAGCTACTGAAATCACCAATAGTTTAAATAGTTCAGCTTATCAAAAAGAGAAATACACACACACACACACACACACACACACACACACATATATATATATTCGGCTGGTCCTATAGTGCAGCAGTTAAGCCCTATGCACAGGGAGCTGGATCCTACATGGCTAACTGCAGCCTGAATCCCAGGCCCAGTGGCTTGGAAAACACCATATACTTGTACACCTGTGTGTACGTAACTAAAATTCTAATAAGGTAGAAAAAGGAGCACAAAAGATCATGGCATGACCACATCCCACGGGGAGGTGCTTTCTCTCTCTCTCTCTCTCTCTCTCTCTCTCTTTCTCTCTCTGGAAAACCCATGCACCCTATGGCAATTATATTACTACACTTTTAACAACAACAACAATGTACTCGTACACACATAAGCACACGTACACACACACACACACACACGCACAGAGAAAATACAACAGCACTCCTTTATAAGATTTACTCAAAAATAGTGATTAAAAGATACCATTCAAATATGCCACACAGTATTTTTTTTAAAATAATAACTAATCTTATTAAAGATTTCCAATGAGAACAGTGAAATTCCATATAGCCACAACAACATAGAAAGGCTGCATCCATCATATGAACCGATAGGCTATCACTTGATTTGGGGTTCTATTTACTCTGTAAAAAGTGATCACTTTTCTGTCCAAGTTAGTAAATTCTACCAAGTAGTCACAAATACATTTGAGTGCCACTGTCTGAAACAGCTGCTGTCTACTAAAGTGACAATTTTCTGAGTTGAAAAAGTGACACAAAAGTGATCTAGGCAAAGGTCGATCAATCTTTCTGTTACCCCAGAAAAACTGGATGCCAGCACTAGCTCTGTGCTTGTCTCTTCTTTGCACAGCAAGGAGACTGAGACCTGCCCTGTTCAGCAGAGCTCTGGGAGTGTATTTTTTGGCATTCAGACTGCTCTTTGGTTCTCATCCTGAGTCAAGCAAACTGAAAATATTCTTTGGCTCCAACTTTGGTAATGGGCACATTCCTGACAGGCTAGTAACTCCTCAAAAGTCTGGATATGTTTGGAAGCAGAATTACAAAGTATGCATGTGAGCTACCCTCACCAGAACAAATGTAATAAAAGGAGACGGAACATTGAAAAACTAAAAGATGGCTATTTTTCCTGCTGCTTGTTTAAGACGAAAACACTCAAAACTATTCATGCAATTTCACAGCACACAGAAAATGAGACTTCTCTAAACATTTATCAGTCCTCCGCTAGGTGTTGATACACTTGGGTGAGTGCTTGGGATGACCCAGAAGCAATCCTGACCTGACAGCTAGTGGGAAAAAATGAAAACCCCATAATGCACTACAGAGTGTGAAAAGTCATATGAAATGGGTCAGAGGATGGAGAACAATTGCTAAGGGAGCATAGATAAGAAAAAAATTTCTAGTTGCTAGAACAGAGAGAAGTTGACTAGAGGAACTAAACCCAGAGCTACCCTTTGAGGCTAGTGAGGATTTCAGGTTAGAGATGCGACTGTGGAACACAGGAAAGGCAATGAAGTAAAAATGTGTGTCAGGATAGGAGAGTGCAAGCCATAGCCTCGGAAAGGGCTGAAAGTCTGTTGGTTGGAACATCAGGTGGGACGACACATTTGCTAACCTTAACAAAGAGTGACAAAAACTCAGCTCCAATCTCTTTCGGCACAGAAGGGATCTAGTAAATGGGTGCACGGGATTCCAAGCTCGAACTGAAGGACAGCCAGGAACACTCAAGTCTCAGTACACCTCAAGGACAATGGACATTCTCTTAGGGGTTTTGGCACATGGTATTTAAGGGTACCCGAAGGTCTTGTGAATCGGGGTTTTGGCACATGGTATTTAAGGGTACCCAAAGGTCTTGTGAATCTCCCTCACCCTCCACTAATGCTGGAAAAGTGACTTAAAGTCTTTCAAGTCTCAGTACACCTCAAGGACAATGGACATTCTCTTAGGGGTTTTGGCACATGGTATTTAAGGGTACCCGAAGGTCTTGTGAATCTCCTCCCTCACCCTCCACTAATGCTGGAAAATGACAAAGTCTTTCCTCTCTTGAAATTTGTTCAGTCGCTATGATCCATAGTTTTTGTTTGTTTGTTTTAAATCTATACAGTGGGAATAATTATAATACTTGCCTAGTCTACCTGCAGTAGGGTAGCTATGAGGATCTAACTACAGAAAGATCCTGCTGAGGGCCAAGTGGTACCATAGCACTAGCTCAGCTGAATCCACATGAGCAGGTTCTGGATTCACAACCTGGTCTCTGGCTGAGCATGCCAGGCAAGCACACACATGCCAGTGACCAGGCTGACTGAGACTGGGGGTGAATTATGGCATGAGGATCCTGGTGGTGGTGTCTCTCCCTGCCCCTACCACTTTCATGCAAGAAATCAATAAGCTTTTAAAAACAAAAAGATATTCCGTGGACAATGACCTGACCAAAAGCATAAGATGAACATACTATAGAACTCGAAAAATGTTACCAAGCATCAGAATCCTTTTCTACAGAATGGAAAAAGAAATTTGGGAGCACAAAATATACACACACAAACACACATAGACAGAAACACACGGAACTGCTCAAATAATCTGAACAAGCTGTTCCAACAGAAAAAAGAGATAATTACCAAAGAGCAGGTCACTTTTCATCTTCCTATCATCTTCAGGAAATGGCAAAAAGTAAAAATAAAAGATGCAAGTTTTCCATGCGCTAGGCCAGCTGTGACTACCTCAATAGGATGCTGTTGTTTAAATAACAGTAATCAAATCCAGAGGCCTATCAGAAATAAGACAATGCTTTATGAAGAGGGGAAAACTAATTTCATTTATTCCAAATGAAATACATAAGTTTTCAAGTAAAGTCAGAACAGATGGAGAAAAGAAAATAGTTTCAATATAACAAGCTCCCAATATACCTACCCTTCTGTGTTTCATATTTCAGAGAGAGCAAAGGGGAATGAAGTACGCAGATTGTCAATTACTCAAGACAAAAATGCATTTATCAACACATATGACAAGCTTTAATGAACAGTTACTATGAACCAGGAAAGAGGCTAAGAAATAGAAATATTAAAAAAAAATTCTGCTTTTGATGAGATCAGATCATCAGGAATAAATAAAATGTACTCAGATTCATTTTGTAGTACCATTTATGAGTTGCTTAATGTCAGGGGTCGTTTGAGATGTGCATTATTAGGCAATGCCGTCATGTGAACATCAGAGTGTGCTTACACAATCCTATCTGGAATAGCCTACTACACACCTAGGCTATATCGGATAGTGGACGGTCCTAGTCCACGAGCCTATCAGCATATGGTTGCACTGAATTCTGTAAGCACCTGTAACACATGGTAGGTATGTCGGTATCTAAACACATATGGACGTAGGGAAGGGATAATAAAAATGTGGCATAAGAGATTGTAAAATGGCACACTTACCATGAACGGAGTTTCCATGATGGGAAGTCGCTGTGGGTGAGTCAGTGAAGGTAAGTGCATGTGGAGGTAAACGACATCGCCACTCACCAGTGTAGACTTTATCAACACTGCACACTTAGGCTTCACTAAATTTATCAAAAACTGTTTCACTAATAATTTAAGCTTAGTTTACTGTAACTTCTTTAGACCTTATAAACTAAGTTTTGGTTTTTTTTTTTGTCTTTTTAAGATTTTGCTATTGGGCATGTGAACTATCTGGAGAGAAACAGAGACACTGAGAAGAAAAGTGAGAAATACCCGCCCTCCCAAGGGGAATGGCCATGCCTCAGTTTGTTCTCCTCCATTCTCCTCTCTGGATTCTGGGTATGCATGCACATACTCCCAGTGTGATTTTCAAGTCAACAGGTCCAGGACTCAAACTGGGGTCAGTCATGTGGGAGTCCAGCACCTTAGCCACCATGCTACTTGATGGTCACAACTTTTTAAAAGCTTTTTAAAACTGTGACTCATTTGTAGTAACAGTTTAAGACACAAACACATCATGCAGTTGTTCATAATTATTCCCTATCTTTATATCCTTATTGTATATGCTTTTCTATTCCTTTTTTCTTTTTAACATTTCTTATTTAAAAACTAAGACATAAACACACACTTAGCCTAGACCTACGCAGGGTCAGGATCGTCAGTATCACTGTCTTCCATCTCCACATCTTGTTCCACTGGAAAGGTCATGATGAACAGAATGCAAGATTAAATCAAGCACAAGAGGCAATCGAGACATGACATATACAAGGCTGTCCCAGCATAACAGAGCACACTGATTTACAGTAAACTTCTTTTCATAACTAAAAAAAGTACACTATAAAATAATGATTAAAAAGTAAATAATGAGCCAGTAATGTGGTTATTTATTATCATTATTATTATGTACCATATATAATTGCATGTGCTCCACTTTCATGCAACCAGCAATGCAGCGGGTTTGTCAGCAGCATCACAACAATGATGTGAGGAATGCTCTGTGCAACCACTTTACAGTAGCTACGACGTCATTACAATAAGCATTTTTCAGCTCCATTGTGATTTTACAGGACCACTGTCATATATGCAGTTCATGTTTTTTCGACATGTCATTATGACTCTATACGGAAAATTAGTCTTGTTACCTCAGTTGTCCCTCAGGACAACCTTTTGAAGGAAGTATTGCCTTAGTGATTTTTGTTTCTTTTATTTATTTATTTATTTTTTTGGAGAGGTTTTTGCTATAGGGCACATGTGCTCACCAGAAAGACAGAGAGAGACAGAGAGATAGAAAGTGAGAAATCAACCCCCAGAGAGGATGGCCATGCCGCAATCCCTTCTCCTCCATTCTCCTCTCGGGATCTTGGGCATGCACGCACACACATCTGGCGTGAGTTTGAAGGCTCTGGGCCCGGGACTCAAACCGCAGTCGACTACATGGGAATCCAGCGACATAGCCATTATGCTAACTGCTGGTCCCTTGCCTTAGTGGTTCAAAAACAAAAGCTTTGTTCAAATACATAAAACTAGCTGTTGGTGGAGTCAGGATTCAAACTCGTGTCTTCGAACCTAATTTCTACAAGACTGTTGCAGGTACTCACTGGCAAAGCTTTTCTTCAGCACTGCCACAGAGCCTGTGCCCTTGGTTACCTAGAAAATGTCCATGTGGGCATCTGATTTTTCTCTTGGCTTTTAGTCCCCAGAAGTCTGAATGTGGGTCTAATAGTCATAAATCATCATGAGTCAATAACACAGCATTCAAACTACGTCTGGCAAAAACTATTCCAAATTCGAGGAGAAATGAAGAAAACACCAGTATACGAGAGATGTTTGTTTCCTTCTCTGAGCCCAGGACATGTGTAGGTAACAAGAACAGGTAATATTTTCACCTTTATTCATGAGTTTCAGAACAAATAAAAATAACAATGAGCTATTCCCCCTACCCCCATTCAAATTTGCACAGGTTTTTAAAAAGGAAGAAAACTCAATGTTTGCCTTCTTTTTTCTTCTTCTTCAGGTTTTACATATATGTGCTCACTGCAGAGACAGAGAGAGAGAGGGAGGGAGAGAGAGAAATCACTCCTCAGGGGAGATGGCCACACAACAATCCCTTCTCCTCTCAGGATTTTAGGCATGCACACACATTCCCAGTATGTCTCTCATGCTTCTGGATCCAGAACTCAAATTCTAGAGTCAGTCATGTGGGATCCAGTGTCTTAACCACCACAACTTCTGGTCCAGACTGACGACGTTTTTTTATATCCTCATAGGGTAGAACTAGAGTGACCTCTTCATCAAAAGTCAGTAAACCCTTCATGTGGGCTCTCTCCCCATGAACTAAATGTCTTCCAAAGGCCATCTATAAATATCCTCATCATTGAGATCAGATTTAAACATACAAATTTCAAGGAGATACAAACGTTCAGCTCACAGCACCTACTCATGGCAAGTTAACAAGCAAACAGGAAAAAATTAAGCATATGGGTTTGCTTTACTGCATTTCCCTGATTGAAAATATTCTTGTGTCCACTAGAAAGTATGAGCTAATGTATTTTATTTTAAATTAATTCATACCCATGGAAAAATTGAACAGTTTGTCACTCAGAGATTTAAGATGAAGATTAGTGAAAACATTAAGGGCAATTTCTGATGAAAGTGTTCATTTTTGTTCTTAAGAACAAAATTTCCACTAGTGACCCCATCAAGCTACTGATTATAGCAATAAACATTTACAGAAGGAGCCAAATCCTTCCCTACAAACCCCAAGAGAATTGCTTAGCAGTAACTGATCATCTGCCAAGTTGAAGACTTCTTTAGGTCAATGAGTAATAAATGAATAAATGATATTTTAGTAAACAGCATGTTAAACCCACCAGGAACATGGTGTTCATGCTTACAATTGTATCATGTTTTAAAATCAATGTTTGGGATAAAATCAATATGGTTTCGTTTTGAAAGCTCTAATAAGGATGGTTAAAATAAATGCACAGGCTATGGAAACTATAACAATGTATTCATGCTTACAATAATTCAGCAAGCAAGTATATTGAGTGCCAGCAATATACAAGTCATTTTACTAAGAGCTAACAGGAGTATATGGGTAAATAAGATTTTATTTTTCTGCCCTCACAATGGTTACAATCTAGGAAGGTAGATAATAAATGTAGGAAGGACATAATTAACTCTTTAAAATGAGTCCAGCCCATGCTCAGGATCCTTTTCTGTTTCTGCATTACCAGTAATTATCAAGTACAAAATCTATATTATTCCAAACCTTTTACGATCTGACGCCTGCCCATCTTTGTATTTATTTGTGTACTTATTTTCTAAACTGATTATTTATTGAGCACCACATTGGTGCTAGGCACTGAGATGATGGTTGAGAAGATACACAGCAGCATTGGTGCTGCCATCTTTCTACCTCCCAGTCTTCTTTCATGCACACACTGAGCTTCAACTACACATACCTAACCATTCCCAGAATTATCTATGGAGACTCCAACATCCATGATTTTGACAAATGTTTCTCCTTTCACTTGGTATGCCTTTTCTCATATTTTTCACCCAGTAAGTGTGATCTAGTCCTTCAAGCATCATCCCACAGGCTACCATTTTGAACTACATTTCCTAACACCTGCAATTCAGAGAGAGTGTCCTTCCTGCCTTTGTGCATCTTTACCATTTTGTAGCCCTTCTCTTAGCTCACTTGTATTATGGGTAGGCAGGTACTTAATATATCAGAGTCCCATGAGCAGACAGACAGTTCTATTGCATTAGCATCATTTCTGGAGCATTTATTTAGAAAAAGACTATTAACAGAGATATGGATATAGAGGAGACACAAGGTTCAGCACAGTAACTAACCTAGGAGTAGTAACAGAAAAACTGTCACCATTCCTAGCCCAACAAGTCAAGGGATGGAATGGTTACTAAAACCTGAAAGGAAAGAATGGGTAGAGTGGGCCAGCAGGGGGAGTGGTGGTCAAGGCACTGGGCTCTCACATGACTTACCATGATTCAAATTCTGGACTAGGCACTTTAAAAATCATTCCAGGCATATGTGTTTACTTGCCTAAAATCCTGAGAGGAAAATGGAGGAAGAGGGATTATGGCATAAAAATTCCCTCTAGGAGGTTATGTCTCACTTTTTTTTCCCTCTCTCTGGTAAGCACACATCCTTTGGCAAGAACTTAGAAAAGAAATGGGTAGAGAAAGATGCCTTGAGAGAAGTAATGAAATTCAGTGGAGAAACATGGCCATCCCAGGAGAGTCACAAGGAGATCTCCTTTCCCTTTCCCTCACAAATGCTTCTGAGTATCCCTGTAGTGGCTTCATCTCACTGAAAGTCTGAGGGCCAGGGAGCCCTGGTGGTAGTCCATGCAGGCCATTGGGCTGGGGCAGATAACACAGGTGATAAGGGCAGATACCAGATCTGCAGGAGAAATAGAAAAAAATCTGACGTCTAAACACATCTGTCTCCTTTTCTAGGATCTGTAATTTTTGTTGTTGTTGTTAGCATCTGGGTCTGTATTCATACATAACTCTGGTACCTAGGGCAATATCTACAACATCGTAGATGTTTATTAAGTCTACTCTTAATGTATGTTGTATTGTAAGTGTAGTTCAAAAGGACACTAGTAACTAGAAGAACCCAAGGTTTTAACTGACTAAAAGCAGTGGATATAGGTACACAGGTATTAAAGATGTGAACTGCTGAATTTACTAATTCAGCAAAGCCAAACTGAAACCTCACTTCTTGAGTTTTTCACATTGATAACATGCACAGACATTTAATTATTGGGTTGTTGGAAATGTCATTACACATTTTTTCTATGCTTTATACAAAAATGTGCCATGACTTTTTGACAACCCAATAGTTGCTTCATGTGGCAAACATTTTTATGTACAATTTATCTGTTTTCCATTTTACCCTAGAAAAATAAATGGGGAAAAATAATGCTTTAACAATTAGATTTTCATCATCCATTTATACCTCTAATTTTGCTACTGCCCATCATAAAAAATGATGCCATTCCTTATATCTTTCTCTAGAGCACAAAACTGGGACTGTATTTCTGAATGCTTATGGAATAACTCTTGATATTTTTGTGAGCATTTGCTAATTGAAGGTCATAAATTAAATATACAGGTCATTCAAAAATCCTACTTGGGAAGTTCAACATCCTCTTCTACTGAACCTTTAAAAGAAACCATAAGTGTTAACCTAATTGACTGAATTGGGTCTCAGTAACTTATCAACGTGGATTTTTGTTTGTTTGTTTGCAAAGAGTTGGTGAAGAAAATGGCCCAAAAGCTGCAAACATAGGGGAGAAATGAAAGATCAAATAATCTGCAAACTAGAGAGTCAATTATTGAAATAGTGAGCCAGGTAAAAGTTATAGAGACCTCTTCCATTGCATTTTTTATAGATCCTTTATCAGCTGTATATATTAGATCATCAGGAAAGTCATGACTTAATTTTCTACGCAAAAACGCATCATGACTTTCCCGACAACCCAAGAAAATCACTACTCAAATAATACAACACTGTTGCAGAGATGAAGACTTTTTCTGCTAGTGCTTAGAACATTTTAAATGAAGTTATATCCATTTATGGAAGAATAGCTCTCAAATTTTTAGATCTGAAACAAATTTGCATATTTATTGGAACGGAAAATTTTGCCTAAAGTTTCATGGCCTTCACATGTTGCAGTCCAAATCTGCCCCATATACCAGCAGCCCTATCATGAAGCAGAAACGTGCAGTTCCGCCAAGCTGTCCACTCTAGAGGCCTCCTTGTACTGCTGGAGCTTGATTGTCATCCAGAGAAGAAAGGAAGGTGGAAACACGACAGTTCCAGTTGAGACTATGAAAGTCATTGGCTCACTCCACACAATAATGCAAACGACCATCACCATTACTCTGAGAATCCTACCCAAAGCCATGACTCACAAACTTTTCATCTTTGATGACAAGTGAATCCTGTTTTGAAAATGAAATAACTAAAGCAAAACAATAAAAGTTTGAAATAAAGGTCAAGGCACAAAGTCATAGTAGAGACAGCATTGCTCTAAAAGGCTTACTGCCTAACTGAGGTCATGAAAAGGATAGATAATCACAATATAACCAGAACAAATATATCAAAATCAAGACACTGCTAGTGTACTTTGGGAGAGAAGAGAGATAAACATCTATTGCTAGTGTGCTTGTTTCAAAACAAAGTTTTTACATTCCCATTCATATATATTTTTAAAGAATTGTTTATTTTATTTTATTTATTATTATTATTTTTAAATTTGCTATAGGACATATGTGTTCACCAGTCAAAGGAAAAGAGAGAGAGAGAAAAAGTGAGAAATTAAGCTGCCAGGTCTGGGTGTCTTAACCACCATGCCACCTGTTGGCTGCTCTGTCATTTACATATTAGGGAAAATGCTGAGTAAAATTCTGCATAATATAATCTTCAGAGAGTGGCACTAACATGAATTGAGATCTGTGCAAAAGCACAAAAAGTACACACATACACATACCTCCAATATTTACCAGCCAGGTGCTGCATCATAGCTATCCAAACCTGGGGATAAAACTCTCGGATCTCAGATAGTCTTCTTTCCACCACTCCACAATTCTTGCAAGCTATAATCCTTCCAATGCACTTGCCAACCAATTTCAGGGTAAAGTACCACAGTCATTGAGGTATTTATAAACGTCTTACCTAATGAACAGGTGTAAAAGTGTGTTAGGTTCTTTGTCACTGACAAAGTTCTTGAGTATTGTGCCCAACTCCATTTTTCCCACATTCCCTGTGGTTTATGCACAATTCACATAATGTCCTTTAGTAGAATTAACAGCATATGTGCATGCTATTTGAAAAAGTGTATAAAACATATGAACGATTTATATAAATCCCCAAACATATATAATCCTCCTACACACACACACACACACACACACACACACACACACACACACAGAGAGAGAAAGAGAGTTTTTATCCTGGTTCATACAACTAAGCCCCATTTGGAATGCAGAATGGTTTTAACCTCCTGCAAAGACAATAATGCTAAATGCCAACCTTGTCCTACCTAAGACCAATCTCTGACCTCTTCTTTTTTTCATACCATCCCACCCTATCCCTTCTTACTTCTTCTTTAAGTTCATTTATTTCTTCCATGAATAAGAAAGTTAGAGAGACAGAAATAGCACTCCCTACCTACACACACACACACACACACACACACACACACAGAGAGAGAGAGAGAGAGAAAGAGAGTTTTTATCCTGGTTCATACAACTAAGCCCCATTTGGAATGCAGAATGGTTTTAACCTCCTGCAAAGACAATAATGCTAAATGCCAACCTTGTCCTACCTAAGACCAATCTCTGACCTCTTCTTTTTTTCATACCATCCCACCCTATCCCTTCTTACTTCTTCTTTAAGTTCATTTATTTCTTCCATGAATAAGAAAGTTAGAGAGACAGAAATAGCACTCCCTACCTGCCACTGTGTCTGACTCTGTCATCCACTCCCAGTCTCAGCCAGCTTAGATCACGGGCACACGTGTACAAAACATACTCGAGATCACTGGACAGCAATGGGGAACCCTCCCTTTCAAGTAGCCTTGCAGAACACGGTGTTTAACCACTGCACCCCTGTCCAATCTCCTACTCCTTGGGAATAATAAGAGCAAAGATCCTCCCTGTTTTTGTTCTTCCTCTCTATCCTCAGGTAACTCATAGAGAATTGAGTTTACATGACTAACGTATGTTTTAAATTAGAATCCTCACACAGCCTAACTAGGAAGTATTCCTCACCCACCTGTACTTAATATGAAAAGTCATCCACAAAATCTATTTCTCGATAAAGCTGGTATTTCCAGATCTTATCATAGTATCTGGCATCCCTATAAATACTTAACAAATATTACCTTAAAGTTGATTTAGTAGAACAACTACTTCTGATTGACCTATTGCTGTCAGTACATTTATCTACTTTAAATAAAAGAAGACCTGTGGCACCCTTCTAATAAATACAGAAGAAATTGTACATAAAAGCAACATAGATGTTCAAAAAAAATGGAAAGTTAAGATAGCATTTGTTTTCCTATAGTTAACATTGATGTCAACCTTAAAATGACCTTACTTGATCCCTGATTTATCCTTCAGAGCATACGGACTTTGCCCCCAAATGAAGACTTATCGATTAATAAAAAGAAAATAAAAGAGGGACCAGAGGGTGGCGTAGTGTTTAAGGCACTGGACACTCCCACATGGCCAGCCACATTTCGAGTCCCAGACCTGGTGGCTTGCTTTCTCACCCTCTCTCTCTCTCTCTCTCTCTTTAAAATCTCTTTGTGTCTCTCTCATCAAAATAAAAATAAATGATGAATGAATAAAGTTAAATAAATAATTCTAAAAAAAAAGAAATTACATTCCCCATCATTGTTTTTGAAGAGTAAACAAAGAAAGCCAAAAATAACCAACCTTGTTGCTGAAGTTGTGGATATGTGACACTTGTTACTATAGGAACAGAGCCAGCAATTATTCATCTTTAATTTGTTGATTAATTTAAACAACAAAAGAATTGAAAAATTGGAAACTGATGTTTGAACTGAATTAAGGAGGCAATTCAAACACAAGTAACATTAACCTGCCTCAGGGATGAATGGGTCCAACTCAAAGACATTTAATTATACCACAAAAATAACTAAAATAAGCATCAATTGATGAATAAGATATACTCACCAGTGGCTAATGAGCCCAAGAATCAAATCTGTATCCATCTGAACTGAGCTTTATTTATTTATTTTTAATACAGCACCTTGTTTCTTGAATGAGTTTCCATCAATTTCAAACACTTAGGCTAAAGACCATGGGTTTTTTGAATGGCCACACATACAGGGAGCTGCTTCTTACATACTGTGGTTTGAATGTATCCCCCAAAATTCATCTGTTGGAAACTTAATTCCCATTGCAACAGTGTTAAGAAGCGGGACCTTCAGAGGTAATAGCATCATGAGAGCTCTGTCTTTGTAAAAGGATTTCTGTCATTTTCATGCTTCCCATGACAGTAGGTTCATTATAAAAGGAGGAGTTTGGCACTCTCTGGCTCTTTCTCACCCTCTTTTTGCCCCTCTACTGTGGGGTGATGAAGCAAAAGGCCCTCATCAGATGCTAGAATTTCTGTCTTGGACTTTCCACCCTCCAGAATCATCATAAATACTTATTCTGTTACTCTGTTAGAGTAGTACAAACGAATTAAGACATCCACATACCATGAAACCACTATAATGTGACACTTAGACCCAGCCAGCGGCATGGTGGTTAAGGTGGCTAGATCCCACATGACCAACTATGTGGTTTGAGTTATGAACCAGTAGCTTCAAAAACACATGGAGTGTGTGTGCATGCATGCCCAAAATCTCAAAAGGAGAGAAAAATGGAGGAGAAGGGATGTGGCATGGCTGTGACTCATGGGGAGTGCTTTCTCACTTTCTCTCTCTCTCTGGAAAGTGGACATGTCCTCTGGCATGTTAAAAAAATATATGTGACGAATAATCTGAACACAAAATTTTTCACTCAATGTAACCTTGAGAGAAGCATAGAGTCTCAGGATGTTTGAGATTCATTTCCATCTAAAAAAATTTCATGGATAAAATGAAAGATCAGAATTTTATAATATTCAAGAGAGGATAAAAATTCTCATAAAACATGGACACAGAAATTTGAGTATTTTAAAAGTTGATATTTGATACTAAATATTACTATTTTACTGTGAGTCAAAATGTGCTTTATTTCATAGCGTATTAGATATGATTTCTTAAACATAGTCTCTTACTATCAAAGGAGAGGAGGGAATATGATTTTTGCAGTGGAAAAAAGTCATAATAACATACTTAAGAAATACAGAAAAATAATTTGAAAGCAATGAATCTGAACTGAGTGTAAAGGTCATATTTTAGAACTAATAAGAGCTAGCAGAAACCATTCAGCTTCATTGTGAGCAACTCGCAAAGGCAGAGTACCTGACCTGCCCCAGTGAGAGTCTTCCAAAATAAAACATCTAATTTATTTTATCCCTAATTTATAAACATCTGATTTACAAACAAAGATTTCATACAGAAGCCCTATCCCACAACTTCTACAACGGCTGTATCTGAAAAATACTGGAGCTGGCAATGTAGACAACTGTGCTTTCAAAGAAGACACAGTATAATGAAATGCAAATAAATTAGCTTCATTTAAAAGTGAGGTAAAATGCTTAGCATATCATTCAATGCTTTTCATGATCTGGTCTCTTCCTAGCTCACCTCAATCACTTTCTAATATAGAATATGCAGCAGTGGATCTTAAATTTTACCATATCTAACAATCTACTTTGAGAGACAATGCTTAAAAAGGCACAGATGAAGCTAGGCATGGAGGTATGTACCTGTGGCCCAGCTAATCAAAAGGCTAGGCAGGAGGATTGAAATGCAAGGCTGGTCTAGGTGTTGGGGGCAAGGGAAGACCAATATCATAGACCCTACCCTGGATTCTGATTCAGCAGATGTAGGGTTGGACCCAGAAATCTGTGTATGGATGGTATAAATCCAGATGATTCCGATGCAGGTTTCTGAGCCAAACTGATTAAAAACGAAACAAACCAAAAAAAACAGGTTAAAGCCATATTCATATACCTGCATTCCCCAAATCATCATGGTCTTATATCTCCATGATGCCCTTCTCCACCATTTCTATCATTCAACTGATAATTATTGAGCCTTGGTCTAGATATCCTATTCATCTTTTGGACTTAATTCAAATCTGAAGATCCCTGGTAAGAATTCCATGAGCTCAGACAGTTAAATTATATGTCCTTTTATTCACTAAAACTATTTGTTTAATTTTACTCGAGCATTTAAATAGCAATGATGAAATGACTGGTGTGCTAAACTATGGGCCTGATACATGGCAAATGTTTCCAACAGTTTCGTAATAAATAAATAAATAAGAGTGAGTAAATGAGTGAGCGAATGAGCTACTTGCAAGTTGGACATCCAGATGTGACATCTATTCTAAGTGATGATGTTAGACTTCATCTCCTCAAATCCTCCTGGCCTCAGGCAATTCCTTCTCATGGGGCCCTGGAAATTTTTACTTCACTTTATCATATTGACTGATAATTCATTAATTTGAAAGCTAATCTGGGTTAATAAACATTATTTAACATGAAAATCTTTCTACCAGGTAAAATCAGGGTTTTAGTTGTTGTTTTGTTTTTAACTGAGACACAGAATATTTTAGTCAGATTGCTTTTCTCTTAGGCTCACTTTCCTAACCCCATGCCACATTTCTAATTTTTTGGTAAGTTGTTAAGTGAGTTTAGAGAATATTTTAGAATGGATTTTTAAAGAAAAATCTAGACTACATTTTATTTTTCTGTTGAGATTGCTTATTCCAAGATGGTCACGTATATAAATCACAACTTCTTATGTCAAGAGTCCTAGAATTTCAAAGTTGAATGGAGATCCATCTCAACCCATTCTACTGCTAATTTATAGATACAAAAAAATGAAATGCAGAAAAGCTAAGAAAGTTTCCAAATGTCATGCACTCTTCCCTCCTTCATTAAGTGCTCTCCATTCTATTTCAAAATGGCATATAAAACTAATGATTTGGAAATGTGTGCTTTATTTTTGGATGGAAATAATTCTCCCTGTATTACCTGTATGGAAATATTGGACATCTATATAGAGAGTGTTTTGTTTTGATCACCCAATGGACCATGCTTCCATCAGATTAAGCACTGCCCAGTGGATGTTGTCACATCACAATCCTTTTCTCTACACTGTGCTTCTCATCAGGATTTGGGGCTCATATGCACATGGTCAGGCTGCCAGGGCTGAGGATCCAAAAGGAGTCAGCCCTGAGGAATCTGGCTTTCTATGCGAAGAACTTAATCCCTACACTACATGGCCAACCTTAGAGTTTTTGTTTGTTTGTTTGCTTGTCTGTTTCTTTTTCTTTTTTTTTTTTTTAATGAAGCACAAATGGCTTGAGGAACAGTATTTATATCTAGAATTAGGAGGAAAGGTAAGGTCTTATAAGTTTCCCAGTGTATGTGCATGATGCTAGGCCACAGGATTAATTTTCAGTCAGGTGAAAAAATTCTGAAACTTAACATTTGATAATACAGAGTTAGTAGAATTTTGAAAGGATCACAAACTACCAACCTCAGGAGAATTGATTTCCATATGAGGTACAAATAGATACCTATTTGCCATTCACTCTATGGTACTAAAGTAGATCTGAAATTTTAATAAGGCCAGAGAAACTAACTGCCTACACGATAAAAAAGACTTTCCTAACTTGCCAAATAAATGCATTTCCTTTTAAGGCTGAGTTGAAACACTGCAATCTTTGTGTTCCAGTAGTGGCTCTGCTACTTGGACAAATTGGTGATATTATGTAATCCCCCTAAACCTCAGTTTTACTGTCTATAATATGGGAATAATAACGGTACCATGGTACCCACTATACAAGTTTGCTATGAGGATTAAATGAGATAAGGCTTTCAAAAGCATTTAACATAGCATCTGGCCACTGGTGAACCTCAATAATTACTGACTTTTTTTTTTTTTTTTTTTTTTTAGTTTTACGATAGGACACATGCACTCACCAGAGAGAGTGAGAAAGAAAGAGAGAGAATGAAATCACTCCCTGGACCACGGCCACACCATAATCCCGTCTTCTCCATTCTATAAGGATTTGCAACATGCCTGCACAAGTGCCTGACTGGAACCATGCAGTCAGCCATGTGGGATCCAGCTGCCTTTACCTCCATGATATCTGCTGGCCTGCTGTTACTATTCATATTGTTATTAATCTCACAGTCAGAAAACAAGATTGATGGAAATAAAGAGTAAAATTAAATCTAACTTCATCTGTTTATGCTTAAATGCCTTCTTTGAACCAGGCACTACTCCAATTATTTACATGTATTGTTCGTTACAGAAAACCTATGAGGTGGGCACTTTTTTTTTTTACTCATTGTATAGATGAGGAAACTGGAGTTCCAAGTTACATAACTTGCCCAGGGTCATGCGGTAGGAAAGATGGGATTCACACATGCGCAATCTTAGTTCTACTAAACTGTGTCTCGGAAGGCGCTATGCAAAATGGTACACCTTATTTAATTTCTCAGAATTATATTTATTACAGTTTGAGGACTAATATTTTCTCTTTTAATTTTATGAGTGGCTAAAAACTCCATGAGTTCAAGCTGATAAGCAAATCTGACAAGGAGTATATAAAACTACAATAGTTTAGCCTCCTATTTTCTAGCTTGTGTTTTATTGCACTAGCCAAAGCATCCTTTAATCCAGAGGATCTGGATTAAAATCCAGACCCTGCCTATTGTCATTTCTGTACCTTTAGCTAAGGCATTCCACAAGCCAATTTTGGTTTCCTCATTTACATAACAGTCACAGTAGGGTACCTTTACAGTCTCCTGGATGATTTGGCTAACAGGCCAGTTGAAGACTGAAGGCATAAGTGCTCAGCATAATCACCTGAGCATACTTATTATAAGTCCCACTTATTACAGTGCATTCGATACGTGCCCAGCATCATAATAGCTACATTACCTTCTTCCTTTCATTTCCTTTTCTCTCATTTACACAATGACAACAGGGAAAGGATTATTTTCCTCTACTATACAAAGAAGAAGTCGAAGTTTCAAGTGTTTAAATGACATGTTCCAGACTTCACGGCCCCACTGATGGCAAAACTCATATTCAAACCCAGCCCCGTGATTCCACAGAGCCTTATAATATAAAAGTCAACCATTGTATCACATTAAAGTATCAATCAAGACTCAAACCAGCAGAAGACAAGAAAGGGAGGACAAGGGCAGAGAGAACTCCTGTGGATGTTTTCAGATTTGACCAGCATTTCAGGTAATAGATCTGAGGACATTCAGGCTTTTAGGTTTGGGTTTTAGAATATCTTCTCCTCATCCACTCTTCCCACGTTTCTCACTGACCTTTGAGTTGCTTACTCACATTTACTGTGTACGTTATCAGCATTTTCATTCCCATTAGTGCCTAGTTACTTTGCTCACCTCTTTCTATTGCACTACTCACCAGTCATTTATTATTGCTTAGATAGTTATTTCTAATGCCGCTTCAGTCCTTTGCTCAGATTACTCAATTATAGTCATCAATGCAATCATTTTTCTGATCTGTCATTGATAGACTTCAGGTATTTAAGAATTACATTTTATGCTGACCTTTTATTCTGTTCTTTAGTTATTATTTAACTTGGCTGACAACTGTATCATATTAATTGTAATTATAATAAAAGAAAATTGAAACATAAAATACTAGAAATGAGCTGCTTTTAGACTGTAGATATGACCTGAACACAATGTAGGCTGGCTCATGAGCACATGTGCTTAGTGATTAATAGATGCGCATGCTGTCACATATAACTACTTGTGCTGCCTTTTCTAAG
Source organism: Tupaia belangeri chinensis (assembly GCF_000334495.1). Lineage (NCBI taxonomy): Eukaryota > Metazoa > Chordata > Mammalia > Scandentia > Tupaiidae > Tupaia > Tupaia belangeri. Next base: position 1,487,732 of record NW_006207309.1, on the reverse strand, counting down.
GTTTGTGTGGTAAGTCACTGGACAATGAGCCAGAAGATCTGAGTTAAAATCCTGACTCTGCCTATTATCTCTGTAGTTTTAGGTAAGGCATTCCACAAGCCTGACCTTCAGTTTTCTCATTCGCATAATAGGTAGAGTAGGCCATCTTCACAGTCACATGGGTGGTATGAGCTAGGAAAGAAACAAGGAGCACATAATATGTTCAACATATGTGCTCCCAATACATATCTTTTCACTGTTAATATGTTAGTATCATTCTCCTAATTCCAGTTCTACAATCATAATATTTTAACTTAATTCTAGGTCTGTTCGTGTAGAAAAGCTTTCTGTTTCAGAATCTGGCCTCAAATGACCCTGCTTGTATAATAGGTATATACTAAATGTTTTTTTGAATGGATAAAACAACAAAAAAATTTTGACCCAAGAATTTATTATACAATATCTGCATTTTCTGTTTACAAATAAAGGTTTTAGAGCCTTACCTTAAAACAAAATGGGAATGAGGTGATTGGCAACAGGGTACAAGTTCTATGATTCTCTGCTCCTTTCACTGGTAGGAATTTGCTAGTAATTCAAGTCAAAATGACCAAAATATCTACTGGTTCATCGGAAAAATCATGACGTAGTCTTCTGTTTTTCTATGCAAAAATGCGTCATGACTTTTCCAATGACCCAATACGTGACTTGTCTACAAATCTTACTATCTCTTTAGTTTGGTTCCCCTATCTTCCTTATTTGTATACGTGTTTTGTCCCTAAAAAGAACATAGTTGTTTTTCTTTGATTTAGTCAGAAACTTGGAATGTTCAAAAGTAAGATGATATTTTTACTATAGAAAAATCTGAAAAACAATAATAAAATGACTGGATGTTCAGTTTACTCTGAGTATCATTAAAAAATATATGACTCTCAAAAAGACAGACATCCAAAAATTGCACTCCTCAGGAAAGGGTTTTTCCTGGGCCTTTGCCAAAGCCAAGGTCACAGCATACTCCTCAGAGAGGAGCTTGAGCTGTAAAATGCCCTCTGAAAAAGGGCCTCCTTACTTCATGATAGTATTTTCCAGGTTGTTGATGACCAAACTCACCTTCAATTTTTATAGGTTATTCCAAGACCCTCAAGAGGCCACAGCTTCTTATGCAGAGGGCCCAGAGAGTAACACTTTCCAGGGATATCTTAATATAGTCCGTCCAGTGGTCTCCCAAAAGGGTGGATGAGAACAAGGCTGACTTGTAGGCACTTCTGCTTCATTGATCACTGATCCAGGATCTAGAATCCTAATGAATTTCCTTGCTCTTTTCAATCTCTGTTCTTTCGGAGACTGAGTCTTGAATTTACCTGATTCTGGCCCAGGTCTTGCTCTTGGAATATGGTGACTATGTTTCTTTGCCTTGGGTCTTCTAAGGGATGAGGCACAGACTCTTCCTAAGTGGTCTTTTCACTTCTGTTTACATGGGTATACCTACCACAGTTCACCCTCTAGCATGCCCACCCTACCCTGCCCATCAATACCCAATCAACAAGTCCCAGGTTATCAAGGACTTGTCATTTAAATAGGTGACTGAGTTTCAAGCTGTCTTCTGAAGGATCTTCTTGTCATGAATTCACACATCAATTTGTTCCAATTGTTCTTTGAATGAATAAACATGCAGGAAAATGTATTTGAATATATATAGTGTACTTTTAACTCAACAATCATGTACATAGAAACAGAGAAAATTATTTTGAGCTGTTATATTAACATAAACAAGTGTACAAAATGAAATAATCTGTAACTGGGGTTTAGAGTTGTTTGTTAAGATGAAAAAGTACATGAAAAGCTTTATGATCTTTCAAAGTTACTCATGTGTACTATTCTTCTTAGAATCTGTGTCATCAAATAATAGCCCATGGCTAGATGAGGTCAGTTATAATTAAAAGATCCTTTATAAAGAGGAGACTGAGGGCAGCCGTAGTGAATAAACACAGCTGGCTCAGTGAGCCCTTCATTTCCTCCTCAGTGTTTATCACATAGTGCAACAAAACGGCATTAAGTGTTCAGAGTCTCAGACTAAATCAGCTAGGAGAATTCTATACTCCTAATTTTCTATTCACATTTTACTAAACTTGGGAGCAATAGAAGACAGAAACAAGAAAAGTACTGAGCCAATATGGACCATGAAACAAAAGCTTAATTACCTAATTTCCTTTTCTATCAGCAGAATAACTTTTGTTTTATAGGTCGGATATATCCAAGCAACCAAAACAAGCTCTAACCAACTTTGTGTAGTTTTAACCATCCTAGTGGTCCTCAAACACATACTAAGAAAGAACATTTTCATAGAAGGGGAGCACATCCTCATTGAGCATTCAAAACATTCTATGCAACTCTGATATTTCGACATCACGGTCTTATGATACGAGAAGCAACAGAAGTCCATATAGTTGCAATAAGAAATTCACAAGATGGATAATTTGCTTTGAGAAAGGTGAGCCAACTTTTATACTCATCTTTGAGGCATGAAAATAAAGTATTCTAATTTCTTATGCAAATAATTTAAATTTGGTTTGCCCATGCTACTCACTTAGCAGCCAAACACTCCAAAACAAGTTCAGGACTCCGGGTGGTATGACAAGCAAATACATGGTAAAATATGAATGTCTGAGAGAAACTAACACAAGGAGGAAAGGTCAACTTTTAAATAACTCTAGTCTATTTTTATAACTTAAGATTTTACCATTGTCATTTTGTACTAAAATTATACTTTCTTCCAGTTATCCTGTTCTCAAGAAAGATAGCCAAGATTTTAAAATTAAACGGGACTTACTCCATTGCCCTTATTTAGATGCAGATCTCATTTCCTAAGTTCCTTTTACACATTTCCAGTAAAGATAGGGAGGTGAATTTTTGTTGCTATTATAGAACTTCAGTAAAAAACTTAAAATATACTTTTTTTAAAAAGTTTATTTATTTATTTCATGAGTGAGACTGACAGACAGAGACAGAGACACTGCCAATAGTGCTGTAATGCCACGATCCACCCCCAACCGCAGCCATAGCGAGCTGAGATCATGGGCACGTGTGTCTTGGATATACTCAAGGAGGTATCTAGATACATATTCAGCAGACACACTTAGAAACATTTCCTTTATATCTTATTTATCACTATATCCCATTGAGCTTGATATTGATTCTGTTCCATTTTACATATGATAAAAGGGAGGCCAGGAGAGATTAAATAGCTTTTCTAAAATCACATTGTTTGGGACCAGCAGATGGCATAATGGCTATGTTGCTGGACTTCCATGTAGTCGACTATGGTTCAAATCCCAGACCTGGTGGCTTAAATTCACGCCGGGTGCGTTTGTCTGCGAGCCCAAGATCCTGAGAGGAGAATGGAGGAGAAGGGATTGCAGCGTGGCCATACCTCCAGAGCGTGATTTCTCACCTTCTGTCTCTCTGTCTCTCTCTGTCTTTCTGGCAAGCACATGCGCCCAATAGCAAAAAACTCTCAAAAAAAAATCACATAAAGCAGCAAATCTAGGACTTAACCTCATGAAATGTCTGGAGGTTTAACTACTATGTGAAATTGGTGACCTGACAATAAAATCAGCTGAGTATTTGTCAAATCCTCACTCATGATGTGAGGTGTCACCATTATCAGAATCAGTTGTGGGGGTTGTAGGTGTCCTGTAAAGCCAGTAATCTGATAGCCAAAGGACAGGGCCTGTAGGTCTCTGGGCATTTAAGGATCAGCTGGCCTTTTTCAAACACCTGTTGACAGGAAGCAGCTTCCAGGGGAAGTAGCTGCTAGAATGCCTTTTTTTGTGCCTGAAACATGGCAAATCTAACAACAACCATCTCTTGATCTGGGTGAGGTAAGCAGCAAACAATTCTCCTTTATTGAGAAACTTCAAAAAGATAGGCCAAAAAGTTGTATTAAGATTCAGAACTCTATGCCTTGTACTAAGCAATATTGACTAATTATGTTAGATTTAAAAGAGTAAACCATAAAAATAAAAATATAACCTGCTGATGAAATAAGTTTTTGAATCTAATGTACCATGCAAAAGTAAAATAGGAAGCTCCTCACTAGTTTCACCTCAGCCATTGTTAAGTGATATGTAAGCCGACTGCAAGTTGCAAAGCACAACTTTCCACTTGTTCATTTTTCCTCTAATTTACCATGGCTACACAAAAAAAAGATAAATGACCTTTAGCTATATTTGAAAAGAAAATATGGTGGTTCTCATTGGCATATGAATTTACTAAATACTTTATTTAGGTAATAGAACAAAAGGCCCTCATTGGCATATGAATTTACTAAATACTTTAGAAAATAGAACAAAAGGCTAAATTAAAACAAAAAATATAATTTCTTATATCTGATAAGAACAAATTGCTGAAAAATAGCAGCCAGGTGTAACAGCAGTGGTCCATCGAAACAATTTCCTCTTGGAGAAAGACTAAGCATGAATCAACTTTTATCTTGAGAGTGCTGCATAAAAATGGAATTTAGTTGGAGAGAATACAAAACATGATGAGATGTGTTTGTTCATTGTTACCATTGATCTCCAGAAGTAGAGATGTCACATGACTTGCATAACAGAGAGGAGACCGAGTTAAATTCTGTGAGCACTTGTGCTAGGGAACATGGCTAAGGCAGAAATAAATGTTGGTACGGTAATGGCAAAGAGAAGTAACTTGAGAGCCAATACCAATCCATTGGTCATGCCTGCCTAAAATGATGGTTTGAAAAGATAATGAAGTTGAATCTGGCTCAGGGAGGACTGCTATGATTGACTGGCTATGTCTGCCAAGGGCACAGACAGGGTAAATACATAGTAATAGCCATGCTGCAGATTTGCCTATCCCTGCACTAATAATTAGGCAGACGAGAAAAACACTGCTAGAACCAGTATCAGAATGAAGGCAATCTAAAACTTGTTTTTAGACTAAGAATGTGCTTGCAAACTATACAAGCAAATGGAAAAAAAGGCAATGGAATTTCAATGTCCCTGGCACATCTTGATATGTTGAAGTTTCATGATCTTGAGATTTGGTAGTAGACTGACTTCTCATGATTGAAGTTTACTAATAAAATACAGACTATAACACAACCTATCTTACAATGTCTTCACAGGCTCAAACGTGCAATAAAGGGTAGCTACTGTATTATGTGTGATGGTGCTAGATGTTCAAAACTCTTGCTTAACAGCAAGAGGAATACTTAAGGTGAGCTTCATGGGGACTTAAGGGACGAGATCTGGAGTACGAGCTAATTAGCAAGACTGGGAACTCCAAAGCATAATATAGAGCAGCTTAAGTCAGGAAAAAAGCAGAATGATTCATTTCACTCAGTAATGAATCCCTTTCTGCACAGTTTGTATAAGCTTTCTCACAGCCTAGCACTAACTGCACATTATACCAGAGCTTGCAAGTTTGTGTGGCATTGTCATTACTTGTGAGCAAGCTAAGTACTGTGGTTCTGTCCTTATTTTATCACTTGATAATGGTTTCAATATTTCTACCACAAAGCCACTATCCATCCAGTGACATTTTAAGAGAAAAAAACAAACTAGAGAAAATGTGATTAGCCTTTGTCTTTACTGGATTATGTGCTATAAAATAGTTTACAGATGTTATTCTTTTTAATCAATATAAAATAGGTCCATATGCAATAGAATATTGCAATTCTTTTCTTCCTACGTAAGTGAGGCCTATGTTGAACCCTCTAATCTCAGCACTGTCAATTTTCAGGAGGAAAAATAATGCAAAGCCAAGAGTAAAGGATTTCTGCCTAAGCAAGAATTCAACATATCTTGCAGGCTGCTGAATGGTATCCCTTGGACATTAAGGGATATCTTAAATATTGCTCTGTGTGCGGACATCATATCTCACAGGCACTAGTCACATCAGGATTGCTGGATATTGCATGAAAATTTGTCCCTTGATGCTTTTGTTGAAATTCTGGTTAAGACTCATTGACTGTCTAGATCTGTGTTACCTGCCAGAGCCCATTAGGTAACAGCACCCTCACGCTTCTAGGCAAGCTGGGTCCTTTTACCCACACAAACTCCTGTGACTTGCTATCAGTTATGATTATTGGCAGCAGTAATCACCAGGACAGGATGAGATAGCTTGTATCATTTTGTTGTCTGCAAACAGAGCTGGGTGAAATGCGGTACAAAGACTTATTACTAAAGGAGTGTATCTGCAGAGGAATGCACACCTTCATAGCTATTCTACACTGCAAACCCTGTTGGCCTTTGGAACTGTTGATATGAAATCTTGATAATGAACTAAAATTATCTTCAGGCATATGCTTTCTGTTTTGATAGAGCTAAAATAAATATAAAACATCAAGAAAGAACTCTGAATTTAGGAAGAAACAATTCCATAGTAGAATTCTCATTCTTTATTCCAGAGTCTTCGACACCAAACATTATAATTCAAAATCCCATCAGTGTGAAAAAGAGAAGCACTTTTGTGTAGTCAGCTCAAAGGATTTGTGTTCTATACAAGAGGTATGTTATAGTCTGTTGGTTGTCTACATGAAAAAAAAGAAAATGCTTTGGGGGAAATAAAGATGATTAGGCACACAGTCACGGGAATTAGCAGCCTCACGACAAAACTGGTTGGAATTAAAAGATACTTCGCGAAAAGTATTGTTCCAGCTATTATTTTGCAACATCAAAAGTAGATTTTCGGGAACCAGCAGTTAGCGTAATGGCTATGTCGCTGGACTCCCACGTAGTCGACCGTGGTTCGTGTCCCAGACCCAGTGGCTTAAAACTCACGCCGGGCGCGTGTGCGTGTGTGCCCAGGATCCCGAGAGGAGAATGGAGGAGAAGGGATTGCGGCGTGACCATCCCCCCTGGGGGGGTGATTTCTCGCTTTCTGTCTCTATGTCTCTCTCTGTCTGTCTGGCGAGCGCACGCGCCCTACAGTGAAAATCTCTCCAAAAAAAAAAAAGTAGATTTTCAAGTCAAAATATGAATTTTATTATTGAATAGATTGTCAAAACTGTTATGATCCAGTCTTCTACCCATGCAACATAGATCCAAGAGGCACGATTGTACAGAGGTTAAGTAGAGTCCACAGTGTAGACTTGCACACAGAATTCCTTAATAGATACAGGATAGTGGATAGGTTAATCTGAGCCTCCATTTTCTCACCTATAACATGGGAATAATAGACTTAATTCTTTTAGAACTACCTTACTTACTTACTAATTTTTTTAGAGAGATGTTTGCACTCACCAGAGAGACAGAGAGACAGGAAGCGAGAAATCACTCCCCCAGAGGGATGGCCATGACTTAATCCCTTCTCCTCCACTGTCCTCTGGGGATCTTGGGCATGCATGCACACATGCCTGGTGTGAGTTTAAGCCTCTGGGTCCAGGACTTGAACCATGGTCAACTATGTCTGAGTCCAGCAACATAACTATTATGCCATATGCTGGTCCTAGGACTACTTTAAGGATTAAATGAGATAATACATGTGTCACAGTAAGAATAGTACCTGCTGCGTGGTAAGCATTTGTAAATATAGCTCTATTGTTATGTTCTAGGAATAGTTTAGGTTTTTTTCCAAAAAAACAAAAACAACTGGGACTATCAGATGGCATAGTGGTTAAGGTGCTGGACTCCCATATGACCAACCATGGTTTAAGTTCCAGACCAGCGGACTGAAAATCACACCGGGTGCATGTCCTGCATGCCTAAAATCCCAAGAGGAGACTGGAGGAGAAGGGATTGCAGTGTGGCCACACCCCCTGCTAGGGTGATTTTTCACTTTTCCTTTCTCTGTCTCTGGCAAGCACATACACTCTATAACAAAACAAAACAAAACAAAACAAAACAAAACAAAACCCTCCCAGAAAAATCATATTAAATTGATTTTCAAATATTGGGTATAATACACCAGCTACGTGGTACAGAGGTAACACCATATTCGCAATGCTGAGCCCATATAAAAAAGCCCCTGGTTCATGTCCCAAGGGCATATTCAGCATGCCGACCCTGTTGAGTATCTTTCTCCTTTTTCTCATAGAATAAAGAAACTTTAAAAAATATTCTGTGTAATAATCTCAGCCAGTTTTATTTAAAAAGTATGATGTCAAGAAATGAAACAAGGGGCTGTGATGAGACTTTATTTCCCTGGGGAGGCTCTCTTTTCCTTGGTGTAGTCTGCTCCCTGACTCAAAGTATAACAGTAATAAAGAATATAACTCATAAGAACTGCATGTTAAGTACAATAAAAATATAAGACTCTAAATGAATCTTTGCAGACAAAAATAACAAAATCAACATGTCAAAGAGATCAGGCCTCCAGAGTTCACTTTTACCTTTTGGAGGGTATTTCTGGCCGGGCGCATGTGCGTGCGTGCCCAAGATCCCGAGAGGAGAATGGAGGAGAAGGGATTGCGACGTGACCATCCCCCCTGGGGGGGTGATTTCTCGCTTTCTGTCTCTATGTCTCTCTCTGTCTGTCTGGCGAGCGCACGCGCCCTACAGTGAAAATCTCTCCAAAAAAAAAAAAAGTAGATTTTCAAGTCAAAATATGAATTTTATTATTGAATAGATTGTCAAAACTGTTATGATCCAGTCTTCTACCCATGCAACATAGATCCAAGAGGCACGATTGTACAGAGGTTAAGTAGAGTCCACAGTGTAGACTTGCACACAGAATTCCTTAATAGATACAGGATAGTGGATAGGTTAATCTGAGCCTCCATTTTCTCACCTATAACATGGGAATAATAGACTTAATTCTTTTAGAACTACCTTACTTACTTACTAATTTTTTTAGAGAGATGTTTGCACTCACCAGAGAGACAGAGAGACAGGAAGCGAGAAATCACTCCCCCAGAGGGATGGCCATGACTTAATCCCTTCTCCTCCACTGTCCTCTTGGGATCTTGGGCATGCATGCACACATGCCTGGTGTGAGTTTAAGCCTCTGGGTCCAGGACTTGAACCATGGTCAACTATGTCTGAGTCCAGCAACATAACTATTATGCCATATGCTGGTCCTAGGACTACTTTAAGGATTAAATGAGATAATACATGTGTCACAGTAAGAATAGTACCTGCTGCGTGGTAAGCATTTGTAAATATAGCTCTATTGTTATGTTCTAGGAATAGTTTAGGTTTTTTTCCAAAAAAACAAAAACAACTGGGACTATCAGATGGCATAGTGGTTAAGGTGCTGGACTCCCATATGACCAACCATGGTTTAAGTTCCAGACCAGCGGACTGAAAATCACACCGGGTGCATGTCCTGCATGCCTAAAATCCCAAGAGGAGACTGGAGGAGAAGGGATTGCAGTGTGGCCACACCCCCTGCTAGGGTGATTTTTCACTTTTCCTTTCTCTGTCTCTGGCAAGCACACACACTCTATAACAAAACAAAACAAAACAAAACAAAACCCTCCCAGAAAAATCATATTAAATTGATTTTCAAATATTGGGTATAATACACCAGCTACGTGGTACAGAGGTAACACCATATTCGCAATGCTGAGCCCATATAAAAAAGCCCCTGGTTCATGTCCCAAGGGCATATTCAGCATGCCGACCCTGTTGAGTATCTTTCTCCTTTTTCTCATAGAATAAAGAAACTTTAAAAAATATTCTGTGTAATAATCTCAGCCAGTTTTATTTAAAAAGTATGATGTCAAGAAATGAAACAAGGGGCTGTGATGAGACTTTATTTCCCTGGGGAGGCTCTCTTTTCCTTGGTGTAGTCTGCTCCCTGACTCAAAGTATAACAGTAATAAAGAATATAACTCATAAGAACTGCATGTTAAGTACAATAAAAATATAAGACTCTAAATGAATCTTTGCAGACAAAAATAACAAAATCAACATGTCAAAGAGATCAGGCCTCCAGAGTTCACTTTTACCTTTTGGAGGGTATTTCTGGTGATTAGAAAGTCATACGATCATCTGCCTTAAATTCTAAGAAAGGGGTAGGCTGAAACCTCTCTTCCCAACCTCTCTGTTTAAATATGGGAAAGAACTCTTCTCAGCAAGACTGGAAGCTTGTCTCTGAGCATTGCTGCCAGAGAAAGAGCCGTAATGAGAAATGCCATGAACGGCTGTGGCAGCTGTGTCTGTGTGCAGACCTGCTTGTTCCCAGAGCATGCAAACTCATCTTATTAGGGGTCTCACTTCATGAGCAGAGAGAGGGAAATTCACACATTTCACTTGGTTCTCTGTTCATGAAGGCAGTGTACCCAGTCATTAGGGTTAATTGGACTGAAATTATATTGCAGAATATCATCCTCAAGTTTTCATATACGTTAACTGGCTATCTGTGTCTACTGAATAAGATTTCTATCTTCTGCACAAGCTGTCTTTAATTCAAAGATGGGGATCTCAGGGATACTGGTAGATGGGGGAAAGTCTGTTAAATGGGAAGGAGAAGGATGGCAAAAGCAAACCAAGGCTACTTAACTATTTTTGCCTTTAGGCCAGCCCTGAGGTTAGAAGTAAAACAGAATCAGACAGTAGGCACAGGTGACATGATTGACCAAGCTGCCCTTATATGCACAGAGAATGAGACTCCACAGGTTGATGTGAAAAGTTCTGACAGAGGGAACCAGCAGTTAGCGTAATGGCTATGTCGCTGGACTCCCACGTGGTCGACCGCGGTTCGTGTCCCGGACCCGGTGGCTTAAAACTCACGCCGGGCGCGTGTGCGTGCGTGCCCAAGATCCCGAGAGGAGAATGGAGGAGAAGGGATTGCGGCGTGACCATCCCCCCTGGGGGGTGATTTCTTGCTTTCTGTCTCTATGTCTCTGTCTGTCTGGCGAGCGCACGCGCCCTACAGTGAAAATCTCTCTCAAAAAAAAAAAAAGTTCTGACAGAGTCCACCCCTCTCATAAATGGCCCTTCGGACAGAGTTTGTGAGCGGCATTGAAAATACATTCAGTATTTGCTCCCATGTGCTAAGTCTTTGAAGGTCCCCACTCAAATGCCTGGAGTGAAGGGAGATTGTAACACAGTAAAAACCTCGTCAATGATTATAATCTTTGTTTGAATTAGATCAAAAGAATAGAAATGTGGCCAGCTCAGAGAGTTGAGGGATGAAACAAAACAATAAAAGAACAACATTTATGGAAGGCTTTCTGCATACCAGATGATGTCCTTAAACAGTGGACATCAGTGATTCAGTTACAGGAATTGTTAGTACGAAGTAGCAACTAAAATCACCGCCCAGGGGGATGGCCACGCCACAATCCCTTCTCCTCCATTTTCCTCTCGGGATTTGGGGCATGCACACACGTGTGCCAGGTATGAGTTTTAAGCTGCCGGGTCTGGACTCAAACTGTGGTTTACTATGTGGGAGTCCAGTGATGTGACCGTTATGCCATGTGCTAGTCCTCGAAGTAGCAAGTACTATTATCCTGATTTCACAGATAAACAGGTGTTCAGAGAAGTCAAGTAATCTTCTTGAAATGACAGTAAGAGGCAGAGCAAAGATTGAAACCTGGGACTGTTTATCCCAAAGAATGAGTTTATTACAATCATAGCTTTGGGTAAACATGTTGTCATTTAAGAAAAGGATCTAAGAAAAGTCCAGTGTGGAAAAACATTGTTTGAAGAATTAAGACCAGAAGGTAAATCTGAGCCACTAATGGGCACCAGGTGTTTTCAGAAATTAGAGCACCAAAAAGTAAGAGTCATTTCACTACAATTTGTAACCCCTAATTAAGAAAGAAGATTCAAGAAGAAAGATCAATCTATTATCTCCAATTAGCATGTGGAATAAAATCAAAAGTATGAAAAAAAAATTTAACTTTGCCAAAGGGCACCTTTGCTCCCCAGAGAGAGACAGAAAGGAAAGAGACAGAGAGAAAAAGTAAGAAAACACCCTTCTCAGGGAATGGTCATGTTGTAATCCCTTCTCTACCCTTTCTCCTTTCAGGATTTCGGGCATGCATGCACTGTTTTTCAACCGCCAGGTCCAGGACTTGAACCAAACTGTCAGCCATGTAGGATCAAACTGCCTTAACTACCACACCACTGGCTGTCCCAAAAGTAAAACTATCAATCTTCCTTTAGTTCGGTATGTTTCAGGTTATTAATGCTTCCCAGTAGTCCCTGTATTATATTTGAAATAGAAGATATGAAAAAATCATTTAGATGAACAATTTTATTGCATATGTATAGGTAAGGCTGAAAATTAACTATCACATGTTAACCACAGCATTCTATAACCTGTTCTAAATCATAACTTTTACTTTTGTTTAATTTTTTCTGTGGATACTACTATATACGCTCCATTTAATAAACTTCTTTTTAAGAAAGTAAAACATTGAATGTAAGAGAACATTAGATGTAGGAACTGTCCTCTTGCCTCATCTTGAAATAGATGCTGGAGACAAGCTGTAGGTTTGTGATAATACAACTGAACCCACAGGGGAAGGTCCTGGGTTCTCATCCCTGGACCACCCTGTGTATGCTGGACACACACGCGTGCACAAGTACACAACATGCTCATGATCCAGGCTGGTTGAAAGTGGGGTGAATGGCAGAATGAAAATCCTGCTGGGGATGCCTGTCTCTCTGTTTCTCTCTGTCTCTGTGTCTGTCTCTCTTCATCATGGAAACTAAATAAACAAACGTCAAAAGAAAAAGAAATAGATGGTCAGTAAAACCCATAAATGAATGTAGAATCCAAAGAACTTACTCTTTGACATACTTCTTGGTAACAGTAGCCTCTCTTTTAGAATTTACAACAAAGTTCTGAGCACTAATGTACATATTCATAGCTCCTGATTGACTGACATTTGACACTATTAAGTTGTACTCTTTGATAGCTTATGAAGCTACAACAAAAGCTTCACTGCATGTTTTATGGAAATAGCAAAAAATATTTGCTCATACATAATAAAAATATATTTCACTTATATAATATGTAATATAAAAATGTAGAACATCAGTAGTTTTCATTTACTGTATTAACCTCTTTTAGTTTATTGTATTTGCACCATACATCAAAACATACTGGTTGGTAGAGAGTCAGTGTATTTAGAAGATATATGTTAAGTTTTCTTTTTTTTCCTTTATAATCACATCATAATGATTATATCATATCTATTATATTCTCTCATTTTTTTCTTTAATCCTCCTACTCTAGCAAACTTGTGTATTACAAAGAATACTGATACACAAAATATGCCTCAAATCAAGGTCCTCCACAGATAATTATCTTGGAAATATGAGTAAGGATTATGGATATTCACATTTAATACCAAAGAGGTAATTTTTAAAATATATGCATTATGTGAAGGCTATTATAGGTTTATGATCATTGCATTGTTCATCCTTTGATTATAAATATTTCTTAGAAGTTATTCCTAAGATTTTTATTACACAATTATTCTAATTAGTGCATTAAACATTAAGGCTAAGATGTAATTTTTAATATGTAAACCTACCTTTAATACTGCCCAATATTGTATCTACACAGAAACAATTCTCCTGTTAGCTATGAATATGTGGTAGGCAAAGATATTTGAGGGTTGCTTTGTCAAAATAAATGTCTTCAGATACCATTTAATTTTACATGACTCCAAATAATACATCATTTCAATGATGCTAAAAACACAAATGATTTAATACTTGTGGGGACCAGCAGATGGCGTAATGGCTATGTTGCTAGAGTCCCATGTAGTCAACTGTGGTTTGAGTCCTGGACCCATTGGCTTAAATTCATGCCAGGTGTGTGTGTGTGTGTGTGTGTGGTGCATGTGTGCCCAAGATCCCGAGAGGAGAATGGAGGAGAAGGGATTGCGGTGTGGCCATTCCCCCCTGGGGGTGATTTCTCACTTTCTGTCTCTCTGTCTATCTCCGTCTTTCTGGGAAGCACAAATGACCTATAGCAAAAACCTGTCCAAAAAAAAAAAAACCAAAACCTAAAAAACTTATGTTTTAACATAATGGAGTAATATAATATTAGTTTCTTAAGACATTTTACTGTATTTTTTTTTTTACACAACAAACTTTTGATAGTTATGGGCACTATAGCTATGGAATGCATAACATATACATAAAGAATTAGTATCAGTTTAGTATTTCTATAATAAAAATTGAACAGACTATATATGATACTCTATTTCCATCTCTAATTATTTGGTTAGACATTTTAATCTCTCTTTGATTTAATCATTTATTCAGCAAACATCAGAAGTGCTTATTACTGTCAGGGTTTGTGTTAGTTCCAGAAAATGTAAAAAATGACATGGTGTAGTCATCAAGAGACTTAGAGTCTTTATAGTTGATCATCTAGCAGCCTCAATTTCCTAGCCTTGTAGTCATGTAAGAAATAAGTTTGCTAACAGAAAAAGCAATTGAAGTAAAATATTTACATTTTTACTTGGTAATGTCTTCCAAAGAGCTACTTAAAAATAATACGAGGTTTTTAAGTATAATTTTATTTCATTTTAAACTCATCCATTTTACTTACTGATGCAAACCACCCCATTTCTAGCCTATCGTATTTCAGACTGTGTATCAAATGATAAGTATGATTGGAAGGAATCTAATCCACAATTTTCTAGAAGAAATGCCACTGCAATCCACTTAGGGAATAGTTCAACACATTTATCATGGACAAAAGTGCTTCGAGCCATCTGGCATGCTTGGTTATTCTTAGAGGATGCTAGGGGGAAGAACTAGAGGATATCGTGCAGAGTTTGACTCACTCGAACTCTAAATTCTTCAGATTTCTGTTTTCTCTAGTTTCCTCTCTAGTTTCTACTCTTCGAACCATACTTATCTGAAGCCACACTGCAAACCTTTGCTTCTTATGGGACATTTATATATATTTTGCTTTCCTGTCACATCAATGGCTTTTATTTATTTATTTTTTTAATCTTGCCAGAGGGTGAATGTGCTTGCTGGAAAGACAGAGTGAGAGAGAGAGGGGGACAGAGAGAGAGAGAATTTCCCATGGAGGATAGTCACACCGCAGCCCCTTCTCCATCTCCCCCAGCTTTTAGGATTTGGGGCATACATGCACATGCACCCTGTATGCTTCTCAAGCTGCCAGGTCTGGGACTCAGACCACCTAGTCGGCCATGTGGGAGCCAGCCGCCTTAACCACCACACCATGTGTTGGCCCCACAGTAACATTTTTTAAAATTTCTTTTATCCATGATACACAAAGTGTGGGCATGTGCACACACGTAAGAGAGAGAACCCTCAATAGTCAATAGTGTCTGGGCTTCCTACAATACAGGTTCTTGGGCACATGCCTGTCAAGTTTCAGGCTGACTGGGCTAGAAATTCTAACCCGCAGTCGCCATGTGGCTTTTAGCACTGCGGCTCAGTATGCTACTTACTGCACCACAGAGGCTGGGCTCCAGATCAGTGACATTTTATAAACTTGTGTGGGGAACAGGAAATTGGGTGAAATGGATAGCACATACAGTTTAACCCTGAGCTCCTGCTAAAGTTCCCTCTTTGTCACATTTTCAGCTTAGGGACTCTGTGCCTGCAGGTCCCATGCCTGCAGTGCTCTTCCCTCAGTCTATCATCTGACCGAAATGACACTTGTCATTCTGGATCAGCATCAATGTCACTGCTTTAGAGAAGTTTCCCCTTTTATTCAATTGACATCAGGTATCTCTCTTATAATATCTCCTTGTAAGCCTTTCTTTTCATCTTTGTACTTTTCATGTTTTTTTATTATATTATTTTTTTATTTTTTATTTTTTGGAGAGGTTTTTGCTATAGGGCACATGCGCTCGCCAGACAGGCAGAGAGAGACAGAGAGAAAGAACGTGAGAAATCACCCCCCAGAAGGGATGGCCACTCCACAATCCCTTTTCCTCCATGCTCCTCTCGGGATCTTGGGCACACACGCACACACGCCCAGCATGAGTTTAAGCCACTGGGTCCAGGACTCAAACCGTGGTTGACTATGTGGGAGTCCAGTGACATAGCCATTACGCTAACTGCTTATTTATTAGTCCCTTATTTATTATTTTGATGTCTATCCTATTTAGTAATTATGACTTCACTACAAAGTACTACTTATATCTACATTTTACAGGCACCGAAACTAGCTGTTCTTTCCTCAATGTCGAGCATCTAGGGTGATCTCTGGCTCATACTTACAAACAGTAAATAGTTACTGAATATAGCTATTAAACCAGCTGTCACTTATACTTGATATTTGACTGTACAAGACCAGAGAAAATAAGTCAAAAAAACTATGTTTGAAACCCACTTGATCATATGAACCTGGAAGGGAATCAAGGGGGAAAAGAAAGAAGCAAAACATTTAAGGAATACAAAAATGGAAAATTATCTGTTGATAATAACATGAATGATAATATTGTTGACTGGACTGATATACAGTGCATTCATGCTGGGAAAATTCATCCTGCATACTGTAATGATATATTATTGTGACTGAATATATAAAAAATTAATAAAATATACACACACACACACACACACACACACACACCCTCTAACCTCATTTTGTCATTGATGAAATGAGTATAACACCTACTTCATAGAATTGTTGTTAGGATTTAATGAGATAATATAATCAAAATCACCTCACTTTAACAATTTGCAATCACATTATTCACTTAATTTGTATTCATATGCCCTAATTCTAACACACATATTTAAAGAACATATCTCATTTCTCCTCTAAGTAAAAGTCTTTCAAACAAAATGTCTTGGTCTTTATTCCTCTGGTTAATTGGAGGATGTTTCTTAATTTATCTTGATTCTCATTTATTTATCACTTTATTCAACATATATTTGGGGGTACCTACTATCTGAAAGATAATTATTCATAAATCCTGGTCCTCATGGAGCACATAACTGAAAGGGAAGCTAAGTTCCACCCTTAATCACTCTGAATCAGGATCACTCAGAGGGCTTAAAGCATTGGCTGTTTAGTATCACCCTTAGAGTTTGTCATTTGGTGGGTCTAGGGTAAGCCCTGATTTTGTCATTTCCAACAACTCAGGTGATCTAGGAATCACCCTTGAAAATCAATGAGCTAGAATACAGTGATATTTGACCAAGAAGCAATAGAAAACTTAGGGAGAAAAATTTAAAAAGGAATTTGATGAAGGAAAAGATGATGGCCCTGGACTTAAAAGATGGGAAAGGATCTGAATGAGGTTTAGTGTTTTTAGCCTTCTGGCTGGAAACAATCATATTTGGATGAATATAAGAATAAGTGTTGTTGGGTTTTTTTTTTGGGGGGGGGAGAGATTTTCACTGTAGGGCGCGTGCGCTCGCCAGACAGACAGAGAGAGACATAGAGACAGAAAGCGAGAAATCACCCCCCAGGGGGGATGGTCACGCCGCAATCCCTTCTCTTCCATTCTCCTCTCGGGATCTTGGGCACGCACGCACACGCGCCCGGCATGAGTTTTAAGCCACCGGGTCCGGGACACGAACCGCGGTCGACTATGGGGGAGTCCAGCGACATAGCCATTACGCTAACTGCTGGTTCCCAAGAATAAGTGTTTTTAAAATTTTTTAAATGAAAACAAACTGAAGATACAGTATAAAACTCTGTTTTATCAAAGTGACAGCTATTATACCAAAAGTGGCAGCTTCGGTATGTTGCTATTATTGGGTCATCGGGAAAGTCGTGACATATTTTTACATAGAAAAAGATAGCATGACTTTCCCAATGACCTAACATATAAAAATAAAGCATGCTATAGGTTTATTGGGAGGAACTAATATATTTACATATCAGAGTAGAGGAAACCAATTTTAAAACTTATGAATCTATAGCTAACATGTGAATGAATTAAAAGAGTTAAATGAGACAGTGTACATTATGGTTCCATACTGACTCTGCCCTAAGGAACACATACTGACTCTAGCTAGTACATCGTTTATGACTTTTTTTTTTTATTCTGTAAATTGCCTACTCTATGAAACACATATTTTTCCTGTAATGTTATTGGTATGTTAATAGAGTACTAGCTGGTTACAGGTTAAACTGAGTGGAAATTCACAATCCTTTTACACTGTCTACTACAAAAAGTACTCACACCGTAAAAATAAAAACATTGCATGTGCGTAACAGAGTTTACTACTATAAATACGGGCTGAAGCTTAAAACACCCAATGCACTATTCTTAAGTAGGGCACATGGAGGTCATGAGTCAGTTGCAACTTCAAAGGTGAGACTCGAAGGAAAATCAGAAATTGTAGAACTGAATGAATTGACATTGGAAGTTTAATCAGTGAACTGCTTGATCAGTGAACTGCTTGATCAAAAACACAGCCTATGAATAATTAATAACAGAACAATGTGTCCAAACACATACCAATTTTGTAGTTACAGATATATTATTAAGCAGTTTCTTATGGCCATACCCAGTGGTGTGACACTGTTGACCCAAACACATCAACAACTCTGTTCAGGCATCACCCTGGCAATTTGAAACTGGGGACAATAAGGATATTCACACCATGAAAATGTACAAAAACTAAAAAAACAGAACTCATTATTTTTCGTAAAGTTTATTGGTTAATATTTTCCATGTTCAATGTCAACTACCAACTTCTTGATATTGATACGGAATTCTTATTATGCTCCCATCTTTAGAAGATGAAAAGAAAGTTAAATATGTAAATTTCCTGTGCTGAGAAGAATTAGTATACATTTTTTAAAAATGTTTACAATAGGGGCCAGCAGGTGATGTAATGGTTAAAGCACTGGACTCCCACATGGCTGACCATGGTTTGAGTCCTAGACCCTCTCTGATGAACATGCATGCCTTGTAGCAAATTTAAAATAATAATAATGATGATGACAAATTAATTATTTTTTTTGGGGGGAGAGGATTTTTTTTTGCTATAGGGCGCGTGCGCTCGCCAGACAGACAGAGAGAGACATAGAGACAGAAAGTGAGAAATCACCCCCCAGGGGGGATGGTCACATCACAATCCCTTCTCCTCCATTCTCCTCTCGGGATCTTGGGCACGCACGCACATGCGCCCGGCGTGAGTTCTAAGCCACTGGGTATGGGACACGAACCGCGGTCGACTACGTGGGAGTCCAGCGACATAGCCATTACGCTAACTGCTGGTTCTCGTAAAATTTTTTAAAAATGTTAACAATATCCTTAAATGAGTGTCAAATATTTCACACTCATGGTTATATCAGTTCCTCCTCACAAGCACCCTTTCAGAAAGGCACTATTAAATTAGCATTTTATAGGAAATCAAACATAGGTTCATAAAAGTTAAATAATTTGCCCAAGGTTTATTATTTTTTAAGTTGACAAGTAAAATGTGCATATACTTACAGTGCACAACATGGTGTGTATGTGTGTATGTGTGCATTCTGTTGCTAGAAGGCATGTGTATGCCTGAGAGAGAGAGGGGGTGAATGTACTCCACTAACAGGGCCAGGTCATGCTGCAATCCTTTTCCCTCCAATTCTTCATCAATTAGAATTTTGGACACAAATGCACCTGGCCACTGAAGCTGCCAACTGCAGGACTCAAACCCTGGTCAGCTATGTAAGATCTGACTTCCTGTTTGCAGTCCTTAATTATTATGCTATGGAGCAGGGCCAATAATGTTTGGATATATCTCACAAGCACCCTTTCAGAAAGGCACTATTAAATTAGCATTTTACAGGAAATCAAACATAGGTTCATAAAAGTTAAATAATTTGCCCAAGGTTTATTATTTTTTAAGTTGACAAGTAAAATGTGCAAAATATAATGTGTGGATATATTGGGTTGTCAGAAAAGTCATGACATATTTTTTCTCTCTTTTTATATGCAAAAATGCATCATGACTTTTCCGATGACTCAATACATGAACATTGTGGAATGGCTAAAGGAAACAATTAATCCTTGATCTCATATTCTTATTATTTTGTGGTAGGAACATTTCAAATCTATTCCTGACTAGTACACTTTACTGGCTTACTAAGTCAAAAAATACACTGCTGGGATTTTTTATGTTTTGTTTCCATCTGAGAACACGGATAATTGAGCAGAATTTGATAACCAGTTCTCCATTTTATAACAATAAAAAGTAATTTAATAAACATGAGTTTTAGAGTGCATTAGTTTAAGCATAATGACAAATATTCTCCGTAGTGAAAGGTTTATCATATTCAGATTTCTCAATTTTTTTGAACATGCAGCCCAGTCTTACATAGTTCACCTAATCAAGTCTCAAGAAAAAATCTGATCATTTTGAGGCCCTTTTAAATCTAGCTATTCTGTGATAAGACTGGGTATTTTTAGAAAGAAATCTATTTGGTATGGTTAATCGAAATATATTTTTCATGCATGATAAAAATTTATAAAAACTAAGTTGCATTTTAGTTACAGGCAAAGCATTATAAGATATGGAAAGCTAAACAGTTTTACTTAAATTTTTTCTATTAGTACTTCTATTTCCCTGGGGTAAAATTTAGCTCAGTGAGTTATTTCTTGTGCATAATAAGATGCATTTCCACACTGATGGAAGATTCACATACACATCAGAATTTTTAAAAAGTTAATGGAAAATGAAATTAAATATGAATTTATTTTAGTGAATAAAAACTCAAAATCTACACATAGGTTTTCTACAATGCACATTTTTCATAGCTTTTTGAAGACTCTTCATGGTTTTATGACTCTCCCTCTCACTCTTTAAAACTTGAGAATCTAGGCTAGCTCCACAGTGCAGTGGTTCAGTGCTATGGAAAGGAAGCTGGATTCCACATGGCTGACCAGAACCCCAGTGGCAATGTGCAGGATGTGTGTGGTGGGTACCAAGGAGCTTGAAAGATTGCAGAAAGGGAGGAAAATTAATTTGGCTGGAGCAGGTCCTGTTTTCTTTCTTTCATTCTCTCTCTCTGACATGCACTCATGCCCTCTGGTATTTAAAAAAAAAAAAGTTAATCTATAAACACACACACATACATACACACACACTGTCCCACTCTAAGGACCTTCATCAAATGATATAATGTTAGATCATAAACAACATTTTCAAACTTTGGCTCATGAAATTTCAACAGAGGCTTAGAAAACTTAAAAGACTATATGTGAAAGATTTTTTTTAAATTAAAAAAACTGAACATTTATCTAGAGGAAAAACAGTTAATTAAAAGATTAATTAGATATATAATCATTTTAATTATAAAAGTTCAGATGTTAAATGGCTTGTTGTCAATTATACTTATATATATGAAATATACATATGATTCTATATTTGAAGGGAATTTAATATATGTTTTTATGTTTATGAGAGACTTTTGCATGTGTACAGTTTCCCTAAAATGAACTTTGAAGTTTTGGTGTCAGGAAGTATATTTAGCATTCAAATAAGATTCAATTAACAAATATTTTTTAATGAATGAAACACCTACTATGTGCTGATTCACAGCTAAGAGTTTGGAGATGCTGACAAGGATTCCACTCACATGGAATTTAGAATATGGTAGACTGAAAGGTTCTTCGAAATCCACATCTTTATTTAATCTTTTAAACAAAATTTTACTATTATTAAGAATATATGTTTGATATATAGTCTACAGCTTGAAAATGTGCAAATGAATATGTAAGAATTCAATCATTCCCATTGACAGTGTTTGGAAAACAGTGTGGGGTTTTCTATAAATAGGAAGACCTAATTTAAAATATATATAGAGAGAAAGTCAATTTTCAAAATGGTATTAAAAATATAAAAAAGAACATTGATTGCCCAAATCTACAACTTTCAAATGAGACATATTTTCCAGTTCATCTCTCAAGTTGCTTGATTATAACATACTTTATTGTCTTACCAAGTTTTCTTGTTAAACTTTATCTTCAAATTGGAGTCCTTATTCTAAAATATAATTTTTAAAAATGTTATATGGCATATGATTCTTTTATTAAAACAATTTTTAAACCAAAGTGCCTCTTCTCTAACTTTTAAATTAAATAATACTACAAAAATACATGTAACATTATGCTCAAAAGGAACGTTAGCTGAAATTTATATAATTATGCAGTGTGGAATAGGTATTGCAAAATTTTTAATGGAAATGGCTCATTCTTTGATTTCTGAAACTGTTATTTGGAAGAAAGTATGTGAGTTCAATACTCTAAAAAAATATAAATGATATCTCATCATGACTTATTCATCCTGGATAATAAATAAAAGGAAGACACTGGATTAAAAAATCATTGAAATGCTATAGTTTTTCTCCATTACACCAAACACCAAAAACATAGTTTGAAATGAAAAGTGATTTATGAAATTAATTCAAAGGCTCATAGGAAGAAACATTATAACAAATATAATTTATTTTTGCTTCATATATTGAACTTATTTTAAGAAAATCAAAGTGTAGGTAATATGTTGTAGGTGTAGACCTTACAGTAACTATTGGGGTTATAGAGAATCTATTGAGTCATTGGAAAAGTCAAGATGTATTTTTCTATACAAAAAGAAGTAATGATTTTTTGACAACTGAATAGTAGGTTATCATCTTAAATTGCTTATGAAAGACATATATGGCATAATGTCCCCTAGAATTCATTTACTCCTTAATTTTAGCAAAATCCCCATCAATTTTCAGATGGACATATGGTTGCCTTCAAAGAGATTACTTTTGTGAGCTTTTCTGTAGCTAAGAACTGATCAAGAGGATGAGAACAGGTGAAATGTGCAACTTGGAATGTGAAGCTACTTGTTCTGTCATTACTCTTTCTCCTCAATGCACAGAATAGAACATGGACAAAGTAATGACCCAGCTTCAGCCATGTACATGGGGACAACACCTGTGTGATGCTGGAGCAACAAGATGAAAGGAATCTGTGGTTCTGAATGACCACATGGAAGCACTCCACCTGCCTCCTCCACTCAACTCTAGGCTATTGCATTAAAGAGAAATAAACTTGTATCTTATTTGAACCACCATATTTTGAGAGCATTTTGCTACTACAATTTAGCCAATCTATGATATAATAAGTAGCAAACAATTTACTGTACATTAGATATTATCTGGCAATCTTACTCCTCAATTAGTCATCTCAATTAGTCAAAAAGGCAACTCAATGATTACAATTATTCAGACCCAAAATTTGGATACAATCCTTCACTTCTCACATTATCTCACACACTACTTACAATGCAGCCCATTGGTAAATACTATTGGCTGAACTTTAAAATAGCTTCCAAATTTGATCATTTCTCATCACCTCCACTTTTACCACCTCGATCCAAGTCATAATGACCTCTTTTACTGTTTAAATAGATTTCCAACTGATAGCTCTGCTTTGTTCCTTGCTATCAAACAATTTATTTTCCTTAGTTACAAGAAAGTCCCTTATTAGCAGAACTTAGAGCACATGCTCTCCTACCTAAATGGTCTTATGAATTCCCATCTTGATTTTTTAAAAATAAAGAAGTCTCTAGCATGGTTTACAATGCTCTGAGAGCTTTATTTCATTTTTATTTATTTGTTTTTTAAATAGATTTTTGCTGTAGGGAGTATACACTCACCACAGAGACAGAAAGAAACTGAGAGATAGAAAGCAAGAAATCACCTCCTGGGGAGATGGTCATGCCACAATCTCTTCACCTCCATTCTTCTCTTGGGATTTTGGGTACACATGCAAACGCACTTGGTATGAATTTCAAGCCTCCGGGTCTAGGACTTGAACCATAGTCAACTATGTGGGAATCCAGCAACGTAACCCTTATGCCATCTGCTGGTCCCCAAGAGAGCTCTATTTATCTTTGGTATTTTACCTAAATACCTTCATCCCCATAATGACTAACTCTATTCCAGCCACTCTACTATCCATAAT
The DNA here is from genome assembly GCF_000334495.1 of Tupaia belangeri chinensis. NCBI lineage: Eukaryota > Metazoa > Chordata > Mammalia > Scandentia > Tupaiidae > Tupaia > Tupaia belangeri. Next base: position 1,463,932 of record NW_006207309.1, on the reverse strand, counting down.
GCTCTTTGTACATACCAAACAAAACCACGACTCAGAAATTGGCATATTTGTATTCCCTCTGCCTAAAATGCTCAGATACTAGCACTTCCCATTATCACCTCACCCCTGTCTTTATCCAATGTTCAACTTATAGAGGCCCTCTGAGACTATCCTACACAACATAGTAATCCCTTCCCTATCACACGTCACTCCCTCTCCCATCACCATTCTTTGGTTTTTATAGCACTTATCACCACCCGGTTAAACACACACACACACACACACACACACACACACAAATAATTGTTTGTTATGTATCTCTACCATTAGGATATAAGCATTATATTGATAGAAATGTTGTATTTCATTCTTTGTTCTTTGCTATGACCTAGACACTTAGAACAATGCCTAGCACATAAAAATTAGTATTTCCTGGGACCAGCAGTTAGTGTAATGGCTATGTCGCTGGACTACCATGTAGTCGACCGCGGTTCAAGTCCCGGACCTGGTGGCTTACACTCACACCAGGTGCATGTGTGTGTGTGCCCAAGATCCTG
>NW_006207309.1:1414434-1459881 GCF_000334495.1 Tupaia belangeri chinensis | reverse complement strand
ATAATTGTTTGTTATGTATCTCTACCATTAGGATATAAGCATTATATTGATAGAAATGTTGTATTTCTTCTCTTATTTTTAAGAGAGATTTTTGCTATAGGGTATGAGCACTTGCCAGAGAAACAGAGAGAAATTACTCCCCCCCCATGGGGGGGAATGGCCACGCCACACAATCCCTTCTCCATTCTCCTCTTGGGATTTTGGGCACACACACACATGCACCTGGTGTGAGTTTTAAGCTGCTGGGTCTGGGACTCCAACCAGGGTCAACTACATGGGAGCCCAGTGACATAACCATTACTCCAACTACTGGTCTCAGAAATGTATTCTTTGTTCTTTGCTATGACCTAGACACTTAGAACAATGCCTAGCACATAAAAATTAGTATTTCCTGGGACCAGCAGTTAGTGTAATGGCTATGTCGCTGGACTACCATGTAGTCGACCGCAGTTCAAGTCCCGGACCTGGTGGCTTACACTCACACCAGGCGCATGTGTGTGTGTGCCCAAGATCCTGAGAGGAGAATGGAGGAAAATGGATTGCGGCATGGCTATCCCACCTGGGAGGTAATTTCTCACTTTCTGTCTCTCTGTCTCTCTCTGTTTGTCTGGTGAGCGCACGTACCCCATAGCAAAAACCTCTCCAAAAATAAAATTAGTATTCCCTGAATGAATAAATTGGATGGATAAAATGACTAAAACACAGTCTTACTAATGTGCTTATAGAGAAGGCACAGAAGTTTCGAGGATCTTCAGTGAAGAAAGTTCAGCTCAGTCAGGAAAAAACAGAAGGCTTCTTCACAGAGCCAACTCTTACATTGACTCTGGAAGGCAGAAATGTCTTAATGTGTGGAACCCAAAGCAGAGGAAAGCCCATACAGAATCACAGAGACAAGTGAGCACTTGGGAAGCTGAGCCGGAGCCAAGAAGCAGTGAGTGACGATGTATGTAGTGCAGTCTAAGGCAATCAGTGGGTAATGGCTACTCCACTTGCCAGACACAAGGCTTGATGCAATACAAGTTTGATGGATGAGGAAAACAATGACTATAAAAGGTCAGAGAATTTCCCCAAGGTTACTTGGCTAGCTACATGGAAGAATCAGGATTCAAGTACATGTGTTCAAGTTCCAAATCTAGCTCTCATTTCACTGTGTAGTTGCTCGTTCTAAAGAGTTTGGATTTTTACCACAAGGAGGCATTGGAAGACATTAAGCACGGTTGTATAGAGAATATATAAAAGCAGAATAAGACTAGGAACAAAAAGCCCTATAAGAATTGTAAAAATTCAGGCAAGGAATAAGAAAGGCATGAATTAAAGCAGTAACAGACAGGGACACAAGACAGTAATTGGCTAACAGACTGAATAGAATTTGGGATAACTCCTGTTTCTACTGTTGACAAATGTTAAAGAGAAAAGGATTTGTCGTCTATAAAGTTGGAGAACACAGTAGGTAAAGTAGAAAGAAGATTATTTCAATTATTTAAATATGGTCACATAGGCACATAATGGGTGGATCTGGATTAAATTCCGAGGGTTTATGGCTGTTAGTCCTATAGTCACTTCTTTGTAAGACAACTGAGAGCAAATAAGTAAAACTAAAAACAAAAAAACACAAAGAGATAAGAACAGAAATCTAGTTTAGCAGGCTAGTTATGTCAGGAAAATTCTGTATTTTCAAAACAATACACTAGTATAGAAAATACTAAATTATAATTTGCCTCCAAATAATGCTAAAATTAGGACCAGCATTTGGCATGGTGGCTAATGCACTGGACTCCCACATGGATGACTGCAGTTCAAGTCCTGGACCCAGTGGCTTGAAAATCACACATGGAACATGTGTGCATGCATTTCTGAAATCCCAAGAGGAGAATGGAGAAGGAATTGAGACTTGGTCATCCACCTGAATAGTGACTTCTCACTTCCCCTCTCATTATCTCTGTCTTTCTCTCTCTGGCAAGCTTAGGCATCCTATAGCAAAAAAGAAAAAAAAATATTAAAAAACCCCTAAAATTAATTTCTCACCACAATATAATGTCATATGTGTTCATAGTTGGAATAAGTCTTTTATCTTCTAATGTTACTTATCTCCTAAGAGCTGCCTTCAAGGAGAGAAAGAAGAAGTTGTCTTTACAAGAACAATTAATGAAAATATCAAGATTTTTTTTTCAACTTATCCAAAGAAAATGTTTAATCGTATGGTGGTGAAATATCAAAAGCAAGCAAATGAAAAAGCTTTTTTGCAAAATGTATCACAGGAGAAATATATAAAGATTTCAAACATTTTCTTAGCAATAAGAATTTGAAAAGAGACATCCAATCAGTAACTGATGATTTACATATACATATGCATTGAGACTACTACACTGGGACCTTGTGTAAGAATGATGTAATCTCTAATTTGAAAGCATATACAGTATCAGATGAGTTATTGTATTAAGCTTACAAAAGATAAAATGGTACACATTATTGTTTTAAGCTTACAAAAGATAAAAAGTTCCATATTGTAGAATATGTTTTCTTTTTTTGTGTGTTTGTCTTTGTTTTCTTTTTAGGTTTTTATCCTAGGGTGTGTGCACTTGTCAGAGAGAGAGACAGAAAGAAGGAAAGTGAGAAATAACACTCTGGAGGGGATGATCACACCACAGTCCCTTTCTCTCCTTCTCCTCCCAGGATTTTGGACACATATCCATGTGTCAGGTGTGATTTTCAAGTCACCAGGTCTGGGGCTCGAATAGTGGTCAGCCATGTGGGAGTTCAACGCCTTAGCCACCATGCCACCTGCTGGCCCCCATATTGTAGAATTTTTTTAATTGAGAAATAGCACAGTATAAAAACCATTATCTCTCTCCTAAAATGCTGATTGGATCGAAAGAATATTTGATGCCTTTATTCCCTTAGAACTATAATTAGAGTCTAATTACAAAAAAATTTCAGCATCCTACTACACTAATTCGGGATAATCACGGAGGAACCCAATTCAATCCACAAATCTTGAACATTAGAAAGCATGCAAACAGAACCCACAAAATGAATCAAGGAGAGCTTTCAAACTGTGAAATGGAATGTAATTAACAGAATAATAACCACTTCAATGGAAGTTATTGCCCATTGTCGATCTGTATTGGCTATTTGCACTACATTTAAATGCCAGTCTGTACAGAAATGTGCCTGCTTCTAACTTACCAAGACTCTAATTAAAAGGTGTTTGTTTTATAACATGGTCCTATTTATGTTTACTTTCGAGTAGGGGCATTAATATTAAGTATGTTGCACCTCAATCTAATCTCAGGGTTTTCCTGAAACAACCATCCAGCTAGTCATATTAGTCTTTAAATCACATGACTTAAGGCAGTAGTTTTTATACTTTTGGTCTCTCAACCTTTTTATAATAGTAAATTTACAGAAGCTCCAAAAGCTTTTGCTTATGTAGGTTCCTTCTATTGATGTTTATTCTATTAAATGATATTGAAGCTGAGAAAATGTTAAATGTCAATTTGCTTGAAAATAACAATTATAAAACTACTACATGTTACATAATTATATATTACATAATATATTTTTATGAAAATTAACTGTTTTTTTTTTTTTGTAGAGGTTTTTGCTACAGGGCACGTGCGCTCACCAGACAGACAGAGAGAGACAGAGGACAGACAGACAGAAAGCGAGAAATCACCCCCCAGGGGGGATGGCCATGCCGTAATCCCTTCTCCTCTATTCTCCTCTCGGGATCCTGGGCACGCACGCACACGCGCCCGGCGTGACTTTAAGCCACCGGGTCCGGGACTCGAACCGCGGTCGATTATGTGGGAGTCCAGCAACATAGCCATTATGCTAACTGCTGGTCCCAAAATTAACTGCATTTTTAAAATAAAAAAAAAAGTCTGCATTGTTTATACTTTTAAGAAAGCTAGTTGATGTCTGACTTAATAGAAGACAGCTCTATTTTTTGCTTTTGCATTTAATCTGCTGTTCATAACACAAACCATGTGGTCTCAAGAAAACACCATCATACACTCACAAGAGAATGAGACAGATGACAACCTGCTAGTGTTATTATGAAAATACTTCTGCCATCAAGGAGTCCCTGAAAGGGTCCCTAGACTACCTTTGAGTTCTGCTGCTTTAAGGATATTAATATGTATAAAACAGGAAGAACTGCTCGGTTCACTGTAAAGATTTCTCATAAAGGATTCAAAAAATGTTTATGAATGTCTATGTTTACAAAATCTAGTAAGATAGTCGTATTTACCCATTTAATATACTACATGTAAAACACTTACTTTAAGGACCAGCAGGTTAGGTATGGTGATTAAGGCACTGGACTCTCACATGGCCAAGTGCAGTTCAAGTCCTGGACCTGGTGGCTTGGGATTCATACCAGACATGGGTGAGTGTGTACCCAAAATCCTGAGAAGAGAAGGGATTGTGGCATGGCCAACTCCTCTGGGGGGTGATTTCTCACTTCTTCTCTCTGTCTCTCCAGTGAGTACATGCAACCTATGGCAAAAATCTCTCTAAAACAAACAAACAAACAAACAAAAAATACTTCAGTTATAAGAGGATTACTTTCATCGGTCTTTCCTGTTTGCCTAGATGAATCAACAGAATACTATTACCTCTGCACTCTGACATCCTAATTGTGCTTTCAGACACAGGTATCCACTGTCACCCACTTAACATTTCCAATGGGACATCTAGCAGGCATCTTTCCTTCCCACTTTAGAACCAAATTCTTGAAATACCCAAAACCATCTCATGTTTTCCTATCTCAGAATACCACACCATAGTCATTCAACATTTACATAAAAAAGCATATGAACCATTCCTAGTTTCTCTCACATCCTCATCTAATCCATAAACTGCCAAATTATGCCATACTCCCCTCATCTCCCATGCTGCCACTTTTGCCTGAACTACCATCGTTTTGCTTGGATTACTGCTATGGTCCAGGGGGTATTCTTATTTCTCCATCTACTACACAAACATGTTTTCCCAGTCTTTCATTATTGGTGCAATCCAGTTTTCTGCTCATAAAATATAAATATGATCATGTTCCATCTCAACCAGAACATTTCCGACGTGTTCTACACCTCTCGAAATAAAAAAAGCAAATAACTTGCAGAAACCTACCTCTGATCTTGCCTCTATCAACTGCTCTAACTTCAACTGATGTTTGCTGTCTTTATCACAGGTCAAGCTTTCCCCATCCTACAGTCTTTCTACTTGGTTCATCTCGAATACTTTATCTACACTTTGCTTTCTCTAGCTCTTGTCTTCAGATGTCCAATAACATGTTCCCCTTCCAGGAAAGCCTTCTCTGACCCACAAGGTCACTGGCAGACCCACTTTCATGATTCTCTTTTATCACCCTCTTTTATTTAATTTATTCATAGCACTTACCACTATCTAAGAAGATGTTGCTTAGTTCTATACATGTTTTTGTTTTCCCCTGTTACTATCACCAAAATGTAAATCCTGGAAGAGGAGAGACTCCATCTGACTTGTTCACTATGACACCCTCAATGATGACTGAGACAGCACTGAGTAGATATGTCTTATATGCAGAAATAAATAATCAGGTAAATTAATAAATTAATCCTAGAGAAGGTATATTGAAAAAAGTCATTTAATATCTCCTTGCTATTCTCAATCACCAGTTGAGGACTACACAAAGGATGTCAAATATTCACAGACTATACTCAGGGTATAATAGATCTGCACTCAGTTCTATCTCTAATACCCTTTGTACTTTGTAAAAAGACACCATTTTAAAGGGGAGGAAAATAGTAGTTTAGTAAGGCCTGCTTTGTATACATATAATCTAATACTCAATACAAAAAAAGAATCTTCAAAATAATTTTCCTATTTCAAGTGTCTATGAACCCTAGAATTGATGTAATAAATAAATAATTTAAATTCACAGGATTAAATAAAAATAAATGCCAAGACTTCAAGACATCTTGATTTTCTTTCAAGAGGATGATACTGATACTTAGAAATCTATAAACAGGGACCAGCAGTTGGCATAATGGCTATGTCGATGGACTCCCATGTAGTCGACTGTGGTTTAAGTCCTGGATCCAGTGGCTTAAACTCACACTGGGCACGTGTGCATGCATGCCCGAGATCCCAAGAGGAGAATGGATTGCAGCATGGCCATCCCATCTGGGAGGTGATTTCTCACTTTCTGTCTCTCTGTCTCTCTCTGTCTCTCTGGCGAGTGCACACACCCCATAGCAAAATCCTCTCAAAAAAAAGAAAAGAAAAAAAAGAAAGAAGGAAAGAAATCTATAAACTAAGTGATTTTTCTTCAAATATTCTTTTTCTTTTCTTTTCTTTATTTATTTATTTTTTTGAGAGGTGTTTGCTATAGGGTGCATGCACTCTCCAGAGAGACAGAAAGTGAGAAATCACCCCCTGGGGGGAATGGCCACACCACAATCCCTTCTCCTCCACTTTCTTCCTGGGATCTTGGGCACGCACGCACACGTGCCCGGCGTGAGTTCAAGCCACCAGGTCCAAAACTTGAACCGCGGTCGACTACATGGGAATCCAGTGACATGGACATTATGGTAACTGCTGGTCCCAAAATACTAAGTTTTAATACACTTGAGGGCTTTATTATCAATACTCCTGATTGTGCTCAATCTTCTATTTTCTTATCATTTTAACTTAACCATTGATGGTATCTTTTATAGAATCACCATTTCCTAAAATATAATATGAGCTCTGGGAAGAGATAATTTCATGTAAATTTGTAGATCCATGTATGGACACAAATTATAAACATATGCATATATATTTTTCCAACAGGGTAAGTCAATAAAAATCTTTGCACTGGGAATTTGGAGCAAATTATTACATATATTTTACAAACAGATTTGAGAATATGTGCCATTATTGAATGAACCATCAGAGAAAGCATAAATCTATATTAAGCAGGTTGCTGAATTTATCAAATATTCTTAAACAATATAAAATGCAGTGTAATAAAAGAGTAGTATAAAATGATGCCCTGTAAACATGAGCCAAATATAAAATGTAACACTAAATTATGATCTTCCAGCTACATAAATGAAAATTTTTAAAAAAAACAGTCTTTGAGGAGTATGTGAATGACTTTCAGTGAAACAGCGGACTGTTAATTCAACTCTACAGGAAATGAATGCTCACCTCCTTTTTTTTTTCTTTTCCAGAGAGGTTTTTGCTATAGGGCACGTATGCTCGCCAGAAAGAAAGAGACAGAGAGGCAGAAAGCGAGAAATCACCCCCCCCCCAGGGGGATGGCCACATTGCAATCCCTTCTCCTCTATTCTCCTCTCGGGATCTTGGGCACACACGCACACGCGCCCGGCATGAGTTTAAGCCACCAGGTCCGGGACTAGAACCACTGTCGACTATATGGGAGTCCAGCGACATAGCCATTATGCTAACTGCTGGTCCCACCCCTTCTTTTTACTAGTGGGAAATAAGTCATCTTCTAAAGAGCAAGACTAATCTTTGAAAGCAAATTTTAAACACATTGCCTATCAGTCATGACTTTGTGGAAAGCCTTATTTTTTTCTCTCTAAATCTATGTATTTGTAAAATAGCAAATTGTTTCATAAGAATTTAGCCACCTTCACTAGATGCTTTCAAAAAAATGATGAATTTGCTAATAATTAACAGAGTAACTTCATTGGCGTTGATATGTAAAGGGGTACTGATAACTGTTCTTGAGAAGTTACACAAGATGGCAAACAACAGATAGAAAGTAAGCGTTCTGTTTCATTTTAAAAGCACTGGCTCCCATATATTCTCAAGGATAAATATGGAGTAGTTTAGTGATACACAGAAAACAACACTTCAGTGAAATTGAGCAGATTAAGCAGGAAAAAAAATGGTACTGAATAAATCACTGAATATCTTCAATAATAATTTCCTGATATTTTAAATATGCATGAAATGCAAATTTTTAGGAATTGCATTTAATACCATTTAAAGTCATCTATCATAGTTCTAGGTCTCTGTATGCTACTTTTGGAGCTTCAGTACAAAAATATTTTCATTTCATCAGAAGGGAGTTTATAGAAGAGCCTAAATATAAAGATCAGACACAGACTACAGCCTTTTAAAGCTTCAGCAGTTAAATTCAGACAGAGTATGCACAATTACAGGCTCCATTTCTCAAATTTACAGTCATGGGAGAATTCCAATAAGAATTTCAGAAACCAATTCTGATGCTCTCTGCTATGGGGGTGGGAGTTGGGATGTTGCCCCATGAAGCTTCACTGTGCTGGGAAGTAGAGCCTATCTGTCCTGCCATTTGCGAACATGCCAGAACAATTACTAACCCATTCACAGGTTCCTCACTAGAAGAATGGATATTAAAAGCATTAGTCTATCCAGCCTTCCACAAAAAATCACTGGAAATCTTGTTAAAGTCCCTGAAGAAATACATCTAGTGTTTTTCATAATGAACCCACCACAACTGTAGAATCTTTTTAAATGTTCAATATACAAACTATGCAAAAGTTTCTAGGTAATGATGACGGAAGTGAGTTTTAACTCGCTTTCATGAAAGCGACGTGTTATCATATTTTTGACAAGAAGGTACATTTCCTTCTCACTTTTTTGGCTATGACATTTTGTTTTTAATTTTCACCAAAAATAAAAAGCCTTCTCAACTTTCAAATTTAATCCTCTCTCATAATAAAGAATGGAAAGATTGCTATTTTAGCAAAATGAATCAACGTAGAAGTAAAATCTACAACTATTTGAACTAACAGTAAGGGGAAAAATAACTTGTACCTTTTATTTATTTATTTTTTTTGGAGAGGTTTTTTCTATAGGGTGCGTGCGCTCATCAGACAGACAGAGAGAGACAGAGAGACAGAAAGCGAGAAATCACCCCTCAAGGGGGATGGCCACGCTGCAATCCCTTCTCCTCCATTCTCCTCTCGGCTGTGTGGGAGCATCCAGTACCTTAACCACCACGCCACCTGCTGGTCCCACTTGTACCTTTTTAACAGGACTTTAACAAGGTCAGATTTTTTCTTTGAAAAAAATTGATGGCTTTCTATAATCTCAAAAAAATAATAAGGGCAATTTTAAATTACTTCAGCTTTTAAGAGTCTTCCAAAGTAAGAAATCACACTATTTCCCTTCCTAACATAATAAATTTAATTCTATCAGTTGAATAACTTAAGTAATAATTTAGAAAGAAAATGGAGAATTACATATTAGCAGAACTACAACATGGAAAAGCTGTATTTTACAATATAATCTCAAAAAAATAATAAGGGCAATTTTAAATTACTTCAGCTTTTAAGAGTCTTCCAAAGTAAGAAATCACACTATTTCCCTTCCTAACATAATAAATTTAATTCTATCAGTTGAATAACTTAAGTAATAATTTAGAAAGAAAATGGAGAATTACATATTAGCAGAACTACAACATGGAAAAGCTGTATTTTACAAAATCACACAGTTAGTAAGTAACTAAGTGAGTATTAAGAATACTACCCTTCAAAATGTGTCTGTTTTTCTATAGTGATGTTCCAAATAAACACCTATTTAATCTTAATTCTATCAGTTGAATAACTTAAGTAATAATTTAGAAAGAAAATGGAGAATTACATATTAGCAGAACTACAACATGGAAAAGCTGTATTTTACAAAATCACACAGTTAGTAAGTAACTAAGTGAGTATTAAGAATACTACCCTTCAAAATGTGTCTGTTTTTCTATAGTGATGTTCCAAATAAACACCTATTTAATCCTTCTTGAATTCTAAAACAAATAACACTACTTTCTAATGCTATATATGCATATATGCTATAGACTTGTGATTATTTCTAAATATAAAATCCAGTCTAACAGAAGAAAAGAAATTGCTATCATCAAGCATATTCAAAAGCACTATCCCTAAGGACACTTTTAAAGAATTCTTAAAATCTGTAAGGGATGGAAGAAAACATAGAAAATTACTACCTACCAAGATTTCTTTCTTATTCTTAATAGTGAGGGAAGGTGAGACAGCACCCACCCCCACCTCCCCAGTAAAATGGCTGCATTGCAATTTCTTCTCCTCTCAGGATTTTGGACATATACAGACACACACCCAGCATGTAGTTCAAGCTGCCAGATCTGGGACTCAAACTGTGCAGGTGGTCATGTGGTTCAGTCACCTAAACCACCATGCCACCTGGCTGTCCCCCAAGATTTTTTTACAAAGATACAAAGACACAAACCAAGAAGAAGACTGAAATAACTTACTACATTAAAATAATAACTCCGTTCATCATATTAAGAAGGCATAAAAATATAAGACATAGATGAGAGAAAATATTTGCAGTCATGTACTTGATTAAGCTCTACCATGCGTCAAGTCAACCAACCAACAGAACATAGAACAAAAGACTCTTCACAGAAGAAACAGAAAAAAAAAAATCACAAAATTAGGCTCAATCTCATTAGTAATCAAGGGGATACAAATTAAAGTCATTAAATACCATTTCACATCTACCAGATTGGTAAAATGTAAATGTTTATCAATATAAGTTGTCATAAGTGTGAGGAGCAATCAGAAAACTTAGACATAATTTACAATCAGGTATAATCAAGTAAAATCACCTTTGAAGGAAATTTGGTATTATTTAACAAATTTGAAGATTTACTTCTAGATATTTACACTAGAGAAAGTACTATACATGTTTATTAGGACACCCAGTTAACACTACAAAAGCACTATCTGGGAGAACAAAATAATTGAAAGCCATCCAAACACTGAAAGAATAAATAAATATTTGGAACATAATATATACAATGGAAAATTATAATGGACAAAAACCTTAAGTGGCAGAAGAATATAGGCAGAATTATTACAGTTACATAGAGTTCAAAAGCATTCAAAACTAAATGAGTATATTGCACATAGGGTAGGGTTTCCTACAGGGAATCTTTTGAGAACTGGGAGTTTTTGTTTTTGTTTTTGTTTTTGCTAAAAGGTGCATGCACTCATCAAAGAGAGAAGGGGGAGAGAGAGAGGAATCACCCACTGGGGGAATGGCCATGCCATAATCCCCTCTCCTCCAGTCTCCTCTTGGGATTTTGGCCATGCACATCCTGCATGATTTTCGAGTCACTGAGTCCATGACTACAACTGTGCAGCTGGCCATGTAGGATCCAAGGCCTCAAACTCCACACCACCTGCTGGCCCAAGGACTGGGTTTTTATGAGCCAACTCGCAGCCTATTATTAGTTCAAAGGCCCATAGACAGATCCTTGGAGTTTGGGGAAAACACAGGAGATGTGTTATGGTTCAGTCACAGGGGATCCCTTTTCTACTCACACAAAATTTCTCTAAGCAGATGCTGTGGTCACAACTAGAATGCCTCCTGAGATGGGGTTTTTATCATCATTTCTGCTTGCTCATTTCATTTTGGGAACATTTTATTAGCAGAATATTGATTTTCAAGCTACCCTACTTAGACTTTCCTATAACTTGCATTTCTTCGTTGGTCATCTAAATTCTTACAGAATAGTTTCCTTCTCATGTGACAGAACTTTCAGCATATAAAAACAGTTATTCTTTCCTACTGAACCTTCTACCTATATATGAAATACTGTACATTCTTAAATATGCTTCCCCAACTTGCTCAAGAATATTAAGGTCCTTTTTGAAACTCGGTACTCCAAAATGAACATACTATCCTACTTAGCATCTAAGTATTTCAGTTTTTTGCCATTGCCTCCGTAAATTAAATTAATTTAAAAATGTACATTTAGTCCTTCAAGATTCCCCTTGTTTATGACCCCTTTTTATATAGAGAGGTTTTATTTTGCTTTTATATAAGTAGTACATGAACTTGCTCTTTAACATTATTGTTATAAGCTTAGTCCTATAAAGGAACTGTAAAAATAACTTTTAAGTGCATTCCTATTACAATTAATCTAAAGATAGCTTCTGGTTTAACATGAAAAACTTGTGAGACCAAAAAACAATATCTGATTTTGGAGAATAAAATGGTCTTTTTCTCATGTCAACTTTACTGAGAGCTAATTCATATGAAAATGTATTCAATTCCCTCATACTCTCAGGTAGTGTTTTGAATACCAACTGACATAGCGAGGCTCATCATTAATGTTCAATTTTATACAAAATCCCTTTTTGAATGTCCGTGTTCACTACATCATTTAATTGTATAAAGACAGCAAAAATGTTTCGGAGGGAATAGAACTTACAGTGTGACACGGTATAAGCTTATTGTTGATAGTGACAGCATGATGCATGTCTACACTAATAACAAACAGAGTTAAACATCAAACTATAGTCATATTTTGAATTAAGCAACTCATTGGGCAGGAAAAAGAGGCCCAATCTTCAAAAGATAAGGTGAAGTCTTAGTTCAGAATCAATAGTCCAGCTACTCTCAAAGTTAGTCCTTGAGGGTTGATGTGAATAATCACATATTACTCAGATAGTATCTAAGCTCCAATAAAAGAGTTGTTTGTGTAATAATTTAACATAATTGTTCCTTCTTAAAAAATAATTTAAAAATTCAGTAAGAAAAACAGAATCAATACTATTGATTGTAGACAGAAAAGAAGGACCTTCAAGGTACCTTTCAGAGTTTAATTCTAAACAATAAGGACATAGAGGTGTACTAAGAATTAAGCCAAAACAGTCTTTTTTTTTTCAATGAGAAAAAAGAAACTTTTTTTTTTATAAAAGGAAAAGAATGGATGCTAGGTGATCAATAGAGAAGTCAGGAAACAGTTCAACATTCAAAAGAGGCAGAAGAACCTTAAAAGGAGATACAGGAAATGTCCTGGATTATTTTCTTTCTGGACTACCGTGTGCCAATCTTATTTTTTCTCCTTGCAAATAACCCAATCTTTTTCTAATCCTATGGTTTAACGGTATTTGTCTTTTATAGGTTCCCAAAACTAAAAGGTACACAATAAACAGGCAAGAGAATGTCTGACTAAGATTTATTGTCTCAGTGTACTGATTGTATAATCTTGGTCAAGTTACTTACAGACACCTTTAAAAAAAAAAAAGACTTTGTTAAAAAAATTTAACTTAAAATAACCAAAGATCAAAGACACTTGTCATTTTTTATTATTTTTCTTTTCTTTTTTTTTGGAGAGGTTTTTGCTGTAGGGTGCATGTGCTCGCCAGAAAGACAGAGAGAGACAGAGAGAGACAGAAAGCAAGAAATCACCCCACAGGGGGGATGGCCATACTGCAATTCCTTCTACTCCATTCTCGTCTTCGGATCTTGGGCACACACACATACGCACCAAGCATAAGTTTAAGCCACCGGGTCCGGGACTCGAACCACTGTCGACTACATGGAAGTCCAGCGGCATAGCCATTATGCAAGCTGCTGGTCTCAGTACTTGTCATTTTTAAAACAAAATGTAATCTATCTGCTTCTACAATAAACGATTATAGAAAACGTGCAAAACCAGTATTTCTAAGCAAATCAAGCACTTTGGTGGATATAAATTGACATGTTCCATACTAAGTTATTATATTAGATTCCCAAAGAGTAAAACATAACCAATTCTAAATCACTGAATCAGAATTTTTTAAAATTTTGGATGAAGATAAACTAAAGTTCATCTTTATGATTAAAAAAGGATGATAAGAGTATAAGGGGTTTTTTGTTTGTTTGTTTTATAGATTTTGCTGTAGGACACGTGTGCTCTCCATAGACAGAGACAGAAAGCAAGAAATTGACCCCCGGGGTGGAGAGGATAGCCATGCTATAGTCCCTCCTCCTCCATTCTCCTCTTGGGATTTTACACATGCATGCAAACATGCCCAGCTTGAGTTTCAGGCCTCCAGCTCTGTGACTCGAACCATGGCTGGCCATGTGGACAGACATTGATGATACCATTACACCATCTACTGGTCCCAGAGTAGAAGGGTATTAATGAATGTTGCATCATAATTAAATGTTACATCATCATTATTAAAGAAAATTGTATTCAAGTATTCTGTAAGGGTCACTTACATATTTGCAAAGACAAATGGCATGAAAAAAGAGTGTTAAGCATTTAATCTACTGCCTCTACTGCTGTAAGAAACTAATCCCAAGCAATTCTGGTCAGAATGTGAACCTGAACCTTCTATTAAGCAGTAATTGCAAGTATCAGAAAATGACATAATTCATTTTGCTTGATAAGACTTAATATATATACACTACCCTCAGCTGATTTTTCCTCAGTCATCCTAATTAACAAAATCTTACCATGTGACTATTCCTTTTTGTTCAAATTGAGAAACTTTGGCATTTATTATGCAAAAATGCATGAACACTGCCCAGGGCAATATAAAAAATAAATACTTAAGGCACATGTTAAACAACCATTTTATGAAGAACACTTCATTTCACTAAGAAGAGACAGAAAAAAATTAAGCTGATTTTCCATGTAAATACTCTAGGTGTTTTGTTGAATATCTTGATAGTAAGCAAGCTTGTGAAAGATTCTTTATAGTCTATTTATCTATTGTTTCTATGATTCACTCTTTATAAATATTAATGTTCACAGAACTCATCTACATAAAGAACATTGCCATTTAAGTTTTGAAACGATTGAATGTTTTGATAAAAAAAACTAATTATACAATGCAACATTTCCTCAATTAAAACTTATAAAAATCTAAATGACAAGTTTTTTTTTAAATTATTTTGACATGAACACATTACACAAGATCAGTCAAAGTTACATGAGCTGGTTAGAATTACCATTTGGGGAAGACCAGCCCCAGTTTATAAGATTATGGTCATTTGATTGTGTTTAGCTGAAGGCATGCAACAGCATCATTACAAAAACCTGTGGCTCTGAATATTGATATGGTATTTAAACACTTTTATTTAAAAAGATAATTAAGATGATGTGCTACCTGGTCAATTTAGCAAGAAAAAGAATATCAATTTATTAAAATTAGCTTGAAGCAGTGGGGGGGGTTAGCTCATTTACATTTATATATGGAAGCAATACTGTCTGTGATATGTATCTATTCCTTATTTTGTTATTGATATATTTGTTTATGTGTGTATATAGACATATGCACCTATCTGTGTGTATGTATACACACACACACACACACACACACACACACACACACATATATATTTTCTTCCCTCTTGCATCCTCTTATTTAACATAAGATATATTGACTTTATATAATAATATTTAAGTTTTGTAACTACATCACAGTATTTAAGTTATAGGATATCAATGAGATATCACCTAAGGACTATGTGCCTTCTTTGTAGAAAGGGCTTGTGAATTTTCAGTTGTACTCAGGGTAGTTGCATCATATTAGGTGACATATAACTTTATCATTGTCTTTAATGAGAGATTGAGTATAGTTCAAAGAGGTATGACAAGGGGTCAACTTGAGATGTTTGATTTTATGTCAACCTGGCTGGGCCACCACATTAGACATTTGGTCAAACATTAGATGTTTCTATGAAGGTATTTTTTAGATGACATTAACGTTTCGATCAGTAGACTTTGAGTAAAGTTCTTATCCAGTCATATATGGAAGGGCGTCATCTAATCAGTTTAAGGCCATTACAAAAAAAGACTGACCTTCCTCTAGAAAGAGAAAGCAGATAGCTTTCAGACTTAACTGCAGCATCCACTCTTCCCTGGTCTCTGAACTGCCAGTCTTACTCTGCGGATTTAAGACATGACAGCCTCCACAATCTCTTTTGTCCTACATATATAGTATACACACATCGCATTTATTCTGTTTCTGTAGAGAACTCTAGCACATAGCCTCATGGTTAAGAGTTTAAGTTCTGAATCTAGATTGCCCAGATACAAACCCTAAATCTACTGCTATATAAACTAGTTGGGAGATCTGGGCAAACTATTTAACTTCCTGGAGCCTCACTCTCCTCATCTGCAATAAATATTAGTTTTTAGCTAACAGGATTGTACTGAGGATTACATCAGTTTTATATATGAATAGACGAAGTGATCATGGCTCCACGGCTAAGCATTATTCTAAATGCTTAACAAATATTAGCTATTATTTCTAAGCTGCTGCTGCTTCTTTTTAATTTTTTTTTTAAAGAGATGTTTACTATAGGGCATGTTTGTTTGCCAGAGAGACAGAGAGAGGCAGAAAGATAGAAAGCAAGAAATCATCACCCAGGGGAAATGGTCACACCACAATCCCCTCTCCTCCATTCTCCTCTCAGGATTTTGGGCACGCACACATACGTGCCTAGTATGTCACTGGGTCCGGGACTCAAACGCAGTCAACTATGGGGGAGTCCAGCGATGTAACCATTATGCCATCTGCTGGTCTCTCTAAGCTTCTTTTAATACAGCTAGACCACTTGAGGTTAGTCATATAAAATAGAGATAAAATGGATACATAGAATTTTTTAGAAAAAAAAAATTTATCAAGTTATTTGGAAATAAATATTTGCAAGAAATATTCAAGATAAAGGAAAACTAAACCTACAGGCTTTCAAGCTTTTGGTTGACTTTAGCATTTGAAAATAGCATAAGTAATTTCTGCAATAGCTATGTCCTTTAAAAGATATCTACCAATAAAGTATCTGAAAATCAAATAATACAAAGCCATTGATTAATTAAAATCTCAGAAATGCTTTAAACATGGTTTCTAATTGTTAGTAAGGCTTAACATGTTCCTCTGTTGGTCATATTCTGTACATGGCATTTATATATCGCTTACATTTTTCCCACCCTTCCCACTCACTATCCATCGATACCCTTGCCCTATGAATTTATCCCTTTCATTACAATTGTCTGCCAAATATACATTATTCACATATTTGTCTATTGTGCTTTGTCTTTTATCAGAACAAAGCTTAGCCGACTATGTATATCCTTTGACTTAGGGAAGAACTCCATTATATTAACACAAAAGGTGAGAACTATAAAGGAAAAAAAATAATAGACATCCCTGCTTAAAAATGGAATGCCTAATATATGTTTAGAAAAGCAACAAAGAAAACTTAAAAGGTAAATAATGAATGTGAAACCCTGCAGATGACATAATTCTTACATCGTTGGACTCTCATGTAGCCAATTTCGGTTCAAGTCCCAGACTCAGCGATTTAAAATAGTTCATGCCAGTCGCATGTGTGTGCGTGCCCAAAATCCCAAAAGAAGAATGAAGGAGAAAGGACTGTCACATGGCCACCCCCTCGGGGGGAGGGGGGAGATTTCTTGCTTTCTGTTTCTGTCTCTCTCTCTTTCTCTGGTGAGCAAACATGCCCTATAACAAAAATCTCTAGCAAAAAAAAAAGATGAATGCAGAGCAGATATTTCTTAAATACTGTCAAGTATTTAACAGAAATAATAATACTTATTATTTTATAATTCATACAAATGATCTCATTATAACTTTATCCTGTAAAGAAGACAGAAAGCAGGGTTTTTCAATGTTGGCACTAATGACATTTTGGGCCAGAAAAACCATTACTTTGGTTAACTACTTTGGTGAGCAGAATTCCTGGCCTTTACTCAGAAGCAATCAGTAGCCTCCTCCACTTCCACCTCAACTGTGACAACCAAAAATATTGGCAGCTATTGTCAAATGTCTCTTGAAGAACAGAATCATCGCCATTCAAGAACCATAGCATCTTTGTTTTACAAACTGCATAGGTGAGACTCAGAAAAATTAAGTGACTTGTCCAAATACACCCATTATCTTAATGACCTATAAACTTGAGAGCTACAGGATATCATCATGAATGCTTTCAGTAAAATACTAATCACCACCTAATAAACCCACTTTCATATGCCAACTTTTATATTATGGATTTCTGAACTCAATTTCTACTCAGCTGATTCAAGCATTATTGCAGGCTTCTATTTTCCAACAAAATGAAAACTTGCCATTATAAATTCCAAGTTAGAAAGAAGCATTATAAAAATTTACCTAGGCATAAAATATATTGACACAGTGCATGCTTCAGTTCTTTTAAAAGCATTTTCTATCTTAGTTTGTACAAAATTCATGAAATAAGCTACCACTCTTACTTATTAGGCAATTAATATGCCATTCAGTCATTATGATCTGGCTCTATTAGACATGTATAAAACACTGAAAAACATCTTTTTATAGAAATAGCATAGCATGATAGGAAGCCAAACATTAAAAGTTAAGGATGAAGTTAAAGATACTTTGATTATCTGACCACGATTATTTCCAAAGATCTTAAGCTTCCATGGAAACATTGTGAGCTTGCTCAATGATCTGATAGTGCATGGCCTTATTCAGTGTAATAAATAAACTTTCTTTCATGTTATCTTTCCCCATGTCCAAAAAACATTCTCAAATTAATAGTCTAAACACAAACACTTAATTTATCAGTCAACCACTGGTTCTAAGCATTGTTTTGCCCCTTTTCAAACTGTTTCTCAGCAAAAGAAGAAAAAAAGGAATTGTTCCATGTAATACATTGCCACCCATGTGCAGGCTGGAAAGACAAAAGGAATGTCTGAAGTCAGAGGACCAGGGTTTCGAACCATACCTTCCATGACATACACCAGTGACCCCACATCGCCTTCTTTGATGATGCAACTGTCTTTGCCATACTCCACCGGATACATACAATCCACAATCTCCTGGATCTGTGACAGCTCCAAGTTCTTCATGAAGTCATTGTCAAGGATGGCTTCCTTTATAAGATCCTTGGACCTATGGCAACAGAGGGAAGATTTACTAGATTTACTGACTGATATACCCAACAAGCACTTTTATACTTGGTGAGGTTAAGCAGGGTCTTACAAGACTCTGGAACACTGAAAATGCACTTGGTTGTTAGGAATTCAATAATTTTTTGAAAGACCTGAGAGCCCAGTAGCTTCCTGGCAACAGAAAAGGTACTGAGAAATCTTCCTCTAAGTATCATTTGATGAATAAATGACCAACCAACCACCAACAAACAAAACTATTCACTTTCATTTGGCTTTAGAATTTTTTGAGTCACAAAGGTTGTGGGGAAGCTAATAGACAAACATTTTAAATTGAATTTGTAATTTAGTTTAAGAATAACTGTAAACAGAAAACAAAAAATTACAGAACAAATACTATTATTTCTATGCTTATTTAAAAAAGAACATAGGGCGTGTTTTATATTATATACAATTAAAGAAAAAAGTACAACTTGTTTACTTATTTTTTGTGTGCCTTTATCACTGGGCTTTACACTTCACATGGACAGGAATCATTTTTAATGTGTTGTCAGGGTATACACCCAGAGTCTACTATTATGCCAGTCATAGTATGGGTGATTGATCAAAAACATTTTGGCTAAAAATGACTAAGAACTGGATTCCTAATTAGCTGTTGGAAACAACTGGTGGAAATGTGGCAACTCTATCCATACTTCATGCTTTTTTCAAGAGGACTTCTTTCTTTGAGTATCTTAAATTGAGGTAACCAGGAAGATAAAAGTCTATTGAACAAGATGTTTACAATGCGGGATCAGCAGTTAGTGTAATGGCTATATCAATGGACTCCCATGTAATCAACCATGGTTCGAGTCCTGAACCCGGTGGCTTAAACTCACACCGGACACATGTGCGTGTGTGCCCAAGATCCCAAGAGAAGAATGGAAGAGAAGGGATTGCAGCATGGCCATCCCCCCCTAGGGAGTGATTTTTCTCTTTCTTTCTCTCTGTCTCTCTCTGTTTTTCTGGTGAGCGCACATGCCCTATAGCAAAAAACCTCTCCAAAATAAAAAATGTTTGCAATGTAAGATGATTTGCCTACAGGATTAAATACAGGTAGTCAGTAGGAAAGATATTTACTAATTCTGTGACGGGAATTAAGTGGTTAAAAAATAAAATTTGTAGAGCTTAAAAACAGGTAGCGATCATTTTATTCACTGGGGTGAGATATTCCAAACAACTTACTAAGGATACAGAAATCAAAATGGAAGACACGCTAAGAAATACTTTGTCAGAAAGATAATCAGAACAGCAACTGAGAACTCAGAAACTGGGTAAGATGAAAACAAATACCTTAGCAACATAGAAAAGAAGAAATACATTTGGAGTTACATATTATAAGTCTTAATTTAAAAAATGCTCACACCACTGGCCTTTGTCAAGACTTGCTTAGCAAGTGGCTTTCAAGAAAATGACCTATAATAGTGAATACTGAATAAAGCATTAGCCCTCTCCCAATTCCTAGATAACTTTTCATCTAGACCTCAAACTAACTGACCTAGCCTTCACCCATTATGTTTCATAAGAGTTGTTTGTTCTTTAATTGCCAGAAGGCACATGTGTCTGCCAGAGAGAATGACAGAGAAAAGGAGAGACGGAGACAGGGAAAAGCACCCTCCAATCGGGCGTGGTCATGCCACAATCCTTTTCCTTTCATTTCTCCATCCTGTTAGAATTTTGTGCATGTATTTTTTAAGTCATGGGGGCGGGGAAGATTTGAATCATTGGTAGGATAGTCATGTGGGATCGAGTTACCTTAACCACTAGGCCATGGGGCTGGTACATGCATTTGCTTCCAAGAATAATTTAATTAAAAGACAACACTAAAAATTAATTACTAAGAAGTATATTCCTGTAATGGATTGCTTTGTTACAATTAAAATTATGTTTACAAAGTGTTAATTGCATGAGGAAAATGTTTATACTATTTTTAACTGAAAAATCAGGAATCAGAAAGGCTTTTAGAAAGGCTTTTAGGATAAAAATGCATGTATGTAATGAAATATAAAAAAAATATGTTTTGAATTTACATATATTTGGATCCCAATCCTAGACTTGTCATTTGTAAAAATTTGGGTTGTCTTACTTGTCGGAATTCCTCTTTTATCATCTGTAAAAACAGTATTTAAGAAAGACCAAATATATACTAGGTTCATATGAAAAGTCTAGTGATAATACAATGTTACTTTCGGTTATTGGTGGGTGGTAAAGGTGGGAGAAGTGTGAATTACAGTAGGAGTAACAGCAGGAGTGGTAATAGAGTATACAATTGTGACTTAAAAGAGTAACAAAAGGAAATAAAATGTGGACGATGGCCTTTGATGAAAGTGTTATAGGTAGATATTAGCAGGGAGTTTCAATACGCCAACAGAGGGGATTGTTACCAGAGGTCACAGCTAGAACACACTAGTGCCAGGAGAGGAGGTGCTTGGTCAACATCCTAATTAGGGCAATAAAGTCACAGGGCAGATGTCTCTACAAGGATGTTCATACCTTCCAAAGTCCATACTGGGCATGTGTAATTACGTAATCGGATTATTTACCTGAAGGAGAAGTAGGCAGGTGCAGATAAAACAAAAGAAGCCCATGAATTCAAACAGAAGAAGCCAGCTACAGTGACAGACCTCCCCTCCCAAATACTCATGACAAGACCTCACAACAAAAGTAACTAACTCCATGCCCAGCAGTTAGCTGTCCTTCCCTGGCAGCCTTTCTGGTTTGGGGGTATTCTATTCTGTTAGAATTCTTCACTTTCCTATTAAAAATGTCTTTTCTCCTACTTCACTTGTGTTTGTGACTTTTTCCTACATCCTAGGGTGGGTCTCTAACCTTAGAGATCTAGACGCAAAGAATCAGGTATTTTACACAACAGAGCTTCAGTTCCTCCATGTGATAACAAAAAAATGATATATTTTTCCCCATGTAAAAATATAACATTTTCTAGAAAAGGCATGGTTCCTATGTAAAAATGTTTCCTTTTAAATGTAAATTATGAAAAGTAGCTATGTCATGAACAAAAATGAAAATAATAATCTATTGCTTATTTAATTAATGGCAAGATATTTAACATAGAGTGACTCTTATTGGCATAGTCAACAATTACTCTTTTCAGTATAGATCCTCTTTTGAATGGCTTGTGTTTAAATAGGAATAGCAGAATATTCTCAATTTAAAAAGTCCTGTTTTTGAAACTTTAACTTGAGCTTGACAGGGCTTTTCAGCTACATGATTTCTGAGGTGCTGGCTTTCAAAAAAATCCCCACATGCCAAAACTGTACCAAAGAGTTGACTTGAACCAAAAAGTTGTTCTTTTTTTTGATGCAAAACTTGTCTCCATACATGATTTTTATGAGATTGCCTTTCTTAATTATCTTCACTACTCCCGACCTCAAGAATACCAGTGGCAACTTGTATTAACATCTGAGATGTATTGTTCTAGGATTATTTTTTCAAATCGAAGTGCTTATTTTGATCTTCAGGAAATTAATTTTAGTCAAATCGTATTATATTTTCTCTTTTCTGAAAATTCCTTTATTTTACTTGGGTCAGAGACTGAGGCCATTCAGAGGGGTCACAGTTCTTAACATAACAAAGACTGGATGTTATCAACAAAAACCCCCAACTTATTTAGATATGTATAATATCTTATCCTTTGGGAAATACTAATATTGCTCCCTTAAAGATTTAAGTTCTGAAATGCAGCAAATTATGGAATAAAGTCCTCTTCCAAATCAATAATGAGCTCCATCCAAAGATAACTGAAGAAAGCGACTTTCTCTCATAAACAGTCCCATTAAACTGTTTTATAAAGACATCATAAGACACAATGCGCTCTAACATAATCCCTTAGAATTATCCAAAACTTTCAAGTGTTTATCATAGAATGTCAGGGAGAAGAAAGGAATTTCAAGATGCTCTTGCTTTCTCAAACTCCAATTAGAGTTTCATTATTACTGTTGTTTATTTCATGAGAATGAGAGATAGAGACAAAGAAAGAGAGAGAAATAAGAAACTCAACAGGGTCTCATGCCATAAGGCTCCCCCAGTCCTTCTAGCCAGCCTTGGTCATGAGTACACAGAACCAACATGTACAGATCAACTGAGAAACTGAACCCACGATCTGATCTTCCATATTGTGAACTTCACTTACAGTAGCACAATACCCCTGCAACACCAAGTCAGCTCTCAGATTTCATTTCAGATAAAGAACAGTTAATTCAGGCCTCCAAGAAATAAACGCAAAACTATTGCATATGCTTTATGTTGCTTTAAAACAAACTGATCAATATAGGATCTATGCCATATCATTTCTCCCTTCACACAGGTATCGTTCAACAATGTTTTTGTCTCGGAAACATCACAAATAGACTGTGTCTGTTCTCACAGCAAGAAAGACGTCTTGCATCTCTCTGTAGTGTAACTCAAAGATGTTCTTGTCAGTGAGTAATACTGAAAGCCCTGCCTCTTCGTGTAATTTTCCTTTAAGTCCTTTCCCATTGAGGGTGGGGCACCTTAGGTCAATTCTCATTAGTTTTCACTTGCTTCCATATTATAGACTGTAATCAATCGGAGCCTTCAGCTAACTCTCCTTTGAATCTTTTTCTTTCCATTAAGAAATATATTAATACACTCACTGTAACAGATTTTGCATATCAGATAAGTTGGACTAAGTTATCAGTATCAGTGTTATAGGAGCCAGAGTGGGCACTGGGGGGAGGCTGACACAGCAAGTACCAGAAGGTGGCTATCTAATCTAACCCAATATATATATATATATATATATATTACACACCTATACATATACATATATCTATACATACACATACAGATTTTTGCTATAGGGCATGTGTGCTTGCCAGAGAGACAGAGAGCGACAGAGACAGAAAGTGAGAAATCGCCCCCCTGGGGATATGGCCATGCTGCAATCCCTTCTCTATTCTCCTCTTGAGATTTTGGGCAAGCACACACGTGTGCCTGGTGTGAGTTTTAAGCTGCCAGGTCTGGGACTCAAACTGTACTCGACTACATGGGAGTCCAACAGCATAACCATCATGCCAACTGCTAGTCCCTACGTTATAGCATATTTTAACAATGTGCAAGAATTTAGCAATCTGACTTGAGAGGTATAAGAACAAATCAAAAGATCTTAATTTTTTACCCTCTTATCTCCTTCCATATATTAAAAAAAACCCTATTCTTAAAAACTTTTATATTTTATGCCCAAACTGTGTGACTTTTTATATCTAAAATCCATTAAGATAACTTGGTTATTTTGAGTTTGGCCAAGTGCTTTGAAATAATCCAATTTTCAGCCTCTGAAGTATAAACTATGTATAATACAATGCTGAAAAACTGGCTCTCTGATGGGGACAGGGAAAGGGGAAACCCTCATTTGTAGCATTTGCCAATATCCCTAGTGTAAATACTCACACCCTGGCCAATTTCAAGCTATCAATGTGAAGACAACCTGTTAGCAAAGTTTCTGAAAATTTAACAGCAGATCTTACACAAGCCAGTACATGTTGGCTCCAGCACAGTAGTGGATATAGAGGGTTTTCCTAACACTCTAAGAATTTAGTGTGACTTAATTTATACATGCTGTACCCAACATGATACTCTTCTTTCCTTAAACATTTCATTAGGTAGTATACTATTCTTCAGATTATTAAATGCCAATAATGGGATTAAATTTAACAACAGTGTTTCTAAACTTTCAATCTTAAGAAAATGAATTACAAAGTCTACTACTCCTCCATTTACTTGCTGCTGGGAAAGTTCCTGAATAGTGAGGAAGAATATTTGATAGAAATTGTCTTCCTACACAATTTCATGTAAAACCTGGCAATTCTAGGATGAGTACAAGGATGCATCACTTAGTGTCGGAGTTGTATGATGAAATAGGCATTGACAGGTGATTTCACCACCCTGTGAAATTATACTAGACTTGTGATTATATTAGACGGTATAGTCTATTACACACCTAAGCTACAGGGTACAGCCTATATTACCCTCATGGGACCATCGTATATGTGATTCGTTGTTAACCAAAAATTATGCAGCACACTACTATATAGGAAAATACACAACTATTTCTCAAACAAAGGAGCCAGCATTATTACTGTCTATAAACAGACCCTCATTAGTTTTCTCATCCTAATAAAAGGATATTCTCTATTGTAGTTACTGCATAGTAGCCCAGTAATATCTAAGTGGTATTATTGTTCCTTCAGGTATAGGAGAGGCTAGTTCATACTGGGTGGTCAAGAAGGCCACTCTGAGTTGAGGCCTGTGGGACAATGGGATCCATGGAGAAAGGCATTCTGAGAAGACAAACACAACGAGTCCAGAGGTTGGAGGGGGCTTGTTCTGATGTAAAGATAAGAAAGGGCAGCCCAGCCACAGTGGCACCTGCTGCTGAAGCACTGTTCTGCCTGCTCAGACCATATAGGAGGGTGAAGTTCAATTCCCAGTCCAACTGAAAGGCTGAGCTTGATGGTGTTCACCTGTAATCCCAGCAACCCAGGAGACAGAGGTAGGAGAATCTTGATCTCAAAGATGGTCTGGGCAGCATAGAAACCCAGTCAAAAATAGAGCTGGTGTGGTGGTGTGGTCTCAGTTATAGACTCAGCTGGGAGGCTGGGAAGGAGGGCCAGTAGTACAGTGAGACCATTTTTTTTTTTTTATTGTTGTTGTTGTTTGTTTGTTTGTTTGTTAAAAAAAAAAAAAAAAACAAACCTGCCTGGCTAAAGAATACAGATAGCAAGAAGGAAATGTGGATAAGCAAATGACATCACAAAGGCTGCCATGGGCCAGGCCTCCTAGGGCCTTGAGGGCCATGACAAAGAATTTGATTTTATTCTAAGGGCCACAGGAACCCAGTGAACAAGTCTAATTTACAGATATTTCAGACATAAGGGGAAAAAATGAAGGAGCTGAACAGTGACACAGCAGTAAAGATGTAGCACTCTGTGAAGCTAATCCATGGAGGGTCTTAGGTTCAGGTCCAGAGTCCTTCTGGGACATGCCAGGCTCACAGGTGCCTGTGATTCAGGGCTGGCTGAGACTGCAGTGGACCGTGGCATTAAGACTGTCAGGGGTGCAATCTCTCCATATCTCTCCCTCTATGTTTCTCTCTCTGTCTCTTTCTCTATTAGGTTGCTCTTGCTCATAAAGGAATAAACTAAACAAAAAAAAAAAAGAAAATGAAATGATAAAAAGATTACTTTTGAAGCTCATGGAAGTTTTCTGCCATGTATTTCATCCATGATTAACCATGATGTTAATAAGGAATTTTTGTAATTGACGCTCTTAGAAATCGCTGTCTCATAAACCTTATATTTATTCGGGCTTTGAATCACTGCCTCTCAAGCAACTCTTGCATATATAAAGAGAACAAGGGCTCATCTCCAATTTCAAGAACTATCTCCAGAAACCTAAAGTCTGCCCGCTCTCCACTCACACCCTCCCTCTAGATCAGCTTACCCTTTGACACATACCAGGCAACAGTAACATGCCACAATAGCCTAGCCCAGAAATGTGACAATCAACATGTGACCCCTTCCTTCGACAAAAATTCCCAGGCACATGACAGAAAAAAAGAAAAAAAGCAAAGCTATTAGGTTACTTCTAAAAATGGCAATCAACTAAAACAATTTTTAAATGTACCACAAAACTTTTATAATCAACTTTCTGACTAAAAAAAGTAACTCACTCAAACTCTAGTTCTTAATGGTCAACTTTGGATTCGAATAATGTCAGGAAGAGCAGCTGGTGCGTTTCAAGGTCACCTCAGCTGATGGTAGAGCCTGCCCCGCTGGGCAGTAAAAATTCGAAAATCTCCATGACAGGTCACAGCTCTTGGACTCAGATACAGTCCTTGCGGCCTCCCCTCACATTGTCTAATTACAGGAGTCAATGCAACAGCAAGCTTCGTGTATCTCCTATGAAATAGCTCATGAATCACCTATAAGCAAGAAAAACTCCAAATAGTTCTCTTACTACCTCAACTGTTAAAATTCTGCCCCAAGAGTGGATCCTATTTCTTGCCTAACAGTTTTTCTGAATAAACCCTAGGTATGAGCTGGCTGAGAGCTAGAAGAGCTCACATTTTAGAATTTTTTAAAAAGTGTTTGAGCTTATTGAGACAGATTTTCAAGAGAAATAGAGATAAGCACCCTTAGCAGGGTCCTATGTTGTGATCCTGTCCCCAGCCTTCCCAACCCATCAGGATTATGAGTGCACACACACCCCGATCATAGAGGTTCCCAGGGAACTGAATGAATGATCTCCTACAAGGATCCAGCATCACTTGAGCAACACGTTACCAAAGCAACACCTAGCCGGTTCTAAATATTAATTTTAGTTGACAAGTATTCTATGTAATTACAGAACAATGTGATAGTTTGATATATGTTTACATTATGGAATAATTAAATCATTTAAACTAATTAAATCCATGGCTTCATATACTTATCACTTATAATAGTAAAACGTTTCAAATCTATTAGCACTTCTGAAATATACACTTTACTATATATTATAGTTATCATTCTATATAATGTCACTTCAATCCACATTTTTTTTTAAAAAGTTTTGTTTGAGCTTATTGAGACAGATTTTCAAGAGAAATAGAGATAAGCACCCTTAGCAGGGTCCTATGTTGTGATCCTGTCCCCAGCCTTCCCAACCCATCAGGATTATGAGTGCACACACACCCCGATCATAGAGGTTCCCAGGGAACTGAATGAATGATCTCCTACAAGGATCCAGCATCACTTGAGCAACAGGTTACCAAAGCAACACCTAGCCGGTTCTAAATATTAATTTTAGTTGACAAGTATTCTATGTAATTACAGAACAATGTGATAGTTTGATATATGTTTACATTATGGAATAATTAAATCATTTAAACTAATTAAATCCATGGCTTCATATACTTATCACTTATAATAGTAAAACGTTTCAAATCTATTAGCACTTCTGAAATATACACTTTACTATATATTATAGTTATCATTCTATATAATGTCACTTCAATCCACATTTTTTTTTTAAAAGTTTATTTATTTATTTTGAGAGAGAAAGAGACAAACATAACACCCTGCCAAGATGCTGATGCTACAACCCACCCCCAGCTTCAGCCTGCCCCAGACCATGGAACCGTGGACAGACACCCAGTATATCAGGGACGTCTCGAGACCGGAACAGGTAGCCTACTCTGTGGAACTGCCTCGCATAGTATTGCATTTTGCCAAGGAGCCATCTTCTAGCCCCATCCACTTGTCTTTTTCGTGTTGTTTGTAATGTGCCAGGGGGCAATTGTGCACTCACCACAGACTGACTGCAGACAAGATTTTCATAACAAATAATTCCGCTATAGATACTCCAATCTTATAACAAGAAAACTCATTAGCTGGCCTATAGCATTGTGGCTAAGGAAGGTGGATCCCACATGGCTTACTGCAATTCAGATCCCAACCCAGGAGCTTGAAAAACATACTGGGCGTGTGTGTGTGTGTGTGTGTGTGTGTGTGTGTGTGTGTAGGAGCTTGAAAAACATACTGGGCGTGTGTGTGTGTGTGTGTGTGTGTGTGTGTGTGCGCATATGTGTGGTGTGTGTGTGTGTGTGTGTGTGTGTGTTTGCCAAAATCTTGACAGGAGGGATAAATGGAGGAGAAAGGATTAAGATACGGCCATATCCCACTGGGGGAGTGTTTTTTCCTTCTCTCTCTGTCTCTGTCTCTCTCTTACTCTTTCTGGTACACGAACATGCCCTCTGTCAATTAAAAAAAATAATAATGCTCATAAGAAAAAAATAAACTATTTGCAGCATTCATAACTTTAATTACTATTTGATAATAAACATAGGAATCATTGGGCCAAAATATATAATAGCAACATAGTTCTTAGGGGACGAATATTAATCTTTTCTAGGTGTCATTTGGCTTCTGATATTTTTCCTTGTAGTTCTGTTATAGGGTGCCACCGAATGAACAACACCAAAGCCAGATTAAGTTTAAAGGGAGTCTTTATTAGCTGGCCAGTGACTACAGTCTGAGGCTCGGGGGGGAGGGGGGTTCATATTAGATCTTACACAGTTCCAATATTGATTTTTTAATATCATTGAACTAGATCATAAAATATTAGGTCACTGGGAAAGTTATGATGTATTTTTCTATGTTTTTTTATGCATAAATGCATCATGACTTTCCCAATGAACCAATAGTTACAAAAATAATCATTGTAGAAAGATGATTAACACATAGAATGTTTGCTCAAATGTCTTTGAGAGAGTAACTTAAGGCTTCTCCTTTTTTTTCTTTCCTTTCTTTTTTCTTTGTTTCATCAATTAATGGGTACTAAAAATAATCTTATAATCATGTTAATAAGGAATTTTTGTAACTGACACTCTTGGAAACCACCGTCTCATAAACCTTATATTTATTTGGACTTTGAATCGCTGGCTCTCAGGCAACCCTTGCATATTAAAAGAGAACAAGGTCTCATCTACAATTTCAAGAACTATCTCCAGAAACTAAAGTCTGCCCACTCTCACCTAAGAGCTATGTTGCCAGAGAGTATGTGTGCTCACCAGAGAAAGAGGTAAAGTGAGAAAGCATTCCCTGTGAGGAACGGTTACACCCCAATCCCTTCTCTTCTCTCTCCTTTTGAGATTTCAGGCATGCACATACACACTTTGAGTGTTTCTCTAATTCCTGGTCCATGACTCAAAACTCTTGAATCTTCAGGAAAGTCATAACACATTTTAGCATAGAAAAAACCAGAAAGCTATGTCATGATTTTCCCAATGACCTAATACATGGCTAGTCATGAGGGATCCAGCTGTTTTAACCAAAATGCCATAGGTTGGCCCACTTCCTTCTTTTAACTAATATGCTAATCTCATTGTTGTTTTCTAGAAACAATGCTAAATAACTTGAAATCATTGGTTAGGTGTTAATAGATAGGGCAGGCTTTTATTAATAAAAAGAAAAAATATTATTCTTTGCACATGTTCATTGGCTTCCAAAAAGTCAGTATTAAAAATGTTCCCATTGGGGACCAGCAGTTGGCATGGTGGTTAAGGCGCTGGACACTCCCACATGGCCAGCCAGGGTTTGAGGCCTGAATGTGGTGGCTTGCTTTCTCACTTCCTCTCTCTCTCACTTTCACCCTCTGTCTCTCTCTGGTCAAGTTAAAAAAAAAAATCAATGAATGAATAAATAAAATAAAAAATTATAAAAAATAAAATTCCCATACATGGGACCAGAAGATGGTGTAATGGCTATGTCGCTGGACTCCCACGTAGTTGAACATGGTTCAAGTCCTGGACCCAGGGGCTTGAAATCATGCCAGGCACATGTGTGCATGTGCCCAAGATCCCCAGAGAAGAACAGAGGAGAAGGGACTGCGGCATGGCCATCCCCCCTTGTGGGTGACTTCTCACTTTCTGTCTCTCTGTCTGTCTCTATCTTTCTGGGGACTGCACATGCCCTATAGCAAAAATTTCTCCAAAAAAAAAAAAAAAAATCTCCCATGCAAACTATTCAAGCCATTCAGCACTCCAGAGATACATTTTAAAGTAAATTCACCTAGTGAACCTGACTTAAAATACAGCAGTCTCCAAAGGAGCCCAGATCAAACTCCCATAAGCTCCTCTTTCAAATCCTAGGAGTAGAACTGTGCATTTGCACTGAAGCACTATAATATGCCTTGCTTGAGAATAAATAAGACTATACGCATTATTTTACAGAAGATAAGAATTCTGGAGTCTGATCTATTAGGAATTAACTCTATTTCTGCAGTTTACTCAAACTAGAAAACAGAGCAATGACTGCGAAGAAACTGGTATATATTTATACGGCCAGTTGCAGTACAACCTTTTAAAGGAAACTTTTACCTTTCAGAATGCTAAATAATTGAGAACTCTTAGAACTCGTGGTTTCCAGCAAAGTGAACAAGGCCATTCTATAAATACCCTGATGCTCCTCCCCCAGGCAATGCTACCTTCAGGGCATGGATTAGGTATAATGATTCATGCTGCTGTCTGGTCCTCTGACCCCATCACCGTGACCATGTGTTATGTATTGTCCTTTTAATATTGTAATTGCTTGATTTTATTTTTTTGGTAGAGGTTTTTTGCCTTAGGGTACACGCACTCACCAAAGACAGAGAGAAAGTGAGAAATCACCCTCTAAGAGGATGACCATGTCACAATCCCTCCTCTTCCATTCTCCTCCTCAGATTTTGGGCGTGGATGCTCCTGAGTCCAGCATGAGTTTCAAGCCTCAGGGTCAGGACTTGAATCTCAGTGGGCCAAGTGGGAGTCTAGCAACACAATTGCTATGCCACCTGCGGGTCCCACAATGGCTTGATTTCAAAGTTGATCATCAAAGAAATTATTTGGGAACAATTATTTTGTAAAGATGCTTCTCAGATGTAATCTTCAAGGATAAATTAGCTGGTATTTTAAACTTGTGAATTCGATGGCAAGAAATAACATGATTCTCTCCGATCACTCTGCCCCTTCAGAAATGCATATACTTCTCTTGGTTGAAAATGGTGACTTGGGTAATTCACTGTTTTCACTCTAGTGGATGCTCTGCAAAATTAGAGCCAAATTTATCCCTGTTACAGTGTTCTCCATAGATTAGGGGCAGATCATCTACTCTGAAAATTTGATAAATTTGGTTCAGTTTTATCTCATAATATTTTTGCATTATGCTTTAATATATTAGATACTTTGAGCCTAACTGAAAGAGATGGTGTATAAATTGAAAAGTTTTTTTAAATAATTAAAATTTTAAAAATTATGCTCCTACTTGTAAAATCTCTGTGGTTTCCAGTGCTTAACTAAAATGAACAAATTAACCCACCATTAAAAACAGTATCAGTGGTTACTGTAGTAGTAGCATTGCCACTACTGTGATAGCATGTTTTGATATTTATATGAAGTAGCTACTCTGTGTTCCACAATGTACAAGGAGCCTTACTTTAGGACCAGCAGATAGTATAATAGTTATATTGCTGGACTCCCACATAGTCAACTACAGTTCTGGACACTACAGCTTCAAACTCATGCTGGGCACATGTGCATGCATGCCCAAAATCTCAAGAGAATGTAGAAGACACTATGGTACAATCATCTCCCTGGTGGGTAATTTGTTACTTTTTGTCTCTCTGTCTCTCTGGCAAGTGCATTTGTCGTCCTTTAAAAATCACTCAAGGAAAAAAAAAAAAAAAAAAAAAAAGCCTTACTTCATTTCAAACTCACTGTAACTCCCTCAGTTTGCCATAGTGGAAATCAGAGTGTTATAGCAATTGTCCAATACTGCACACCTACTAAGTGACAGGTAGAGTCAGAGTGTACAGATAAATGTTGGACTTCTAGGGACCAGCAGTTGGTGTAATGGTTATATCACTGGTCTCCACATAGACAGTGGTTCAAGTCCCAGACCCGGCAGCTTAAAACTCACACTGGGTGCATGTGCGTAGGTGCTCAAAATCCCAAGAGGAGAATGGAGGAGAGAGCATCGCTGTGTGGCCATCTGATTTCTCAGTGTCTATGTCTCTGTCTCTCTCTGTCTCTCTGGTGAGTGCATACACGCTATAGCAAAAATCTCTCCCTAAAAAAAAAAGAGAAGTTTGACTTCTAAGCCCACACCCCATTAAAGTGTTTGACTTCTAAGCCCATAATACTAAATTGCATTGACAATATGAATTAATTATCCAAATTATAAAATCCAAAAGCAAATGTTCTGCTCACGTATTTCTAATTCTGCAAAGGTAAGAATTTTATGCTTGGATAATATGACCTTTTATCTGCAGAGAGGATTTTATGCTTTCAAAACAGTTCCACATCTAACATTTCATTCTATTATTGCCACAAGTCCATGCAGTCGGTAGAACAGATGTTACTATTATCCCTATTTGACAGATAAGAAAACAAAGGCACAAAGCGATGAGATACCTGCCAAGTTCATGTTGGAGATTAAAGGAGAACTCAGGTCTGCTGACTATCAGCCTGAAATAAAACACTTTTGCAACTTTCCTTTATTACATGCATATTCACATTCGCTCATGCATCTTCTCTGCCTTTCTAAGTCTCTGTTTATCTCTGTCTCTCTCTGCTTCTCTTTCTCTTTCTCGTACTGTCAGCCATTTTCATGTTCACACTCACCTGGGTAAATCTGCGGCAGCAGCATCAGTATCCATAGGGACCTGTGGCCATTTGACCATAATTCTATGATTTTAAAAAATCCCGTGATGGTCCATTCAGAGAGATTCCTTTTCTGTTCTAATTTATTTTCCAGATTACAGAAGTTTGAGCATTTCTTTAACCTTTTACAGAGAGATAACCTATAATACAGAAATGGCTCTTGAATTCAGCAGTAGAATTTAACTTACTTTTATTCCAGTGTAACATTGGTTCTTTTTTTTTCCTCTGTCTTAATCGCTCTCTCACTCTCCTTTTCCCTTCCTACGTACTCTGTCTCAGATGGCCTCAATATATACAAATATGTATAAACATGCATATAAATATGAAAGAGAAATAAACTGCATGAAAATTACCGTCAATTTGGATAATTATTTCTATTTGAATTTCAAGTAAAAAGTAAGCCCACATTACGTTTATAGGATAAAAATATACTACTCCAGGGCCAGTATGGAGGTTGGGGAGACTGGATCCCACATGGCTGACTGCACTGTTAAAATCCTAGACCTGGTGGCTTGAGAAACATGCAAGGAATATGTACATGCATGTCCAAAGTCCCAAGGGGAGACTGGGAGAAAGGGGATTGTGGTGTGGCTGCCCCCTTGGCAGATTTCTTGCTTTTTTTCCTTTCTCTCTGGCTCCCTCTGGAGAGCGCACATGCCCTATAGCAAAATAGAAAAAGGAAAAGGGAAAAAGAAAAAAAATATATAAATACTATCCAAGAAAAAAATGGCAAAATGTCAGCATTTTGTAATATAATGACCCGTGATATATAATAGATATATTCAGAAGATTCTTAATACACGATACTAAATATTAATGCTTTCCATATAAGCATTTTAAAAATAGAATGCTAATATGTAGAATTTATAAACTTAAAATGTGTTCAGATAATGGTATATATACTGTAGCCTAGGGAGTTAGCTACTTCAAATTTTCACTGAAGTCAAAGAAGGAAGGAAGAAAGATAGAGAAAGAGGAAGATACATAAATGTGACTTAAGAACTTGAATTGACCATGTATTTCTCTTGTACCATACTGTCCTTTAAAATTCTGTCCCTTTCGGTGGCAAATAGTTAATATTATATTTCCAGCACAACGATTCTAGGTTCAAAGTCAGTCACTGCAGGTAAATACAGACGATGGTGATTAATGGGTTTAAAACACAACCACAATTATCCACAAAGTGATTTAAAGAGTGACCTAGAGTTGCTGCTGACATGAGGTAAGCCTTCCCTACAAATCTAAAAACCACTTCTAAAAATGTACCCTTTGTAAAAATAAGGTCACAACCATCTTTGACAGAAGGACAAAAAAGAAAAGAAAAACAGAGAAGTCATAAAGAAGTCTAGGCAGGCCATAAAGCCAAGAGGGTGAGTATAATAAATAAGTGCAGAAGATGTGGGGTTCATAACACAAAGCACACTTCAATTGCAAACAACATATTTGCAGGTGCATGACCTAATACTGTGTGACTGCCTCCAGCTTTTCAAAGGGAGAACTTAAGTCTGCCAGGCCAGGGTTCCAGAAGTCAGGGACAAGCTATTAAAGGGAGGAGAGTTGGTCCCTGGGGTTATCAGCACTGAATAAAAGTAGATATCTAGAAATAAACAGATTAAAGAATGAATCTGAAGGAAGTACAGGCAGAGAAATTAAAACTAAGCCCCAAATGTACGCTCTTAACCTGGGAAGCTATTAGGTCCTTAGAAATCATGATGTGTTTTTACACAGAAAAAAACAGGGGAAAATACATCACGAATTTTCTGATGACCCAAAAGAAAGATTCAGAGGGCAGACGAGAGGTGGCACTTCCAGGCTACTCCTGAGGAGAGGGTGCCAGGACTTCAGGGAACTGTTTCACAAAGGGGTGAGTTTGGACCTATTCACAGGCAGAAACATGCTATTAAAGGTGCAGAGATTGCTGGTCACACCGCCTGTACATGGCCAACCCGCAGTTGGTCCTGTTGCCTTCTGGAATGAACAAGGAAAACAGGGAAAGTGGTGAGGATGTGAAGAAGGGAAGGTACTTCATGGAGACACTCTCACCGTCCACGTGGATAAAGTCTAGATACAAGGAAGAAAGCTGTGAAGGGGAAAGGCTTTTGAGCATTTTCATTTTAGGTGCTTTTGTACCCATGTTCTCTCAGCTTATCCTTCCAATAAAAACTTACAGAAACAAATAAATCGTGCTAGTTAGAGAAATGTTTGATGCAACATTTAACTTCCAACCTTCAGCCCTTCTGCAAGCCATGTTGTTCCAGGTATACCAGTTAGCCTCCATATAGTAGGCTCAGCCTGATTCTTATACTGTTCATTTGTTTATTCATTCCTGCATTCATTCAACAAGCATTTCCTTTTTAAAGTGTATTTCTTCTAGGAGTGAGAAACAGAGAGAGGGAGAAACAGGCAGAGAAAGAGAAAGAAAGAAAGAGAGAGAGAGAGAGAAAGAGAAAGAGAGAAAGAGACAGCACCCCCCACAGGGTCTGGACAGCATGATCTACTGCAGCCTCACCCAGTCCCAGATCACGGGCACACACTTCACCTGTGAACTCAGGGAGGTCTCCAGGTGCAAAACTGAAACCTTCCCATCTGGGTCAGACGCACAGACCATCACATTTTGCTGCTGAGTCACCATCTGGCCCCCCAAGAATTCCTTGAGTGCCTCGTACATGACATAGACCTATGGAGTAGGTGCCCAGGAGCAGGGGCAAGTAAAATTCTAAAAGCAGAGAGGGGATAACACAGATATAAACAAAGAAATTTATCAATAAAATGGAGAAAACATTTGGAAGGTTACAGAAAGGGTGCTGAGTGCAGAATAAAGGGGAAGACCTATTTAGAATCTGAAATAAAAGCCCTGTCTGAAAAATGTAGCATTTACACCGAACTTTAAGCATAAGATGAACCACCCATTAGGAGAATGAAGGGAAAAGAATGCCAAGCAGAAGGAACAGGGTATTTTCAGGCTCAAGCTTGAAAAGGGAAGCCTGTGAGCTGGACAAAGCCTTTCCATCAATAGAAAGGACAGTCAGAGATGAATTTGGAGACATAAGCAGAGGACTTGCAGGCTGTGGGCAAGAATTAAATTGTTCATGAAATGGAAAGCTATTAAAAGGGTGAAACAAGGATAGTGAGTGACATGGTCTGATTTATGTTTTTAAAAGATCACTAGGATTTCAGTGAATGAACTGGGGTAATCGCAGATAGAAAGAGAGAGGAATCAAAACTCAGGATACTGCTGCACTATTTTCAAGTAAGACATAATGATGTCCCACATTAGGATGGTGACAGGAGAGCTGCATGGACGTTTGAATAACGAGAAAGTATATTTTGTAAGCAGAAGCTATAGGACCTACTGGCGGAATGACCACAGATGAAGGAAACCAAAAGTCCCAGGTTTCCAGCTGCAGCAACTGAAAATACTTCAGGGCTCTTTCTGGAGGTGAGTTAGAGTTGAAGTAATAACTGGATGCTGGGCACCAAACAAACCTAGAGGGCTAAGTGAGGGAGAGGATCCCGGGAAGGAGACAAATACCACAACCACAGGAAAATAACTAGGGCACTATATTGTGAGGCTGGAGGCAGGGAAGAAGCATTTTAAAGAGAAGGAACACATAACTTTTCCTTTGAGTCCTGCCAGAGCCATATTTTCCAACACTGATAACTTTAAGTCATTGTTTTTTTTCTGGCTCCAACATCATTCACTCACTCATGACAAATGAACGTTGTGTTTTAGTCTAGCAGAAGTAAATACTGCTCTCCACTGTGCTCATTTTTAATTTTTTTTAAGTTTATTCATTTCTTCCATGAGAGAGAAGGGTACAAAGAGAGAGTGAGAGACAGAGACAGCAACCCCAACAGGAGCCCTGGACCATGAGTCACTCTAGACTCAGCCATCCCCAGGCAGTGGGCACTCACGTGCCTAGCATATTCAAAGAGGGCTCCGGACACAAACCTGGAACCTTCCCATGTGGGTCAACCTCAAAGTGGTGTTTTACCACTATGCCAATGTCTGGGCACTATTGTGCTAAATTAAAAAAAAAAAGAATTTTCTTTCAAAAAATACTTTTACAATAACTTCGTTCCTCTGGTTCAGCATAAGGGTATCACAGCAACCCAAACCTGCTTGGTAACAGAATTATGTATAAAGAAAACCAAAAGCCAATAAGGCTGTCATCCTCCACATTTAAAAACCTGTACACAGACACACATGTATCGTATTAGACAGATATACACTCAACTTTGCAAAGTGTACCGTAAATGACGATATGTGGAGTAGGCCATACTATCTGTTTGAAAAATTCTGAATATCCAAAGAGCCTGGATTCCTCCTTATCTGTCAAAGCAAAATGGCAATCAGCCAGAACTACATCGAAATTAGACGAGCATCTTTGCAGTGAAAAGACTTTCTTAATGTTGAGGAAATACACTTGTTAGCAACCTGACAGGATAATCCATACAAGAAACGTGATGAACAGATTTGACTCCCATACCAAGTTACTGCAGACAAAAAACCATTAGGCAGAAAGGCAGGCAATGGAGAGCATGAGAGTGACTCAATATTAATCATACGTTGACTCATTCGACATCGTATAAGCCTCATTACCCTCCCCTCCATTTATTTCCTAAGCTTAGAATTGTATTGTAAATGACACCATTCAGAGAAATGACTGCACCATGAGGGTCATTACGATTTCTGAGCCCAATATAGTATTTCGCAGTTCTAAATGTCAGTAAAGAAAGCTTTCGCTTATAGTTAATCTAGTGAATACCTCGTTTTACTTTGGACTACTGATGAGACTATCATGTTTATATTTATTCTCTCTGCTCCTGGATAATTTCAGCCATTAAAACCCAACTTCTTAGCCACCTTAAATTCTTTGGAAAACATGATGAGGAGTAAATATATTAAGTAAAGAAGTAACTAAATTTAATCAATAAACTGTGTGGGTTTTTTTGATATGATGGCATTCTTAGAAACCTTTTATTCATGTCCCCTTAAAATTCTGCGTAAATGTTACACAACCAGACGGTCCTTTGCTGACAAACTAAATGCAGCATATAGTTTTCTTATTTTCTCTCTGATAGACCCAAAAATCAACTCCACAGTACATTGTGGCAACCATAATATCTTACCTCCCTTCCTGCTGGAAGTCCCCGAAGTCACTTTCAACTTTCTGTCAGCCACAACCATAGCAAAAGTCAAATGTGTTTCTACCTATGACATTTAATTATCGTTTTCTTACATTATTTCCTTGAAAGTCTTAGCTCAGACTTCAGTTATCACTTAGTTAAAGTGGTGAGACCTCTTCTCCCCACCTGATAGCAAATGGTGTCCTGACATGCTATTTTAGCTTGTCATTCTGAGCTTGATGTGTAGCTTGTTACAGCAGAAATCCACCACAAGTCACATCCCTGCCTCACCAACTCCAACCTGAGTCTCCTTTCAGATCTGCAATGATGACTCCCCAATTCAGTGGCTCAATTCCAAATTTCTCATCTTCTATGTCTTTATTTGTTGGCTCTTTTCTTTCAGGAATACTTAGCATGGCTTTCTTTATACTGTCTCAGTAACGTTCTCTATTTGGTCATAGCTTTCTCCAAAGCACTGCACAGACTCCTCTCACCACTCCTAAGATTAGCAGAATATTTACACATTCCAATAACAATTCATGCACATGGAGCATCACAGTCCATTTGAATTTTTTTTAAAACTACAGATAGCTAGGACTCACCCCAAAAATTCTATTTCCACCGACATGCAGTGTGGTTCAGGTGTTAGTGTAAGTACTGTCATGCATTTTCAGTATGGGAAATGCAGTTTTAAAAAGGTTTTTGCCACAGGGCATGTGCGCTCACCACAGAGACCAAGAGGGAAATGAGAAATCAGCCCAAGGACGGATGGCCACACTGCAATCGCTTCTCCTCCATTCTCCTCTCAGAATTTTAGGCATGCACACACAAGTGGCCAGCATGATTTTCAAGCCTCCAGGCCCATGATTTGAACTGGGCAGTTGGCCATTTGGGAGTCCAGTGCCTTAACCACCACCCTGCCTGTTGGCCCTGGGAAACTGTTTTTTGATAGACAGATTTTTGCGATAGGGCACGTGTGCTTGCCAGAAGGACAAATAGAGACAGGTAGAAAGCGAGAAATCACCCCCAAGGGTCGGGGGAGCACAATGTAATCCTCTCATCATTCTCCCCTCAGGATTTTGGACATGCACGAACATGGCAACCATATGAGAGTCCAGTACTTTCACCGCTACACCACCTGATGGCCCACTGGGAAACATATTCTAACTACAGGTTTGCATGTAAAATACTCAGAACTTTGGAAAATCTGAACTTTTATGCATAGTTTGTCATAACTACCATCCCACACAGTTTTTAATTTCCTGTTCATTTTAAGGAAAAGGTAATCAATAAAAAATGGCATATCCAAATCTCCCTTGTCCAAAATAACATTTTGGAAGATGTAAACATTGCAGGAAATATCACACTGCATCATAAAGTTCCGTTTGCAAAACTGTGAACATAGTATCAAATTTTAAAAAATTAAAAGAAAGGTTGGGCCAGCCCCATGGCCTGGTGATTAAGAACACTAGATCTCACACAGCCAACTGCAAGCTCTGATCTAACCTCAGTGGCTTGAAAAACATGTCGAGTGTGTGTGCATGCATGCCCCAAATCCTGAAAAGGAGACTACAGTGTGGCCATGTTCCACTGGGGTGGGGGAGTCAGGTTCCTCTCTCTCTCTCTCTCTCTCTCTCTCTCTCTCTCTCTGGCAAATGCATGCACCCTCTTGCAGGCATGAATAAATGAATAGTACACGAAAACAATCACTAGAATTCTTTCAATCAAGACATCCCGGGAACCAGCAGTTAGCGTAATGGCTATGTCGCTGGACTCCCACATAGTTGACTGCGGTTCGCGTCCCAGACCCGGTGGCTTAAAACTCATGCCAGGTGCGTGTGCGTGCGTGCCCAAGATCCCGAGAGGGGAATGGAGGAGAAGGGATAGCGGCGTAACCATCGCCCCTGGGGGGTGATTTCTCGCTTTCTGTCTTATGTCTCTCTCTGTCTGTCTGGTGAGCGCACACGCCCTATAACGAAAACCTCTCAAAAAAAAAAAAAAAAATCAAGACGTCCCATGAAGGGGCCAGCGGGTGGCATGGTGGCTAAGGTGCTCATGGATGACATGACCATGGTTCAAGTCTCAGACCTGGTGACTTGCTTTATCATTTTTTCTCTCTCTCTTTCTCTCTCTCTCTCTCTCACCAAATTAAAAAGTAGTAACAATAAATAAAATTAAATAAATAATTCTTTTAAAAAAAAAAGCTACATGAAATCAGAGGAGAGACCAAGCTCACCAGGATATTATTCTCTGAAACACTGTTTGTATCATAAACATGCTAATTTTCCACATCTCTTATCTTCTTGTCTCTCGATATCCCTTTCTCTTTCCTCCGCCATCTGTCTCTCTTCCTCTCTCTGGGTCTCTTTCTTGACTATTCCCTCTCAGTCTTACCAGTTCCTCCTTCTTTCCAACACACTTAACACATACAGTCCCTTGAGCTCTATTAGAAACCTGTTTTCTCTTTTCACGTAACATATTATCCTTAGATGTGCTTGCTGAAATTGTGATCTATGCAATGACAATGCCTAAATCTACATCTCACACCTGACTCTTTCCAGAGCTCCAGGCAGAAAGGCTTCATACCTAGCCAGGCACCTGAACCTCACCATGGTCACACCCGAATGCATCTTCCTTCCCCGCCCACTTTGCTGCTTCTTGAAGAGTCTCAGCCTTAACTAGGAGAATCATCAAATGCCATCTTTCACCTCATACCCTCTGCCACATTCTACCTAATTACCAAGACTCATTCTTTTTCCTACCTCCTATTTCTTAAGTTCGTGTTATTTTAGTGTAAGATTTCGTAAGCCATCAACTGGATTTTGCTTCTTAATCTCCAAACTGGCCCCTGAATCCATACTTAATCCCCTCCAGTCATTTCTACACATTGAAATGAGCTTTTCAAGTCAAAATCAACGGAAACAAACTCTCCAAGTAAAAACTACAAAACTCTTGGGGTCAGGTGATAGCACAGCAGTAATGTAACTGGACCCACGTGAGAAAGGGCCGGGACTGTATCACTGGACACTCCTGAGCACACTGGGTATACACACGTGTACCTGTGATCCACCTCAGCTCACACAAGTCAAAATCAACGGAAACAAACTCTCCAAGTAAAAACTACAAAACTCTTGGGGTCAGGTGATAGCACAGCAGTAATGTAACTGGACCCACGTGAGAAAGGGCCGGGACTGTATCACTGGACGTTCCTGAGCGCACTGGGTATCCACGTGTACCTGTGATCCACGCCAGCTCACACTGGGGACAGGTGGTAGAGTAAGGCCCCTTTGGTGATCCCTATCTCTATTTTTTCTCTTTGTCTCCTTTTCTCATGGAAGAAATAAACTTTAAAAACAACTACAAGGTCTACATTAGGTTTATACTGAGTTAATAACACTATACCAACAATTCCCAGTTTTTGAACTCAGACTATACATATATAAGATATTATCATTGGAGAAAACTGGATAAAACTCACTCCATACTATTCTTGTGGATTACTGTATCTTATTTAAAAGTAGTTATTTTAAAAATATAACTTCAATTATGTCCTCTGATTTCTTCTCTATTCCTACTTAATACCCTTATGAAATTTCTGAGTATTCCAAAATAAGGCCAACATCCTTCCAATGACTTTCAAACCCGGTCAAGTTCTAATCTACCATGTGCTCCACTTTCTTTCTCAGACTTGTACTAAAAACTGTAGTAGCTTTTAATTTCCCAAAAAGGATACTCTCTCTTGTCTTAGAACCTCAAATAAGCTATTTGCTCTACCTAAAACAGTTTCCCCAAATTTTTTGTGTTTACATGAGTGGGTATGTTTTCTTTTTTTTTCTTTAATTTGCAAGAGGGTGCATGCACCTACTAAAGAGAGGGAGAAAGAAAGTGAGAAAGCAACCCCCGTGGAAGATGGTCATGCTTGCAATCCCTTCTCCATTTCTCCTTTTGGGATTTGGGTATGCAGACACACAAACTCAGTATGTTTTTCATACTTCATACTTTCATACTTTTTTTTTGGAGAGTGTTTTGCTATAGGGCGTGTGTGCTTGCCAGAAAGACAGAGACAGAGAGAAAGAAAGTGAGAAAGCAACCCCCGTGGAAGATGGTCCTGCTTGCAATCCCTTCTCCATTTCTCCTTTTGGGATTTGGGTATGCAGACACACAAACTCAGTATGTTTTTCATACTTCATACTTTCATACTTCTTTTTTTTGGAGAGTGTTTTGCTATAGGGCGTGTGTGCTTGCCAGAAAGACAGAGACAGAGAGAAAGAAAGTGAGAAAGCAACCCCCGTGGAAGATGGTCCTGCTTGCAATCCCTTCTCCATTTCTCCTTTTGGGATTTGGGTATGCAGACACACAAACTCAGTATGTTTTTCATACTTCATACTTTCATACTTCTTTTTTTTGGAGAGTGTTTTGCTATAGGGCGTGTGTGCTTGCCAGAAAGACAGAGACAGAGAGAAAGAAAGTGAGAAAGCAACCCCCGTGGAAGATGGTCCTGCTTGCAATCCCTTCTCCATTTCTCCTTTTGGGATTTGGGTATGCAGACACACAAACTCAGTATGTTTTTCATACTTCATACTTTCATACTTCTTTTTTTTGGAGAGTGTTTTGCTATAGGGCGTGTGTGCTTGCCAGAAAGACAGAGACAGAGAGAAAGAAAGTGAGAAAGCAACCCCCGTGGAAGATGGTCCTGCTTGCAATCCCTTCTCCATTTCTCCTTTTGGGATTTGGGTATGCAGACACACAAACTCAGTATGTTTTTCATACTTCATACTTTCATACTTCTTTTTTTTGGAGAGTGTTTTGCTATAGGGCGTGTGTGCTTGCCAGAAAGACAGAGACAGAGAGAAAGAAAGTGAGAAAGCAACCCCCGTGGAAGATGGTCCTGCTTGCAATCCCTTCTCCATTTCTCCTTTTGGGATTTGGGTATGCAGACACACAAACTCAGTATGTTTTTCATACTTCATACTTTCATACTTCTTTTTTTTGGAGAGTGTTTTGCTATAGGGCGTGTGTGCTTGCCAGAAAGACAGAGACAGAGAGAAAGAAAGTGAGAAAGCAACCCCCGTGGAAGATGGTCCTGCTTGCAATCCCTTCTCCATTTCTCCTTTTGGGATTTGGGTATGCAGACACACAAACTCAGTATGTTTTTCATACTTCATACTTTCATACTTCTTTTTTTTGGAGAGTGTTTTGCTATAGGGCGTGTGTGCTTGCCAGAAAGACAGAGACAGAGAGAAAGAAAGTGAGAAAGCAACCCCCGTGGAAGATGGTCCTGCTTGCAATCCCTTCTCCATTTCTCCTTTTGGGATTTGGGTATGCAGACACACAAACTCAGTATGTTTTTCATACTTCATACTTTCATACTTCTTTTTTTTGGAGAGTGTTTTGCTATAGGGCGTGTGTGCTTGCCAGAAAGACAGAGACAGAGAGAAAGAAAGTGAGAAAGCAACCCCCGTGGAAGATGGTCCTGCTTGCAATCCCTTCTCCATTTCTCCTTTTGGGATTTGGGTATGCAGACACACAAACTCAGTATGTTTTTCATACTTCATACTTTCATTTCATACTTCTTTTTTTTGGAGAGTGTTTTGCTATAGGGCGTGTGTGCTTGCCAGAAAGACAGAGACAGAGAGAAAGAAAGTGAGAAAGCAACCCCCGTGGAAGATGGTCCTGCTTGCAATCCCTTCTCCATTTCTCCTTTTGGGATTTGGGTATGCAGACACACAAACTCAGTATGTTTTTCATACTTCATACTTTCATACTTCTTTTTTTTGGAGAGTGTTTTGCTATGTGTGTGCTTCTTGCCAGAAAGACAGAGACAGACAGAGAGACAGAAAGCAAGAAATCACCCCGCCCAGGGAGAAGGCCATGCCACAATCCCTTCTCCATTTTCCTCTTGGTATCTTGGGCATGCACATACATGTGCCTGGCATGAGTTTAAGATGCTGGGTCCAGGACTCAAACCGCAGTCGACTACATGGGAGTCCAGCGACATAGCCATTGCACTAACTGCTGGTCCCTCATTTTTCTTTCCTTTTTTCTTTCTTCCCTTCTTTCTTTTCTCTCTTTTTTTTTTTTTTTAAGAGAAGCTGGTTTTCTTTTTGTTATTGTT
This sequence comes from Tupaia belangeri chinensis, assembly GCF_000334495.1. Taxonomy (NCBI): domain Eukaryota; kingdom Metazoa; phylum Chordata; class Mammalia; order Scandentia; family Tupaiidae; genus Tupaia; species Tupaia belangeri. Next base: position 1,415,691 of record NW_006207309.1, on the reverse strand, counting down.
TTTGTTTTGTTTTGCTTTTGTTATAGGGCACATGGGCTTGCCGAAGAGACACAGAAAGACAGAAAAACAGAAAGCAAGAACTCACCCCCTAAAGGGGATGGCCATATCACAGTCCCTTCTCCAGTCTCCTCTGGATTGGGCACACACGCACACATGCCCATTGTAGTCTTTTGTCTCTTACTATGTCACAGAAATCCAATACTTCCTGTTTACATGGCTTTTTGGTAGGAACAAAACTAAGTCTATGGAATCTAGGGATTTGGGGTTTGCTTTTTTTTTTTTTTGTTAGAGATTTTTGCTATAGGGTGAGTGTGCTTGCTGGAGAGAAAAAGAGAGAGAGAAAGCAAGAAATCACCCCCAAGTGGGGGTGGTCACACCACAATCCCTTCTTCTCCATTCTCCTGGAATTTGGGGCACACACATACATCCAGAGTGAGTATCAAGTCACCGGGTCTGGGACCCAAACTATGATTGACTATGTGGTAGTCCAGCAACATAACCATTATGCCATCTGCTGGTCCCCATGCCCAGTATGTTTTTCATTCGAGCAGCACAGTGGACCATCTGAGATCTAGTTGCCTTAACCACCACACCATCAGCTGACCTCCTCATCTTGCTGGCTTAGTAGCCTTTTTTTGGAAAGGTTTTTTTTTTTTTTTTTTTTTGGCTATAGGGCGCATGTACTCGTCAGTCAGACAGAGAGAGACAGAAAGCGAGAAATCACCCCCAGGGGGGATGTCGAAATCACTTCTCCTCCATTCTCCTCTCAGGATCTTGGGCATGCACGCACATGCGCCCAGCGTGAGTTTTAAGCCACCGAATCTGGGACGCGAACTGCGGTCGACTACATGGGAATCCAGAGACATAGTCATTATGCTAACTGCTGGTCCTTAGCTGCCTATTGTTCAGATCTCTGCTAAATGCCCCTTTATCAGAGACACCCTTTACTTCTTTGGTAAAATACATCATGCTCAGAATTTGTCGTTCAATATTTGCCCTCACACTAACGGTCTATAATCCCAACACAAACAGGGTATTAATGCCTATGAAGAAAATATTTATCAAGGAAATGAATGAGTTTTTCAAATTGTTGCTAGATTCTAAATTCTTCAGTTGTTTCATCATTTCCTAAAGAAGTTTTTAAACAGTATATAGATTGATATGTTTAGTTATATTCTCTTTTACTATATAGCAACACTTTAAAAATATATTTAACTTTATTCATTTATTTTTTTAAAATTTGATCAGAAAGGGAAA